>NW_023458565.1:7396219-7417376 GCF_013731165.1 Rhagoletis pomonella
TACTAATGCATGAAAATCCTAACCTCAAAAAAATCACCCTTTATAAGCACTAGTATTCACTGAACATACATACATACAAACATATATAAATACAAATTTATCCTCATATTTATAGCCGTGTGTATTGCCAAGAAAAAGAAGCAACAAAAAAAAATACATTTCTTTCTGCGTGATATATTTTTAACATTTTTATTGCTGTCTTGTTGGTATTTGTCACTCGTTAAAAACACTTTCTAGTTCAAATATTTAAATGAATTAGCCAAAAATTTGGTTTACAAATTCGCGATACATGAAAATTCGGCGCACTTTTGTGCTATTGGCAATGGATGAGGCTGTGCCTGTGCCTGTGGCATACATATCAGGCCACCATAAATTCATTGGCGGCGGCAGCGGCGACGTCACATCTGGGAAGCGTTGCCAAGTTAAAATAAACAAGAATACAAAATGCATGAAATCATGCCTGATGTGTAAACTTTTGCAAGTAATTTAGATATTTTCTTCATTAACTTAAAAGTAAAAGTTTGCAAATCGATTGCCGAAAAGTTAGCGAATATTTTTCAAAATCAATTTACTTGCCATATCTGATTTAATACTTGAATTAATTCATATCGAGGTATTTTTGTATGCTAACGCTTTCTAGGTGGTTTTTTTGTTTGTTTTTCGCATATATAGATATGTCATTTGAGCTTAGTAACAAAATTATTCCAAATGTGGAAAATATTTCGTTATTACATATAAATGATAAAAATGCAAAAATAAAACGTTTTTTATAAAGAATCAAAAACAATAAAAGGTTAAAAGAAATTAAAATCAGTATTAAAAATATTAAATAAAGTTCAACGTCAACAACAAGATTGCCAACAAGATTGATACATAAATCTAACTACTCACGCATACTTACGTATATGGCTGTGCAACATTCCGAAAAAATTGGTAAGTACATACATACATACATACATACTCCGGATAAATCCATGTCAAATCGACCATTTTTGATTGGCATGCATTTTGGTCAGAACTTTTCTTTTATCATATAATGAAAAGAAAAAATTTATTCGAAAGCTCACAATTTCACATTTTTCGGGATTTCGCAAATTTTTATTTTTTTGAATAACTCAAAGACTAGTTAAGTTACAAAAATGGTTCTGGTTTTAAAGCGGGATTTTTGGGCCTGTAAAAAAATATATATATTTAAAAAAAAAAATACAAAATTAAAAAAAAACAATATACGACACCTCTCACTGATCGTAGAACATATTGAAGTTTTCCAGTTTTTTAAAGATGTTAATATGAGTTGGGTTGGTGCTCTTTCACATGCGTATTTTTTTAAATATAGCACGCTTTTTTTAAATTAATTTTTTTTTTTTGTATTCATTTTTGCCATAATTTTTTATATATAATATTCTCACTGATCGTAGAAAGTCCTGAGGGTTTTCAGTTTTTTTTTGAAAGATGTAAAGCTTTGAAATTTGAAAAAAAAACATTTGCAAAATTTAAACCATAATAAATTTAAATTAGTTCAAAATTGTTTAACATAATTTTATTTGGAGTTTGCAAAAACAAAATGTATAGTTCAAAAATCCATATATTAAAAAACCATACCTTTTTGAAAATTTCAACATCTTTAAAAGTTGAAGGTATTGTCTAATAAAAATTAGCAAACAAATTTTTACAGGTTTCTTTGTTTACGATGTTTAATTTTCAAATTTTTTAATTTTTTAATTTTTTTTAAAAGCGATTTTTATATAGCCCAAACCTTTACCTCACCTCTCACCTTTAAAACGAGACCAGAATTATTATTGCAACTATGCATAATAGGTTTTGAAATACATATTTGAAAACTAAACTTGAAAATTTAGAATCTTACATGACTTTGAATTATTTTTTTTAATAATTTTTCCTTTGGTAGATCTTCGTTATATAATATGTATTAAAAAAAATTCTAATCACCTAAATCAAAAAACGGTCGCTTTTTCGATTTGACATGGATTTACCCATACGTTCTTTCTACTGTGTGTGTGATGATGCATATGATTGAATAACTGCCAATAAGCGTAGACAATGTGGGCGTTTAACATCGTTTTGTTGTGAATTCGACTTGAGTGATTGAGCTGACCGAGTTTAGAAGTGAACTCAAAATGGGAAGTTTCTTTTTGGAAGTTTTGCAATAACACGATTTTGTACTCGCGAACTTGATATGTCAAGTTCTTTGCTAACTAATTCGGTTGGTGGGGCACATCGAATCAAACATACTCTAGCCGTTAACGGCATGCTTAGCGCCAATCTCCGCTGTCCTATCAGGCTAAGAAGCAGTGGTTTCTCATTTAACCCAGGTTATGAGCATTCGGTAATCTTTGGAAATTTCGACTTAATATCTGAGGAAACGAATCGGTGCGTATCAAAAAAGGTTCTGATGGGATATCCCTTTATGTGTTGGATATGAATGTTCATGAACTTATCTACGTTGAATGATGGAGTTGGAAAAGGGGTGTCCTATCAGAAGGCTCGGACCTCCTGTTTTATGCTGCATATTTAAAGCAGCGGTGGCTGCCATAAAGGAGGCAGTTGATTGGTCACGTATGTACAAGTCTAATATCGATTAGAAGAGTAAATATTTGCTTTGAACCCAAGCGACATTCAGAGCTCAGAGATCGTTTATGGTGCGATCGAAACTGGTAGGGGAATGCCTAACCTCTTTCCCTGCAGCTTTTAAATGCTTCCAAATCAGGCTGACCTCTGTTCCAGGGCTCAGTGATTTTGCAGAAAACTTCATGACTGATGTGAATTGGCTAATCAGGGTATGGTACAAAGTTCCGAAGTTTTATGGATGCAAGTAGAGCGGGGCCCCTATTGCCGTAGCTGCATCTCTAGTTGAAAGCTATGGTCGCAACAGAGCCAAATAGAACAACAATGGTTTTAGTTTAATTAACCAATATTCATACAAATTACTTTTTTCCACTTTAAATAGATAAGCGATGTATTTACCATGACAAAATCAAACATTCTAAGTATTGGCGGATTCAACGCGAAGCTATTTAAACAATCATTCTCGATTGACTGTGCAGGTATACTTTTTAGTCAGAAAGCGAATTCCGTAGGCCGTGAGAAAAATTTGTTTCGCCTTATCTGAGGAGATCTCGCATTAATTTCTAACGACAAATCACTACGAATGAAAAGTTGGGAGGTAACCCACTTTTGACTCAACTAATTGTCTCCAAAATTTCTTGTAATATTGCTTCACTGTATAAGGTATATGGATTTTGAAGACTACATAATAATGCAAATATTGAGAGACCTAAAAATTTCGAGTTTGCAGTTTTGTAAATGGCGGTTCCTGATGAGAGATGCGTGAGGTAATGCACTCTCGCCCCTATTGCCCACCGACCACAGAACGAACGGCTATATAGTAAAGTTCTGCCCACAACTATGACATGCGATAAGTTCATAGGCTGTCTTAACCAATAATATTCCGTTTAACTTTACACAATTTTTCTATAGTTACTAAATATTGAAAAAAGAAATGGCATCCCACGAAAAAAATCCACTTTTATTAGAACTATAAATGGAATTATGAGTTTGTTTTTATTATGACATTAACACATAGATCCATACATACATATGTACATATGTATATGTAAATGCAACTTAGTATGAGCGGCCGTGCATGGCACATACTTACTTACGAGGGAAGGCTAAAAAGTTTTGAGCCTAAGTAGCTTTAGAAGGACACTGCGTGCCACTAGTTGCTAATATCCTTGGTAGTAATAAAAACCGAACTTCATGTCGTTAATACCATAACGGTTTCAGTAAATAACTGTCATCAAATTCCTTACAAAGCAGAACAAATCGCCGACGGAAATATTTGAAGAGATGTCCATAGTGTATGGAGAGGCTGGACCTTCATTTGCTACCATGAAACGTTGGTGCCGAGAATGCAAGCATGGCGCGGAGTCGCTGGAAGACGTCTCAGGTCAGAGCATCCAAACACTGCCGTTACTGAAGAAAATACATATTGAAAAATTTTAAAAACTTGCTCTAGTAGTTCGGCGAATCAAGTTGTGGCAGATAATGAAAAGAAAGAATCGGCGACATTTTGCATAGTCATTTGCAGACGAAAAAGGTGTGAGCGCGATCAGCGCCGAAAATGCTTACTCCGTTAGACAAACAGTAATATTGAATGAAATGAAAAGGGGTCGGCTAAATGGAATTAAAGCTGACATAGAAGTCAGCACTGATTACATTACGCCTGTTTGGGACTTCAAAACGAATACACCCATTAGCAGAGGTAGGTATACCCATCTACACTGCCGGTTAAAAAGTGGAGCCGGTGTGTACTCGAAGGATCTACAGATCAACCGGTCCTTTCGCCTACCGAACGACTGCAGTGTCTTCCAAGCGGAGATCTACGATATAGCGAGGGCGGCTAGTCTTCTACTTTGTAGTAGAGTTACAGCCAGGCAGCTCTGAAGGCAATAGGATAGTGAATTCGGGAATTGTATGGAGATGTCGCACCACGCCGACGTCACTGAGCCGTTTCAACTCTATGCTGGGTTCCTGGACATAGCAATATTAAAGGGAATGAGTCCAGTAAAATAATGACTTAAATATACTCTTTCGATATAGGTACGTGTCTCCTCCTGACACTCACTCACAAGAGGGCACTCACAATGGACAATTCTGTCTCCGAGTGAAAGTAGGGTTCTCTTTCTGCAAGACAATGCACCCGTGTACACTGCCCGAGTTGCAAGGTGTGCCCTGATAGAGACTGGACTGGACAGTTCAGACCTGGCTCCAAGTGATTAATTTCTCTTCTCCAATCTGAAGAAAATCCACCGAGGACGAAGATTTTCGAGTGAAGAAGAAATTAAGTGCATTGAAGTAGAAAGAGATTATGTAGGAAAATAAAATTTTTACACATTTCTATCAGCAATTTTGATAGCTTAGGTTCAAAACTTTTCAGCCTCCCCTCGTATGGATGTACATATATGAATATAAATACTCAGATATTGCCCTGCAAAAAAAATTTACGCCCTATCTTTAAAAAGAGTACTCCAGGATTAGTCTCCTTCGGGTACATTTGGGTATTGATTTGTCGCAACTAATCTCATACGGATATTAGTGGTGATCAATTAGTAGCCGGCTAATCCCTAGCAAGTTTAGTTGTGGATCAATTGGTCCCCGACTCAGCAAACCTGAGATCCCCGGTTCGAATTTCAGTTGGCGCAAATTTTTATTTTTATTTTTTAAAAGTGACTACTCCCTTTTCATACACGTTCGGGTACTAAAAGGTACCTAGAATTTGTTTCCTCATAGGACATGCTCGAACAAAAAGCGAACAGTTCATTCCAAATAAAGCGATCAAGTGATATTCCTCGCTTGCTCCTATGCGATTCATACAGGAGTCATCCCGGATGAGTCGTCTATTTGGCTGGGTCATCAGCTGCCTGTTATTGTTATTGTTTGCCGCCGTGGCTGCTACATTGTTTTGGCTCAGAGAGTTTCGTCTTTCATTTTACTTTATGAATGAATTTGTTGCACTCATATTGAATGGAATTGTTGATGCTATTTCTTTTTTGTTGTTCTAGCTGTTTTTATTGTTGCCGCCTTCGCTGCTCGTCGACATGTACGTTCATGTTTCATCTTGCCAGCCACTTTTAGCAAAACTGCTTTGTCTTTGTATGTTTTGAGTTCATATTCGTTTGTTGTTGGGGCCTAAGTATTGTTTATATCTGTGCAATGTATAGAGTACTTGTATGTGCGCCTACAATGTAAATACATGCATACATACATATTTGATTTGAATGCTTTGTGCTGAATGTGCTCCAGTGCTCCCCACAGCAATAAAGCAACTCCGCTTCATCCTTGATTTTTGCTAAATTTTTTTTTGTGGCGACAAGCAAGCATTTTTTGCGCTTAGTGTAATTTTACAAATGTACATATGTATGTACATACATACATGCATACCTGTCGACACATTGCCTCCCTTCGTGTAGGCATGTGATATTGTTGTGTTAATGCCGCACTTCTTAGCTGCGTATATGTAGCTACTTATTTTCAAGCTTTTACTGCATATGTATGTAAGTATGTACATACGCTCATTCCCATACCAGCTTAATAAAACAAGACTACAAAAATAACAACATCAGCTATAAAAATATTTTTAATGTGAGGTGCTCTTAATTTTGTAGGTTAAATGAGTTTGTTTTATGGTTGCGAAAACAATAAAACAAGAAACAGCAAGTTGATATGTAGCAACATGTGTAATAATAACAACGAAAACAACAACAATACACCTCTCAAGTAGATTACGAAAACAGTTAGCAAGGTTTTAGTGATTTAGTCTTATGCAAAACATGATTCGTTTTTTTGGCTTACGGTGAATTTTTGGAAATCTCGTTGGGGTGCCTAAAAACTATCTTTGGTTATTTAACTAACAAAAGATTTTAAAAAGTTTGTAAAGTAAAGTAAAGAAGATAAATTAATACATACATATTTTTCATTCATTCATCAATGTTTTTTTTTTTTGATCATTCTAAGGCCATTTGGAATAGAGTTTCGGTTCTTCTGGAACTGGTTTTCGGTTCTTTTGTAATCGAGTTTGGGTTCTTCCGGAACCGTTTTTCGGTTCTTTTGGAATCGAGTTTCTGTTATTTCGGAATCGTTTTTCGGTTCTTTTGGAATGGAGTTTCGGCTCTTCCAGAAGCGGGGTTCGGTTCTTTTGGAGTCCAGTTTCGATTCTCCCGGAAACGTGTTTCAGTTATTTTGGAATAGAGTTGCGTTTCCACTGGAACCGTTTTTCGGTTATTTTGAAATCGAGTGTCGGTTCTCTCAGAATTGAGTTTCGGTTCTTCCGGAACCTTTTTTCCTTTGAAATCGAGTTTCGATCCTTCCGGAACTGGTTTTCGGTTCTTTTGGAATAGAGTTTCGGTTCTTCCGGGATAGTTTTTCGGTTCTGTTGAAATTCTTCCGGAATCTTTTTTCGGTTCTTTTGGATTTTGGTTCTCCTGGCATCTAGTTTCGGTTCCGTTAGAACCATTTTTCGGTTCCTGTAATAACCGGATCAATCGGTTCTCTAAAAGACCCGATTCTTTGGTTCCGGTTTCTCTGTTCTGGAGGCGTACCTCAAGGTTAAGTGTTCGGTGTAAGACTACAGTGTAATGTACGATGGTGTGCTCAAACATCCGCTTCCAACGAGGAATGAAATTATTGGATTCAGTGACGACATAGCGCTGGTAGTGGTGGATGAACACGTGAAAGATATTGAACCAAATGCGTACATGGCGATAGCGATGATAAATAGATGGATAGCCGTTATAGGCTTTTACATATTGTCAGAAAAAACTGAAATGGTCCTTATTAGCAGCCAGAGGTGGACTCATTCAATGTGGATGGCCATACAGTCAGATCGGTGCGCCAGCTGAAATACCTTGGGGTTATAATAGATGACAGATTGAACTTTGGACCGCATGCAGAATATGTAACACAAAAAGCGCCGAAGATTTATGATACACTTTCACGAATGCTGCCGAACATTGGTGTACTTCGACCAGAAAAGCGTGTTCTCCTGGCAATAGTAGTAACATCGATGCTCTTGGATGTAGCTCCAATCTGAGCAGGATCAATGCAGGTCAAATCACACCGCCTTCTTTATGAGGGGCTCCAAGGAATTTGTACGTTAAGAGTCATATGCGCTTACAAAGCCACGTCAGACGAAGCGGAAATGACACCTACATACATACCTTCTATGTGAAGAGTGAGAGTTCAGGAAGAGAATACTATATCCTTGCAGAAATGGCAACAACGCTGTTTTTCACAGGCCACGGCTTCCACCGTAAATTTTTACACCCCTTCGGTGTCGATGACTTTCTTCTTTGTCCAAGATGTCAAGATGTCAAGAGGTGGAAGGTGTGGGGATCTGCCCACGTTTTGAAGAAAATAGATCCAGTATAGCATCGGTTATTGATGATCCACTGCGACCAGACAACCTAGTTGATATCACGTTGAGCTCAAAAAAACTATACAGTTAATACGACCATTGTAGATATACACCAGAAGCTAAGACGAGAAGAAGCTAGTCAATGAAATAGTGGGAGAAAGTAAGAGGCGTAGGCGAACGCCACTATGGCGGATGGGTACAAACGGACCCGACTAAGGTACGTTTTTATATCTTATTTTAAAACAACACAGAGCCTGGAGCTCCGCGTTAAAACCACCACCCGATGAAATACCTGACGGCAGTACCGGGGGATTGGCACTTAGACGATAGAAGGTTTAGTTCGGGCTAAATTCCCACATTGAAGGGGTTTGGATTTCGAATTTTCCTCCTCGTAAAAAAATGTTGTGTTGAAAACAGAAAGGGGAAATTAAGAATTGGAGTTTTTCTTGACATTATTCAATGTTCTAGATTCAGTCGCAGTTACTTGTGCCATATATCACTGCCTTAGAAATTTTTTAAACTGCCAGTGTGTGATCGCTGAGTGGGGTTCAGCGACGATTTCAAAGAAGACAAATTGAGCTCCTCCATAGGAAGTTGCTCTGTCAGCTTTGGTGTAGGCGCTTGTAATCCACAAAATTAAGATGAGAGTTAGGGCTCTTAAACGTACTACGTTTCTCTAACCACTGCGCAACAGCGGCCGGAGTTAATATGGGCACAAAATTGACGTGGTGGTTGAATATGGAAAAGAGGGTTAAGAAGGCCGGAGTAATTAACGAAATGACATAGGTTTTACCAGATTAACCGTGTATAGCAGATCTACCAAATTTGGCATGGTCCTATCTAGAACCGAAAGCTTCTTTTACCCGCTTTTGACAGAGAAGACAGTATCCAAACCGAATGAACTGCCTGGTTTGCAGACACTTGTTGTAGGTATTAATCTGCGCAAATGGTTTCCAAGGTCTACAGTAGCTCCAAGAATAAGTGCTTTCAGGAACTTAAGAAAGGTCTCAAGCAGCTCACCGGAGTAACATAACTCTTCTCGTCTTTCAGCAAGCCCACGTGGTAGCTGTCTTCATAATTTTGAAGGAAAAAAGTTACATACAAACTAAGGTTTGTTTGCAGGTTTGATCAATCGCAGAGATACTTACCCCTTTAGAATATTAGGCTATTGTTCTTCAGTCAGGCAAGGTATAATCCGAAATATTTTACGTTTAAATACACTCTGAGTTACTTTTTCTCTGATGATGTGTTGACCTATTGCAAAGAAGGGTTCAAGGCCTATTGTTATTTTTACTGCAGACTTCCAGGCCTCTTCGTTTAGTTATTTGCCTTTATAGCTACGGAATGCAGACTAGAAAGATCCTGTCATTTGCGGACAAGGCACGAACTCGACAACCAATGATGACGCTTTGATTTCACAAGAAAGAAGAGTCCTGCGTTCGGTCTGACTGTCACTAAACCATTCTGAAATGCCGCTCACAGGCCGCCCATTGCGTGCCCACTTCAATAGTATATAATAAGTTTTTATTTTAATCCGCTCACCGCTCATTTCGTGGCCTCGAACTCACTCTCTCGCTATGGCAAATAGAGTTATACAAGTGTCACTTTTATGCGCAAGTGCCGAACACCTAAATATTTCTTTCTTTATCTCTTTCTTAGTGCCCTTTCTATTTATAACTGCATTAACAAATCCATTATTTAAATTCCAATTTCGACTGATTCATAGCACAAATTAACTAGCTGGGGGTTTTCGCTGCTCAGTCATATCTGTCTAACGTCATTCGCAATGCCATAATCGAAAGCGACTAACATACATACATACATATGTACGTACTACGCACCTATGGCTAAATGCCGACTATAAATCCACAAAATGTTTCCAGTTATGTACTCTAATAAGTGTAAGTTTATTTGTTTTTCTGCGTCATTATCCATTTATCAAAATTGTAGCACATATTTTATACAAATATTTATTTTTGTAAGTATTGTATATAAAACATACTTTTTCGCGCTATTCATGCCAAGGTGTTCGAACTTCGAAAGTATTCACACGTTTTTGAATTTTTCACTGCTGCGTGTATGCATGTACATTAGGGTGATCCAAGAAAAAATTCACGTGAGAAAATAAAATCCGAATTTTAATGCTCTCACCCACTAAAAAAACAGACCCTTTTTTCAAATCAAAACATACATGGAGGTCGCTCAAAGTGCTCTTAGTTTTCCACGTATTTTATATGAAAAAAAAACAAATTCTCGTGCAAATGGAGAATTCTTATTAAACAATATTTTTTGATCGGAAAACTTTGCTTCTCTTAAGGAGACTTCCAATAAAAATATTCAATTGTTTAAATTATCATTTTTAAATCTGAACGATTTTTTATGGGTGCCCCATTGCGTTTTTTGGATACCTATAAATAATAGTTAACATTAAAAACTGGTTAAATTAATAATTTGGTATTATTACTGGAACTCTCCTGAAGCTGAACTAGGTTTTTTGATCGAAAAATATAATGATTTTCAAGAATTCTGTACCATTTGTACGAAACGTTTTTTTCCACATAAAAAAAAAACAGAGGTATATTTTTTCGGTATTAAACCATCCTAGGGTGTGAGAGCACTAAAATCCCAACTGCACTTTTTTTTTTACCACCCTAATGCACATACATACTATGTTTAGGTAGTACATATGCAAGTAAATACATATTACTAATACGCCCCAGCGTCATCGTTGAACCGGTATTTGTTTACATTTGCAAATACATAGATATGTAGTACGCATGTATGTATGTATGTATGTAAATACTGTGCGCTGTAAACATTGGGAACTTCCTTTCTTCACCGCTTTGACTGCCACAATGCGCATCATTTTTCGCATTGCACCTTACACTTTAGAGTCTTAATCACCATCAGCATCATCATCATCGCGTCACCTTGCTTTTAAATCGACTTAAATTTGCATTCCTCAGTGAATCATTTTGTATGAATTTCATAATCACCGGCGCCGCGGCATGAACAGAAGAAGCAGGTGTGATTTTACATTCCACTTTGAAATTCATTCAAGAAATCAGGTATTTATTTACATATTTCTCATATCATTCATACAAAGCTGCTGTGATCACAAATAGTTTGTTATTGTTGCTGTCAATGAAATAAGAAACTGTGTTTGTAAGTACATATGTATGTATGCGCAAGGAGTGCTTTAAGTTTATTTGATAAGTACGAGTAGATTACTTCTCTGGCAGTCCATTGGAAGTGTGAAATATTTTTGAAAGATCACTTAGCCCAGCTAAAAATCGCGAAGTTCGCTAGGAAATATTTTGTCTTGACTTGACTTGAAAGCTGTCTGATTTTCTGGGAGAGTATTTGAGCCTTATTTGTGCCCTCCAGCATTTCAAGCTCTTCACAGTCAAGTATTTTCGCCTCTCACTCATTCCGTTTGGAAAGGTTCAACGTTCTAAATTCGGCACTCTTCGTCATACCAATTCTTTCTGAGTGGGTGGTACTAAGTAATCAATCACTTCCGCTCTTGCAGTGCGAAGAGAAGATATTTATGTTCGGATGGCAGCTCATTACGATTGGAGCTTTCCGACTTAAAATTTCGTCACCTGGCGAACGTTCTTCATTGCACAGAGGCGTAACAAGTTAGCGAACATGTCGTTGTTGGTTTTTTGTTGTTTGACCACTGGATGCAGGTATTGCATGAATTCTGAATTTTTGAACGGTTGGACCGAATTTGCTTTCTTTGCCTGCCCTAGAGCCAAAGTCAGCAAGCGCATTTTTGAGAGTGAGGGGAGGGCTAACGTGCCTTTTCCAAGCATTAATATAAATACTCTTTGGTATCATCGTATTTGCTCTTCTCCATCGAGGCGGCCAAAAAATAAGGTTAATATTAGTGCAACGTGTCGCAGCATCCGCTCATTCACAAATTCAAAACCATAAATTTGTATTAAACTTTGTACAGTTGTTGCATTTGGTCCAATATAGAAAAGTGTTGCACATTTTTGAAATCGGATAATAACCACGCCCACCTCCCATATGACGGCAGATTAAAGAAATATGAAAACTGCGTTAAATTAGTATCAATTCTACCAAACTTGGTCCCTTGATACAAAAAAGCAATGAGTTGGAAATTTTCGAAATTCGACAACAGTTGCACCCACTTTCCATATAACAGTAACAGGTAAAAATAACGATTTAAAAAGTTCGCCGGTTTCGCCCGAACTTATACTTCCTAAATTGTTGTTTTATTAGTTCGCTGTCCATTTTTCATACATTTATTAAAATTTCCAAAAAAAAGTACCCACACTGATGTTTTTTTGCCATTGCCATGGGTATTGTTTTTCACTGGCCAAAGTATTCACTCCCTGCTTTATGGAGCTTAATTGCAATTCCATGTTTTTTTTCCAACCTATGCATATTCTACTACATATTTGTGATAAATATTTGTGTATGTTCTTCTTCACTCCTCACGGTGGGCAGGAAGCGAAGATAGGTTGCATAAAAATGTCGACAAAATCTGAAAGCAGGGTTGTATTTGTTGATATCTTAAGGTTAAGAATCCGCTTAAATTGAAATCCTAGCTGCTCCTGTTTTAAAGATATCCACATTTTATATACTTCTGATTGGATATATATGCAAAAGAGGAAGGCGTACTTCTCGATAATTAGAGCATATTTATACGAAAAGAAATCTCATACAAATCTGTTCCCCTTTTTTAACTCACTAAAACGGATCAAATCAGTGTGAAACATTTTCATTTTTTCCTACCGAAAGAATAATTGATCGAAATTTATTGGGCGCTACCGGTATACAACTTAGATAAAACACCACAATTACCTTTTTCTGTAGCGGGAACTTTCTCATTACAAACACTTTCAATATCGCAATATATGTATGTATGCATACATTATTGTATGCTATATAATACGGTAGTAATTTTTATACCCGAGCGCACTTGTGCACAAGGGTATTATAACTTTGTTCACATAACGGTTGTTTGTAACAGGCAAAACGAATCGAGATAGATATAGACAAATGTATACATAAATGATCAGAATGAAAAGAGAAATCGATTAAGCGGTGACTGTCTGTCCGTCCGTCCGTCCGTCCGTCTGTGCACACGATAACTCGAGTAAAAATTGAGATATCTTAACGAACCTTGGTACGTGGACTTCATTTGGGCATAGGACGGATGGTATTGAAAATGGGCGAAATCGGACAATAACCACGCCTACCTCCCATATAACGGTAATTTTCAGAAATACGAAAAGTGCGATATTTTAGTAACTACTGAAGATAATTCACTCAAAATTGATATTTACAATGAGTTTTACGAAAAATAAGAATATTAAAAAATTTTGGCAAATGGGCGTAGCCACGCCTACTTATGGTTACATGTGTATATCTTGGTAAGCGCTGCACCAATTTCTTCCAAACTTAGCACAGTTGTTGGTCCTGCTACAACATACCAAATGGCCGAAAATTTATAAAATCGGGCAATAACCACGCCCACATCCCATATAACGGTAATTTAGAAAAATACGAAATCCTCGATAAATCAGTAAATATTAAAGCTAATTTATTCAAAATAGATGGTGGCAAAAATTTTTTACCAAGAAATACGCTTATGATACAATTTTGGAAAATGGGCGTGGCACCACCCACTTATGATCACATATATGTATCTCGCTAACCGTTCTAGCAATTTGAACCAAACTCGGTATGGTTATTGTGCTTGCCACATAAAAGCAAAGCGTTGAAAATTATTGAAATCGGACTAAAATTACGACCGCTTTTCATATAACGGTATATTTCAGAAATGCTTGAAACTGCAATATTTCGAAATTTAAGGACGCTAATTTACTTAAAATTTATACACCCCGGCTTATCGTGTAGCGGTAGCTTTCGGAAAGGTGGAAAACATATATTTAATAATTGCGCCGGGTATTTAATGTTCGGCTCCGCCCGAACTTAGACCTTCTTACTTGTTTATTAAAGGTTTGTTGCTATAAGCAAGTAGCGCAGGCAAGTCGCACTACGCTTGTGCAAGAAATAAAAATACTCTAACTTAGGCCAACGGTACTCCTCATAATAAGTAAATAAATTCAAAGCTTGTATGAGATTTATTTTGGTATTTATGTACTCTTCTGTCAGGAAATAATGACTATTGTACATCCAGAACACAAATGCGATCATAAAGAAAATCGCATGAAAGTATTCGCTTTGTGTGTAGGGCTGCCAGACGTTACGGCTTTCCCGGACATGTCCCGGTTTTAGACTATTTGTCCCAGTGTCCCGGTCCAACCTTAAAATGTCCCGGGTTTCATTTAAGTGTCCCGGTTTTCGATTTGATTGCACAAATTTTGCTTAGAAATGACTACGCTGAGAGAGAAAACGCGTTGTAATATTAAGAAAAATTTTATGAATTTACTGGGGGTAATAACGCATAGTAAACATGAATATTTTTTATTTGATTATCGTTTTGAAATGTTCGTACTTAAAAACAATACTTTCATACCACGCGCACGTGGTTTTGAATCAAACTGAACATTTGAATGCACATTTACATGTCTGGCTGTAGCTGAGTGCACGAAGATGCTTGCCACAATTTGCTAATTTCCAGAGCGTCAGGGTTCAAATCCCATTACAGACAGCATGGAATTTAAATAAATTTTTTTTTCAACTTAATTATGAAAAAGCATCCGTTCAGTGCAAAGCGCTTCATTTTAATATTGGCGTATTTCAATTGAATATTTCTATACTAAATACTAAAATTTGTATACTTAAATTATTATGAGTTGGGTTGGTGCTCTTTCATATGCGAATTTTTTTTTTAAATGTAGCACGTTTTGCATAAGCAATAGTTGATGATTAATATAAGTATGTACCTAAATACGTTAAAATGACATGCACAGAGTTTTTCAATTATAGCAAAAGCCAGAAGTTTTGAAACAAGCTCACAGCAACGAAACAAATGACTGATATTTTAATGTTACCTTGTATTTATTTTTTTTTTTCGTGAAACCTAGATTACTTATAAGTACCGTGCCGTACAAAATTATTGGCTCGGAGACACTTTCATCTGATCACAATTTCTAATCAGATCTTTGAGAAAAATGTTTAAAATGTAGCTTTTGAGCCAATTAGTAAAGTGCAAGTCTGAAGTTAGCAGAAAATTTCGTTGATTTTTTGCAATTATTTATTTTTTGCTGACAGTGTCTTCCACATACAAAAAAATGTCGAACATAGTTTGTATGGAAGAAACTCTCAGTAAAAACAATACCAAATATATTGCCTCGTTCAAAGCCATGAGCAAAATCGTGAATACATGGTTTTCCGCAAAACAAGCGGCTCTTAGTAATTTTGATAAAAATCTTAACGAACTCCGCACAGCTTTGAAAAGTACTGGAATTTCTCAAACTGTCAAAATCCATTTTATCCTTAAACATTTAAAGCAATCTATTTCATTCTTGAATAACGATGGTTTAGGATTATGGTCCGATCAGGCCGGGAAGTCTGTTCATAGCGAATTCATTAAATTCTGGGATAGATTCAAAATAAATATGATTGATAAACCAACTTTTGTGAGTCGCCTGAAGAAAACTGTAATGACATTTTAATTCCGGCATATATAAAAACTTAACTAAATAATAAAATATTTAAATACTAAAATGTGTGACTATATTATATGGTAAGCCAACAAAAAAAATAAAAGGAAACAAAAAACAAATATAAAAAAATAAAGCAAGAAAAAAATATAAAAAAATAAAACCAAAAAAAGAACAAAGAGGTGCAAAGTAAGTTGCCTCTACGTGGTGGGCCTTGGAAACGATTGAAACCGGCTAAAAACTTACATAAACTTATATTTTCACATAATATATATACACACATTTACTCACACATACATTGTTGAATATTTAATGCACAAGGATGTTTTTCTCTTTCGCAAAAGTCGGTTCTATCATAACTATGTAAAATGTTGATATCTTTAAAACAGGAGCAGCTAGGATTTCAATTCAAAGGGATTCTTAACCTAAAAATATCCACAAATACAACCCTGCTTTCAGTTTTTGTCGACATTTTTATGCAACCTATCTTTGCTTCCTGCCCACCGTGTCCTGCTGCTGTTGCTGACCTGCGTTATGTTTCTATACATACCGCATTCTTCAAATTGCTCTCATGTAAACCGTTTTTCATCTGCTTTGCCGCATATTTGCTATCATATTGCGGAATATTTCTTTATCTCAATAAATTTTTCTTTCCATCTTTAATAAATGTTCAATGCAAATTACAAAAAAAATGTTTAGAAATAGGAAACTATTTTCACGCTGATACAGCATATTTCGATATTCAATGGTAAATAGATATGGTACATACAAAAAATTAGTTCCAATATAAAAATTGTATCGCCCATTATTTTACAAAGATGCATACATACATACATATGTTGCTGGTACATATTTAAAAAATTTCCTATTGCAAACTCCGGTAAACGTGGGGGATTGTATATCTAATAAAAATCCGCTAAAGCGTAGACAAATGAATGTGCAGAATGTGACTTAATCAATCGCCACATCCGCCTCCGTCTCCGCCAATGTCACGTCAATAACGCTGACATACATATGTACCTACATATATTCCATTTATTCATTTATTTATATCTTAAGCAGTATGCATGTCTAATGTGGAAATTACCTAAGAATCGCCATCCGTGAATGCGTCTAAGAAATCCGTATAGTGTCGACAACACACAGTGTAGCGAGTGTGGCTGAAAAAATAGTAAAAATGAAGTTGGCAAATTCGGTAAGTTTTCAATGCCAATCGACAGTGAATACTCGAATATAAACAAAACCGAAATGTTTTTCCAAAATTTTGATTCATATATACTTAAGGTGACCAGATTTCTGTGGCCAAAAATGTAGACATTTCTAAAGCTTCCGAACCTACAATATGGTTTTTAGAATAATAAGACATAACTTCTTTTAATACAGTTTTTTTTTTAACAAAACAAAGAGAAAAAACTTGAAAAATTATTGCTAAAATGTATACACACAACAAATATGTGGGTAGAAAGTAAATAGCGAAAACAGTTTAGCAAATTTTGGCAACTTTTATTTTTGTTTAAAAAAAGTTTATTATTTTTTTATGAAAATATGACACTATCTAAAAAAAACATGTTAATACAAATTTGAAATTTTGTGAAAAATTCATAAAAATTCGCTGAATATTAACAAATGTTGATCAAAATTTTAAATATTTTAATCAGATTTTCCAGAATTTTTTTGAGTATGCAGTTTTGTAGCGCATTAAATTTTTTCAAAATTGAAGCAGCTTGGTCTCACCGTTGATTTTAGGAAATTTTTTGTTCGCGCATATTCCACCATACAAAGTATGCTCAATAATTTTTTGTATAGAGAAAATTAGCAACAACTTCCACAAAAAAAAAAAAATTACCAAGACACCTACGATAAGTCCAAGTTATTTAGAGTTCTCACTTTGAAATGAATGGGCTACAAAACTGCATACTCAGAATGGTGCTGAGAAATCTAATAAAAGAACTCAAAATTTTGATAAATATCTGTAGAATTTTTGAAAATTTTGTGCAAAGTTTCAAACTTTGACATACATGGTCTTTGTTAGATAACGAGCTATACTTTCACAGAAAAATAATATTTAAACATTAAATAAACGCCAAAGAATGCTAACATGCCCAATTTATATTTTCGCCACTTTGAGGGAATTTGTATTTTTTTTTATAATTTCACTAAATTCAAGAATCATTTCATTAAAAACAAAAAAACTGAACAAATAATTATGAAGTGATTTTTAAGCAAAACACAAAACCGACTTCAATTCTAATATAAAAATTTAAGATAAACGTTAATTTCTTAATAATGCAATGATCGGACCTAAACCAAATTAGTATGGGACCACCTCTGAGGTACCATCTTTCCTTAAAAAAAAAAATAATAATAATTATAGAAATCGGTAAAGGTGGTCCAAAATTAAAAAGAAAACACTGAAAATAGGGACTTAATCGCTACAAATATGACTTATATGTCCCGACTTTTAAAACACTTTCAGTTGGACAATTTTCTTAAAATAGGTACTCTCCTGCCAAAATTCGGACGAATGGTCACCGTATATATACTACTCCACGCTTTTTGAATATCATATCGATTTTTTCCTCTGAATAATTTTACACTTAAGTAAAGTAAATATTATTTTCTGCTATTTAGTTCTATCTGCTATTAAAATTATTTATGCAAACAGATAATTTTCAAACTTGAGTACATTTTCCTACAATTTTTAATTTTTTTCATTATACTATACCTAAAAACGCTTCGTAGAAAATGTTATTGATCTCCAACACTTCTTTCTACTTTTGGCTACTCAATATATGTGAACACTGTGCGACATTGACGGTATGAAAAGCCAAGTGTGCTAGTAGAAATTGTGGGTGCAGCGCGAAAACTGGATTTTATTGCGGTTTTTATTAAAGACGGAGAACTTTTATATCCGTTAAGTTCATAAAAATGTGGAACAAATACGTTTGGCTTCGTCAGCTGTTTTTGTAACAATTCTTGTTACCAATTGCAGGGGCACCTCTTTGGATTTATGTAGAATCTATGTCAGTACAAGGAAACCAGTACATACTTATTACAATACTACATGCATAATGAACTTATATTTGAACTATTTTTGATCTGCTAGAATAATATAATAATAATATGCTATGAACAGATATATGCAGATAATGGTTTAGATAAATTTTGATAAAAATCAATATCTGCTATTGATTTATGGATAAGTTTTGAATACTATAAATTAATTTAGTTAATAAGTTACAAACAGTGACTGAAAAATTCGATTTTGACATGGTCCAACGACACTAAAGCTGAATTTGTGATAAAATTGAACCGATTAATGCCAAAGTACGCCCTTTCAAAGGACCCAGAAATCTTTATTGCAAGTCTACTGAATAGAAACAGATATTTTCGATCGGAAATATTGATATTCAATAATTTTTTAAAATTTTTACATATGTAAACATTTTTTCTTATATAAAATGCATAGAAAACTTTCAGCGCTTTCAGCGACATCTAAAATTTTTTTTTGACTTCTAAATAGAAACAGGGTATATTTTTTTGGTATAGAACAATATTAGGGGTGAAAGCTATAACATTTCGACATTATTTTTTTTGGACCACCCTGATGTACATGCGCTCCCATGCACTTGAATAGGCACAATGTCTTTCAACTGTTTTTTTTTTTTTTTTGTAAATTTTCTTTCATGAATTTCCATTATTTTTCAATCAAAATTCAGTTTATTCCATGATTCAAAAAAGATGATAGTTCCATTTAATGACATTCGTTGTGTTGTTAGCCATTTGACTTTTAATAAAATTATGACATTTCATCAGATTGATGCCACCTGATCACTAGAAATATTTTTTTAAGCAGAAGATTCTATCAGTACATACAAATATGTAGAGTATGATCGACTTGAAAATTATGCCGGCTAAATAATTTCGAAAATGGTGTTGACGACCGATTTCTGCAAATTCGCGTAACTTTTTTTTTTAAATTATTGCCGAAAATGAAAATTGCATTTGTTCACACAACCTCTTGGTTTAAACCCTTATTCATTCGTTCTGAAATATGCTAAACTGAAATGCGATTGGTTTATAAAAAAAGATAACGATTTTGAAATATGAGGTTTTTTACTCTCTAGAAAATAATTTATGCCGCCTCACATACGCCGTTTTGCATTTTGTTGATACGCGGTGTAGTTAACAATATATAAATTTATTAAAAAAAAGGTTTAATCTAAAATTCTAAATGAAATTATATTGTTTACAGCTCAAGAAAAATATTTGAAGTGAGAAAATTTTCTTTTTGATTTAGAAATAGCAAAAATTAATTAATGCTAAAATTTTATAATTACAAAGCTTGTACTCTATACGACGGTATGTTTGTGGTTTATCGAAGGGCGGTCTGTTCAAGCCGACTTCAGGATTTTTTGCATACATTAGAAACTTTAAATTCAAAATTTGTGGAGGTTGATGGTGATTCGCTAGTCACAAAGCTTAATTTTTTGCAAAATCTGATGAGAAATTTAAAAGTAAATTTGAACCAAAATATAAAAAGTTTTTATTTGGGAAGAACATTCTTTAGAATTGAAATCGCAAGATTCCATTCAAAATAAGAAAACGAAAAAATAACAGAATCATGCGCGCGTGGTTTTTATTATAAAAAAAAAACAATTACGATGAAGTCTTCCTTAATAGTCTATATTTTATATATTTTTAATAAAAATAGTGTGAAAAGAACACCAAGCCCTGAACGGTTTTTGATTTGAAATATTATTACATTGGTACAAATGTGGTAAGGAAAATACTCCGATTTATTGTTTTATTATTATCAAAGTGGCAAGGCCGTTGATTGTACTCACAATTTATGAAACTATTTTGCTATTTTGTTTGCTATTTTGTTTGAAAAAATAAATAGAAAAAATTCAAAATCAAAAAATGCTTTGCTTTCAACTCCAAAAAGCTTATGAAAAAGCTTGCTATATGGACACTTTCATACAGCTACAGCAATTTGAAAGCTTCACTCTGCTCGGAACGGCTTCGCTCGGCTTGGCTCCGATTTCTGTGTGAACATACCCTAAGAGGGTCAGTAAAAAAAAAGTTACAAAAATCAACGGTAATTTGTAGCTACTCCAAACCTGCTCTTTGTTATATTAAACTGAACCAGTTAATCCGGATTGACGTCGCCGTCTGTTTAAGCTTTTAGTGTGTCTTTGCATAGAAGCAGATGTGTAAGAATGTCTGTAATACTTAGATCATCGATAGCGCACATTGAACTTACCAATCGATCAGCTGGCCGATGCAACTTGGTTCAGTTATGGCCACGCCGAGCCGGGTGTCGAAGTTTGCACGTCGCACCGCATACGATTATCAATTTTCTATTATGATTGCAAGTGCGCACATGGCCAATGGCAACAATGCTAATACTCTTACCATACCGGCAGCATGTGCAAAGCAAAGCTCTAACTAAAACTGACCATAACTTCAACGCTAACCATTCTAATGGCAGCGTCAGAAACAGAAGCAAAAGCAGCAATAACGTCAGTTTCAATGACTTTTAGACTTTGACGCTGTTGCTGTTTTGAGTTGTTGCTGTGATTGCGGTATTTGTATTTAATTCTTGATGTTG
>NW_023458565.1:7417776-7465774 GCF_013731165.1 Rhagoletis pomonella
TGAGTTGTTGCTGTGATTGCGGTATTTGTATTTAATTCTTGATGTTGTTGTTATGCGATTTTATTAGCGTATGGCTAATAGAACGGGTATTTTGTACTCCAGTTTCTTTAGCAAACTAGCAAAGTGTATGAAACTTGCGGCGTGTGTGTATGTACATTAAGGTGGCCCAAAAAGAGTAAAGTCGAAACTTTAATGCTCTCACCACCTAGGATTGCTCTATATCGAAAAAATTGTACCCCATTATTATTATTTTTTAAATCCAAATATATTTAGAGGTCGCTCAAACTTTGCAAGTATTTTATATGGGGGAAAAACAACTTTTCGTAGAAACAGTATAGAACTCTTGAAAATCAATATTTTTCGATAGAAAGGGTCTCTTCAGGAGACTTTCAATAGGAATATCACATTGTTTATTTAAAAATTGCCTAATACTAACTCTTTTTTATTGGTCCCCCCTTTGCATTAATCGGGGTTATTCGCGACCTATAAATTATAGTTACTATGAAAAAATGGTTAAATAAACAATTGAGTATTAATATTGGGAATCTCCTGCAGAGGAACAGAGTTTTCCGATCGAAAAATATTGATTTTTAAAAACTCCAAACCATTTTTACGAAAAGTTGTTTTTTCCCCATATAAAATGCGTGGAAAACTTTGAGCGCTTTGAGTGACCTCTAAATAGTTTTTTGATTTAAAAATAAAATAAAATTATAGTTTGAAAAACCAAAACCTCGCTATTATAATTTCCATTCATACTGTCATCAGGTATGTAACCTGAGAATAGAAATCGCTGCATCTTTTAGGCGCATCAATATTACATAGTTACATCCCGAGCTAATAAAAGGGAGGTAAAAATAGGGGTACTTTTCGGAATAGAAGTATCTTAATGGGTGAGAGCATACAAATTCCGGCTTTACATAATCACTTGCATTTTTTTTTGACCACCCTAATGTTTATGTATACGTCTATATGTAGTCAACTGAGCTAAGTATGCATCTTGAATTGCTTACATCACTCCGGCAACTGTTGGTGGCATACGAGTACCACTCACTCACTCACACACTCTCTGCTGTCTAAGTCTGGGGCAAATACGTGAATCTGTTAAATATTTTCAGTTACTATTTTTAGTTACTTGTAGTTAGTAACGAATTAGCGGCTAAGCTTGGCCACAGCTTTCAGCAAGTATGTACGCCATGGTCACGTCGCCGCGGCGGTGGCGGCGGTGCTGCTGCTTAACAGTGCGTCAATTATTTACGCTCAGCTGATTATGAGCACGAGCGAAATGGAAGCATTGGCGCTTAAACAAGAAGACAGATTACCGTTGTTGAAGCTTTGAAACATTAGCAGCTAATGCAGATATTTCACACAATATACATTGTAGTATTGTGTTTAGAAGACATGACTAGAAAGATGCAGTGAGAAAATTTTAAAGAGATTTTGAGAAAATGACAGACTGATTTCGCCATTTTTCCAAAACCGGTTTTGGAGTTATTCGAAAAATTTCCTTAAAAAAAAAACGGTTCCTAATTTTGAAATTAGGAAAAACCCGGATAACCGGTTTAATGTTATATAGTTTTAATACAGAGAAATGTTTATGTTTGTATGAAGTCATGAATAAAAAACATAACCACATAACCTGATAACCCGGCAAGTATGAACAACTTTATTTATTTAGAGGTGAAGAATTGTATGAAATTAAAACAGTCGGTTTGTTCGATAAAAAATTTTCATATTAGAGGCAATGGACGTTGGCTTCATATACAACATTTCTGTGCAGTTTCAAGAGTTTACCATGAAATTCAAAAAAAATGACAGCATGTAGAATATCTGTCGCAGCTATTTTGCAATTTTTGAAATTTTATGATATTTTTTTTAATGTTTTTCATTGAAGATACTTCAAAATGTTAAAATTAGTTGGTGAAAATATTATTCTTGCCAAAATGAATGAATCTCGTGTAATAAAACTAGTGTGCCACCAAAAGAAAAAAAAATTACATTGAGTAAAAGATAACTATGATTTGAGAAACTAAAATTCCATTATTACAACTTTTATTGGCACACTCGAAATTCATTATAAAATTGTTATTTTCATGAAGAAAGAATATGTAAATATGTGCATAAGGAATAATGCGTAAAAATCTTCCACGCCAGTATTTAATTACTTTTAAAAAATATGTTTTTTAAGTAGGCGTGCGATGACTACGATGATGTTACTACAGGGCGTATACGTTACATACGCAACTACGGGTATACTATGAGCACAAGTGGTTAATTTTAGATTTTTTAGTATATACATCTTTTTTATATTTTCATTTAAATACAATATCGTCTTGGAATCTTGTTTTTTGTACAAAACTGAACTAATGCATTTTCTGAGAGAAGTGTGCTCCATTTTCGACCAAAAACACGTTTTTTTTTTATCGAAAAATGTAACAACTCGTGACATTTCCTCATAAATCTATGCTTCGGCCGCATTTCGGCATAAAAAAAAAAAATAAATAATTTTGAAAAAATATCGCTTATGTTTTTTTTTGCGGTTTGGGGTCAGTTGGGGTCTGTCGCATTGTTGGGTTCTAGTAGCGCATTTTCTAATTTAAATGTACTCGCAGTTTCGTGGTTGATACTAAATTTTAGCTGGGATGATATGTCCGCCTTTACCTTACTACTTGATTATTCATTGTTTTTTCTCAGTGTATTAACAAAAATACCTAAAACCGTCCGTGTAAAGTTAGTTAATTGAGTTAACTGTGAGTTTCGAGTTTTTCTGTTTAGTTCACTTTCCTTCTTTCCAACTTATTTTTTGTTTTAATTTTTTTTTGGTTTTTTGTTTAACATTCCAAAAACATAAATAGACGTGCATAGATATACGCATATAAAAATGTGTACTAGTCAAGTCACTTGCTTTAGAGCCTGTTTAAGTCATTGAATGTTGGCACCATATATGTATGTAAATGCCCATTTAAGCTAGAGACCTTTATTGTTATATACATACATAAGTGTAAAGAGTGGACAGTCAATGAAGTAGAATATTAAAGCTTTTTTTTAAATTTTGTACAAATTTTCCTTTTCACTTAACTTGCATATTTTATCCATTTAACCCTGCAGTTTGATAAAAAAAATTACGATTTATAGATTGAGAGAATATTTAATCTGTAATGAAATTGTCAATCAAAATAACAATTTATTCTTATACTAGTACATATATGTATGTATGTATATATTAACGATAGCGGCCACTGTGGCTGAGTGGTTTGAAGTGCGTACTGCCATTCCGTAGAAACTGTGTTCGATCCATGGTTCGAGCAATGGCAAACCTCCGAGTGTATTTGTGACTTGAAAAGCTTAAAATAAAATCAATAAAATTGTAGGTCCCTCCATCTCCATTCCTAATAAACATAATCCTGGTACAAAGCTATATTAAAAAGGTTTTTGTTTGAAAATACTTTTAAAGAGGGTTGCTACTTGTTTGAATGGTCGGACTTGTTTAACTTATACACAAGTTAGTATGAGTGTCAAAAGAAGCAGTTTAAAGAAAAATTGAGTTAGAAAATATTTTTGATAGTAGGTACCTACCTATCTAACTATGTACATATTAGGGTGGCCCCAAGAAAAAGTAAGCTCGGAATTTTCAAAGAACTCAGCCCTAGGATTGTTCTGGGCCGAAACAATTTTTACCACTTTTTATTTATTTTTATTTTTTTGGAATCAAAACATATTTCGGTGACGCTCAAAGTTTCCCATGTATTGCATATGGAAAAAAATGTATCTTATGGAATGGTATAGAATTCTTGAAAATCAGTAATTTTCGATCGGAAAACTTTGTTTCTCTTCAGGAAGCCTTCAATAGTAATACCCAATTGTTTATTTAACCATTTTTTAATACTAACTATTTTTATAGGTCTCCAAAAAACAAAAAAAAAATGCAATGGGTGCCCATAGACCCCAAAGGCATTTTTTGTGAAGGTCATGAGATCTGCAGCATTATTATTTCGAATTTGAAAAGTGAAAAGTCAAATTAAAGAAGTGGGCCTGTAGATGTGCAATAAGGTTTTATTTTTTTGAGTTGGAGTTTTTTTTTTTTGAAATTTGATGAAATGAAAAACCGACACAATGTGAGACCTCTCTTGCCTTCGGAAATACGTGAAATGTTTATGTTGGGTTTTGAAAAGGGTTGCCACCTGTTTAAAAATTCAATTATGGAGCATTGCGTTAGCTGGTTCACTAGTTTTAATAATTTTTTATGATTTTCACTATCAAAATAGTTCAATTACATAAGCATATATTAAGTGCGTATGTACTCGTGTAGAAAGTTTCAATTTCATACGAATTTTTTACATACATACATAAGTGATTATTGTGTAATATGATTGAACTGAATTATTTACACAAGTAAATGCGTAACGGTTAATTTCAGTAATCAGTGAGTGACAACTGCTTTTTGCCAAAGGCTTTGTGGTGTAATTAATTTTTATTATTTTTCATTAAATTTATATATCAACAAAGCACAAAAGCACTTTTCGAATTCTCGCTTCATTAACACTGAATAGCAAAATAAATACTTAAGTACATATATATGTATGTATTTGCCAAACATACC
The DNA here is from genome assembly GCF_013731165.1 of Rhagoletis pomonella. Lineage (NCBI taxonomy): Eukaryota > Metazoa > Arthropoda > Insecta > Diptera > Tephritidae > Rhagoletis > Rhagoletis pomonella. Next base: position 7,422,374 of record NW_023458565.1, read on the forward strand.
ATATTAATTAAAAGTACATACATACATACATACGTATGCTGTTTAAAAGTATATATGTATACCTGCATATGTACACATATTTATGTATGGAAGTTATGTATGGATAATGAATAAATTTTCAGATGCATTTGCATGGCCGTGTCCAAGACCAAAATAATAAAAAATTTATTAAAATAAAATTAAAAAAAAAATCATAATAATTTGACAATAATGAGGGGTAAATAAGGCTAGGTTTTTTTTGTACTGTGATGGAAAGGAAAGCTCTGCGAAATGCAACATTGAAGCCCCTCTGTTCCTATTAAAGTCAGCAAAAACTACCAACTTCTACTTTTCCGCATAAAGGACGTCAGATTCATTTCGTTCCAGAGAACTAATCCCAAAAAACTTCATCACGGAAAATCCACGCAAATAAAGTTAACTCAATGCAAACTCATCTCAATACAAATTCATTCCGGAAAATTCAACACAAAAAAGTCGTTCCAATGCAAACTCATCCCGGCAGAAATTTATGCTTATTATATTGTCGTATGTTTACATAACTTTCCAGGGTCTACGGCGAAAAAAAATCAAAGTCATAAGCTTCATTTTATAATATATACTGGTTATGTAAGCCGAAACATTTTTGCGAAAAATGGTCTTACCAGGTGGCATCAGGTTCTCGACCCTATATATATATGAACTGATTTGTTTAAAATTTTGCATATTTAGTTGAAATTTAGGAAGACATAAATTTGAAGAAAAAAATGAAACCGCTGTGTGGCGCTGATGTCAAAATAAAAATTATATTCGACATAAAATGCAAGTTTTCTGCATGTTAAAAATTCGGTCAAAAACAATATTACCTAACAAAATTTTTTCAATTTTCAATTTTCAATTTCGTAAGGTCATGTAACATAAGGTTGGATACTTTAGCTGCTTAAACAAAAAGCTAGAAAGATGTTTACATTAAAAAAATTTATTTTAGACAAATAGTCTTGCACAAGTCAGGGAATTTTAAGACCCTAGTCAAAGTCCACCTCTGTTTGTTGTAACGTCAGGCCAAGGCATATGTTTATCTACTAATATTTTTAAATCCCTAGTAACAATAATTGTGATTTTTTTGTTTTACTGAATAATAGGCCATTTAGTATAAATGCAAATATAAAAAAACCTTTTTAAAATTTTGACTTTTAATTTTTTTTTTACATTTTGTCATATAAAGGTCACGTAACGCCAGATTGGGAATGTCCGTATGTACATATACGTCAAAATCATAGTGTATTTGAAAAAATCATTTTGAGCTACCAGTTCCAAAAACTCCAAACTAGCTCTTTATCGTACTTCGATGCTATTCTTTCCAATTGAGCTTCATACATTTCCAGATGGAGACATATGTATGTAACTAGCTTAAGCACGAACTGAAAAAGTATTTCGATGTCGAGCAAACTCATCGGAAATTGTCAATTCATTGGTAGAGTTCGGATTGGATGGAAGAGGATTATTTTTTTTGTCCGATAAGGGCGTAGCGTTCGTTTCATAATATCTGCATCAGGAAGACGTACCGCAGGTGCATTATCAACTCTTCTGCTGATGTGTGACACAGCATTAGAAATAGTTCCCGAATCCATTTTGACCATCTTCTTCCCTTCTTCTATTACCAATTCTGCATCGACCTCCACCCGATTGGGAGCATGATTATAAGCACCAGTTCTTTCAATATGTCCCCTGGAAACCGGATTTTTTTTTCAAATTACATAGTACTAACTTTAATAAAGAATGGACACGAAAAAAAAACTAGTCGATTGTGTTTATTCATCACTTGCATAAAACTAACTGCAAATAAAAAAGGTGTAAAAGTCAGTTTTGTTCATGCATTATATGGAAGAAAATTCGCACACCCTCCAAAAAAAAAAAAAAAATTTAAAAAATCAACGTTAATTTTTAGTTATATTTCTCTTATAGAGTTGCATGCAATAATGCTTGCTAATGATCTACTCACAATAGCCGCATGAAACCATGACCATGTTGAATAGAAGTTTACAGGTTGAAAAGAATAATGAAGTTGACGAAAATACGGGAAAAATCTTGTCCAGGCGAAACATTTCAAATTTAATGCAAAATACCAGATGTTCCGGCAAATACGGGACATTTGGCAACGCTAGTACCTATATATACCATTTTCCACATTTTTTCATTCCTTAGCGCAGAATAGACCATATACGAAATTTCAGCGTATTTGGTGTACAGTTACTACTTTTTGACGCTGATTATGTGGGGACGTCCCACTGTCTGGCGTGCTCCTTTGGGCCACAAAGTTAAAAATCTAAATTTTCTCCTTTTATTATAAATACCATTTGATACCCATATGTCGATGTAATAAATTTTTAGAGCTTTACTGTGAATCTGTTAAACACTGAGTTCTAGGGATGCCGAGGGGTGCTAGGGGTCAAGTAATCAATTAAGCTTAAATGTCGTACAACACATTTTTGTGCTTGTTTATACATACATACACATGTACTATATGTCTAACAGAACTACATAGAAACTCACAAAATAAGAGCCAACCTAATGTACGCGCAAGCAAATATAATTTTTAGGATTAAATGTTTAGCGATCAATTCGATTTCTCTATCGATTCGTTGTAATTCCTCAATAATTTTCCACATCAACAATTCATGATTTGCAATGCAATTTCATTAACAAAAAAAAAAACATACAAACTAAGTAGTCTATACAATATTTACGTGCTTAAGTAAGTTTTTATGCGCACTGCTATCGATACAAAATTTCCTATAAACGTTCCGACTCGACACTTCTCTGTTGCATTTCACTTCGCTGCTTATATCGGTCACTTCACTTTTCTTCTTGAAGAAAATTAATTCTCAACTTGCATACATCGTTGGCGGAGTTTTTGCTTTCATTTCAATTCCTTGCAACTTGCTGTAACCTCTGACTCTCTTTAATTCAATTAAATGCCTTTGTTTGCAGCACTTTCCTACTACTGCGAACTCGGAAACTGGCATTAATAATTGCAAACGCATAAATTTAGTTTTTGTTTTTGTTTTTGTTTTTGCTTTCGGTAGCTTTTGTTTTTATGTCTAGTGCAGTTAATAACCTTTGGCTGCATAAAATAGGAGCATTTATTTACTTATTTTCCTATGTATGTTTGTATGCATGTATGCACCTCCTCCTCCTCACTTGCGTGTGTAAGTAAATAAATAATTTCCCAGAGCGGTGGACTTCTGTTGCGTGCCTATGAATACATATAAACATATATGTTTAAAATATACGGAAAAATTGTTGAGGTAATAAATTTGCAAAGAAATTCCCACAACAAATCATAGAAGAGTTGAAATAGTAGTTTAAAGTGCTCTGTTATGTTACGTTTCTTTAGGTTCTTCTACATATCCGTTGTTATGAATACAAATACTACTATGTTTTCAATGTGAAAAATTAACAAGAAAGTGAAGTTATGTAATTAGCATAACGTACTATGGGAGTAGAGTAGAATATTTGTTTAGGAATTTTTTAATAGAAACCAGCCGTCATTTTGTGGGCAATTAAAAGCATTGACCATCAGATGTTGTTGTTGTTGCTTTTGTTGCGGCTGAATGCCGTGAAACAGCTTCTGACTCCTGTAAGCTGAGCTCCAGAAGTTCAGTTGTGTCCTCAGTTAAGTCCAAAGCGCTACTGTCGTCAAATGGTTTAATTAGGAAGGCTAGGCTATTAGGCAGCTGGTTTGCAGTTTTAGGTTGTAGCTCTAAATATAATTATATTATTTATTTAGTATCAAAAAGTACTGGCTTTTGCGCGATGTGTGATTCGAAATTTTCGCCAGCGCCGCTTGTTTTAATATAAATGATTTATTTTTTTCATTGTGATCATTTATGTCATTTTGTCTATATCTATCTCGATTCGTTTTGCCTGTTACAAACTACCGTTATGTGAACAAAGTTACAACATTTATATATTTATATAACATTTAATTTATGTCACTATACAAGGAGTGACATAATCCCAAATTTTAAAATTGGAGTTATGCCACTTGGGGCTATGTCACGGCACTTATGAAGTCTTATAAAAAAAAAAAAATACTCTAGAACAGGAAAAAGAACACTTTTCTGAAGGTCCCTTCTGGCTCGTGTAAGTGTTGATCAAAGATGATGTCATGTTACATACGTTCACCAAGCGTGGGATCAATCCGACCAACAGTAAAGCGCTCTATGCCCTTTAGCACCAAAAATCTCGACACAAAACCATTGGTAATATTATGGAAAGCCCCTTCGATGTTCAAGAAGGCACACGAAGTAACCTCCTCAGCCTCGATACACTTTTCGATCTTACTAACCAGATACTGTAAGGTCGAATCTATTGATTTTCCTTTGAGATAAACATAGATAATGTAGAGGTTTGAAAGTTTTTCTAGAGTTTTGAATGAAGTTAAACTTAGGTTATCCAAAGGGCCTGTTGATTGATGGTTCGCTCGCGAGGATCTCTGGAAGGAAATATGTACGCCTCTTGCTATTTTTCTAGACATAAGCGATACATATATAGTTTGACAATAAAGGAGTAATAATGCTCTCCTCTATCAGAAAACATTCAATATTAACTGAATGCCTCCCAAATTGGGTAACCCCTCCCTCCCTTTGGTGCCGAGATCTTCCTTGTTATTGAAAGATGTGATGAGAGTGACTTCCATTCAGAAGTCTACCGTCTGTAAAGAATGTACATATGAACTTAGGTAGACTCCGAAATATGCGGTCTAAAATTAATGGCATAGTTGGCTCGACGACACAGCATAATGCCGAATTTCCACTATACATTGAACTGGAAATGAAGTTAATGACCTTTTTTTCGAACGTACTGATACGATTATTTTTTAATGTCCAACTTTGTCATTTAAATTTTTGTCATTTAATGAATAGTGGAAATCCTGCATAACTCTACCAGTACGGCTTAACAGTCGTGAATTACCAACAAATCGGTTACGAATTTGTTGAGCCTTAATGCATCATAAAAGGAAATGGTTGCTTTGCTTTTGAGCTTCAATAGAAGCTACAGGAATCTCAACTATCGTGAAATTGAGAGGGTGTTCTTATTTAATAGAGGACTCGAGTAGAACTATTTTTTTTTTGCCGCAGCGGTAACTGACTAAAAGAAAAAAAGTTGGAAACTCGCTTTGACAGTTAGAGGTCCATACTACATATAGGGCCGTATACATAAAACCTAAGCAAATGCTTTTTTCAAAAAAGATCACACTTTTTACTCAATTTAAGAAAAAGCAACTGCTTAGTTTTTATACATAAGGCCTGTTATCTACACAAGTATCCGATAGCAGTTTAGATTTAAAAATCGCTGCAGCCCAAGTGTATATCGACATGTAGTAATGTACATTCATGGATGGGTTCTCCTTAAGACTCATACTTTGTTTCAAGATTTAGAGATCAGTGCCTTGGACTATATTACCGCTAGACTAGTAAGAAACCCTTTTCCTAAAAACTATCATCTACTTGGTGATGGTACTATTTTCGCCGTTCTATGCAAACTTAACTGAAACTAGTCTTACGATATGTCTCGTACCATTACTTCGAGCATAATTAAGTTACGGCAAAAAGCAAAAGCCGTCGTCGTCAGAATAGAGCAGCGATTCCCAGGTATGAGTTTGACCATTTGTGTAAATCTAACAAATATTTTCACACAAAACATATCTGCTCAAGCATATCTTGGCTCGTAAGTATTTTGCATTAAAAAATACTTAGAATACATACAAATTAGGGTGCATCACCAAAATAGTTGCGGGTTTTCCACCGAAAGTATAAAATCTTATTACACTAAACGAGCAATTCTTGTATATATATATATGAAATTTTGTACACCGATAATGTTTAAGATACGAGAAGACTCGTATAAGGTTGCCACCTACTCGAAATTAGTTACAAATTAATTAAAACTTCATAATATCGGTATCAAATGGAAGTTATTTTAAAGACTCTTAATTCAAATATATTTTTAATAAGGTTGCCACCTATTTCAAATCGCAAAATTATTTAATTTTTTGTTTAAAAAAAAAGTAAAATATTACTATTCATGGTCACCAAGAGAAGCTTCTTAAACAATGCCTTCCCTATATACAAAATGTTATCTCTTAGGATAATAGTGTAAGGTTGCCACTTATTTTCGATTCTACACAATTTATCTAAAATATCGCAATATGAATATCCAATGAAACTTATTGTTGAGAGCTTTGGTCAGAAAATATTTTCCATCAGGGTTGCCACATTTCTATGTAATACAAATTTTTATTTTGTTAATTTCAATCAACATTTTTTTATGTGTACACAGTACATATACGCTCAAGATATGTAACATTAATTTCCGCGTATTTCGGAATAGGGTTTCCACATACATTTTAGAGTAAGGAATTTACTTAATAGATAACGAAATCTTATTTTTTGTGTATTTCCAAAATTTTTTTTAAAGCTTGAAAACTTTAAAAAGTATATGCACTCCGAGCAAAGCTCGGTCAACCTGGTACTGTATTATATGTGAAAGATTTCTGGGAAAATATCCGCTCGAAAAATTTTAAGGTTTACGTGAGCTAGATCGATTTAGAAAAATCTCAGCATTTTGATTCCGTTGATAAAATTTTCTTATAATTTTTATGCAGGCCGTTAATGCTTAAATTATTCTATTATCTGAGGTGATTTTTTACAAAAAATATCATAAATGTTATATAGCCGATACAAAAACCGCACCGACTTTTTTAGATGGTGACTGATGCACCCTAATATACATATGTACATATGTAAATACCCTTCCAACTGAAGTATACGCTCTGCTTGAAATGCTAGGTCCGCGTAGCAGTTGTGTAGTGCATAATTAAACTGATGAGTCTGTTAATTACAGTTTAGTTGGAAAGCATACGCATCTTTAGAAAGTAAGAGGGGCCATTAACATGCAATTATGAGGAAAATATGTACCTAAGTGGTCATGTTGATACGCATGCGCGTAGAACAAGTTTATGTATATTTGATTCGAATGCGAATATTTCTAGATATAAGTATAGACATACATATGTATATTCGTCGGTATTTACGTACTTAAGTACATGCATACAGGTGATAATTATATGACTGCATTTATGAGTGAACTCCAAGTTTTAATATAAGACAGCTTGCATGTTTAGATATAGTTTGGACGTATAGATAAACGTCGGATATGAGAGGAAAATTCATTCCTAAATATGAAATTGAAAGCGGGCGTGGTGGTTATCTACTTGGTATTGCAAAGGCTTATAGATACAAAAATAAAGTTTAATATTTTTGTTGCCAAGTTTTCTTTGTTTGAAAAAATAAAGGCGGATTCTTCGTTATAGTTCTGAACTAAAGTTGAAGTTAAGTTAACAACTTAAACGCATTCAGAAATTTTCTCACTTGCTCTCCCAAAGAGAAACACAAAAACAACCACATGTAAGACAAGTTCTAAACTAAATAGAATGTTGAATCCGTCTTCCCTCAGATGACAATATGGCAGGGTTCCTCTTCTTATTTATTAGGCAGGGTAACCTGTAGTTCCAATCGGCAGGCATACCTTCTTCCGACCGTACTGGTGCAGCATTTTTTAACAGCTAAAGCTCGTCGGCGATGTCAAGCATCCGTTGTTGGTTACCCCAGCAACCGAGGCAATCGGAGATCGTCGTGTCACACGTACTTGTTGTCGGCTCGTGTTGATGGAAAATCAAAAATTTTTGATTTTCCATCAACGCGACCGCTTGACAAGCGGTCTGTTTGATAGTGGCGCAAAGCGTTGACAAGCATTAGTGTGTTAGTTTGTTGTGATATGTAAAATGAGCAAGTTCGCGGAAGATAAAGATTTTAGTGGCAAGTAGCAAAAAATCGTCATCCGATGAAGACATGTTTACGTCCGCCCACTACGAAATTTTATTGCAAATGGTGTTGACGCTTTATGCTTGAGTGTCGCCGGGCAAGCTTCAAGCACCCGACATTCAACCCGACACTCACACATGTACTCGTTGCTGGGGTAACCAACAACGGATGCTTGAAATCGCCGACGAGCTTAAGCTGGCAAACCGTCGATCTGTTCGGCTTTGTTGATTTTGTGCTTCGTTATTTCAGTTCGAGTTTCGACATTCCGATCTCTCAATTTGGGGAATAAATATATATATATATAATTCTAAAGAATACAACTACTTAGGAGTTGGGAAGATTCTCACAGTCAAAGAGATTCATAACTCCTCCCAGAAGGGATTCCGAAAGTCTCCTTGAACTTAGAACTTTTTTTGTACTACTTAGCAGTGTCTTAGCATAACTAAATGTTGAGTTATCCACATTTTTAATAAACTTGACATGGAACAATAATATTAAAAAGTCAAAGAAATGTTTGGTAGGTTTGGTGGATTTTGATAGGAAACAAAAAAATTGTCTGTGGCAACACTGGGCCAGATACGCAGCTGTAGCTAAAGAGTTGACTCGCATGTCTTAAAATCCTGTTTTCAGTTTTTCTAGCGAAGCCTATAGTTCTCCCTAAACTGTCAAAGTTCTCAAAGATGTGGTACTACTTGATACTTATATAAATAAATAATTTTATGCGGAAAATTCGTTTAGTTTTTTGTGGAAAGTACTTTTTTCGAAGTCCATCCACTCGTAGAGGGGAATCGTGGTTCGAGTGTTGGCTCAAAAACAAAAAAAAAGCTCTTGAACCAAATGACAAGTGTATATTTAAGTATTTACATTACGGTAGATTCAAAAATACATGCGGGTTCTTTTTTAATCTACTAAAAAAATTATACTTAAAACTGCCTCAAAGCTCATAAAGTTTACCGTGTATATGAAGAAAAAACACTCCTTCGTATAAATGGTATAGAATTCTTGAAAGTGAATATTTTTCGACCGTAAATTTCTGTTTCTCTTCAAAAGACTTCGAATAATAATATCCAGTTTTTTATTTTACCAGTTCTTAGTTCTAACGATTTTTTATAGGTTCCCCCATTGCATTTTATGGAGTTGATAGGGGACCTATAAAAAATAGTTAATACTAAGAGCAGGCAAAATAAATATTTGGGTATTTTTACTGGAAGTCTTTTGAAGAGGAACGCGTGTTTCTGAAAAAAGGATATCGATTTTCAAGAGTTATAAACCATTCCTACGAAGTATTTTTTTCCATATAAAATACATGGAAAGCTTCATGGGATTTGAGGCAGCTCTAAATATATATATATATTTTTTTAATGCGGGTATTATTTTCTATTAAAAAAAATTGTAGGGGTGAGAGCATAACATTTGGAACCCTTTTAGAAAAAAATACGGAAATTTTTTTATTCCGTTGAGAAAAATCGTACGGGGTGAGAGCTTAAACTTTTAACCATTTTTTCGGACCACCCCATTGTACATACCTACGATTACAATAGAAGCGTAAATGCACGCTTAATTATTTCATAATGCTTCAAATGCAAAAAAAAAATGTCTACAACTAACACTAATGCGCTCTTACAAAGCCAAGGAAGGGTTTTTGTTGTCGTGATATGTTTGTGGGTGGAAAGTAACAAAAGTGACTTTGTTAATTGTAACGAAATTCAGAAAAAAAATTTTCAAGCAAATGCATTACAGATATAATACTATGTATGTAGTTTCTATAGGTTTTGTATTTTCATTCCAATTTTAATTGTTGATGCTATTAAAGCGTAAATTGTTGCTGTTGTTGCACACTTACCTATGTGATGAAAGGAAAAGCTAACCAAAAGAAAGTGCCACCCAACATAGCGGTTGCATTATTGTTTGTTGATACATATGTGCATATGTGAAGAAGAAACAACATATGGACTTATACAAACATACAAATGAACAACTAAGGTCCGGATTCGGGACATGATAGTGTAAGCATACATATGTAGTGCCGAACAAGTGCACAGCTACGAAAGTTGATTGCTGCTGGCTACAATTGTTGCTGTTGTTACTCTGCTAAGCGTTGAGAAAATAAACTTTAATTATTTTTACAAACATACAAACTCACATACATACGCGCATACCGTGACGAACAAAAGTATTGACACAGAGAATTTTTCGCAATAATGCAAATATTTTTATTCTAATTTCTTTTCGTTAATTTCTTATAAAATTATAGTTCATAGCACACCAAAAAACATAAAAGTAAAATCTCTAAACTTTCTCTCTCTCTAACTCTAGTTTAAAACTTTCTATTCAGATTTTCTAACGCATGGTTATTATTTTTTTTTTTCCTACAAAAAACTTTCGAACATACTTTGTAGAACCTGCGTGAAAAAAATTTTACAAAGCTCAACGCATTTTTTTAGCAACTACAAATCTGTACTTTGCTATATTAAAATTGAATGGGATATATAACACTGCATGCTTAGAATTTTTCTGGAAAATCTTAATAAAAAGCTGCAAATTAGTATGCAAATGAAATGAATTTTCCTTAGTTTTGCACAAAGCTTAGAGATTTTATTTTTATGTTTTTTGGTTTAGTATGAACCATGTTTTAATAACAAATTAACGAAAAGAAGTTAGAATGAAAAACTTTGCATATATTGCGAAAACTTCTCTATGTCAATACTATTGTTCGTCACGGTATGTACACATACATATATATGTATGTTCAAAAGTACGCCGACAGAGCAAGGTAGCACTTCTTGTATTTTTTGCTTACGCATACGACTATTTATTTTCATAGTTAAGTTTACATAGCTACATGGTTAAGTTTTTTAGGTAGTAAGCCTACATACATATGTCTGCACTTATGTGCATACCTTTGTATAACGTGTGGCAACAAATTGCAGCCCACACGCGCTATACAGCGTCCCACATTTGCACGATTGTTTTCTCAGTTGTTTCGTATGTTGTTGGTGTTTAAAACGCTTATAACTCTGCGCGTATTGCGCATGCGTGCGTATGCGTTGACCTGCGGAGAATTTAAGAGAAATGTAAATAAATATGTACATAGTAAGTATGTATGTAGTACATGTAGTCTGTGTGTCTTTTATGTAGAAGTACTTAAATAATTAAATGCTTGCAAGTTTGTTGGTTGTTTCGTAATTTTCGTAATGAAATTAGAGCAAAGTTGTTGAATTTTTTATGGAATTAAGTACAAGCGTGCATACATATGTACATATGTATGTATTTGCGGTTAAACTGCAAAGCGTTTAACCGACTAGCTTAATAATAAAGACAACACATATTGCGTGCATATTAGAACAAGAAATGCAAACTTTAAATTCAATAAACTACGCGAGGTTTAATCTTGGTGTCATTGTGGTGACTACGCCTGGAACAGTATATACAAGTACATACTCATCTACTCGCAAAAAGGAGCTTTTCATGTGCAATTTGTATTTTAAGTTTCGCTGGCGCAAAATTAACATCAATATTGTCAAATATGTCCGCCGAAAAACGGGAACAATGTGGCGCCAGTTTCTGTAATAACACCTGGTCCCGCTACGTAGCGAAAACTTTGATGCATTAAAATTAAATTAAAAAAAGTAAGTGCGCCTGGACCACACTGGAGAAGTGAAACTTACGTTACATATCTATTTTGTCTCATAACCAATTTACATACACATGTATACACAAACATCTGATTTTGCTTAAGGTTATATTTTTTGTCTTTTTTCTATCTAGATCCCTATCCTCCAATCCCCCCTGTTCGTTTTAATTTCATTTATGTTATTCTCTTTTCCTTTATCTTTATTTTTAACTTTATACTCTATCGATAACAAAATCGTTAGTAACATCCATCAAAATATCGATGGAAAAACGATAAACATATCGATAACAATATCAATAAAAATAATGATAAGAAATCGATACAAAATCGATAAAAATATCGATAACAAAATCGACAAAAATACCGAAACCAATCTCGTTAAATTTAGAGAACAAATTCAATAAAAATATCAATAACAAAACCTATAAAAATATCGATAACAAAATGGATACAAATATCGATAACAAAACCGATATCAAAATTGAATTAAAATATCGATAACAAAATCGATACAAGTATCGATAAATAATATTGACAACAAAATCGATAAAAAATATCGATAATAAATAATATATATTATATCAATAAGTTCCAAAAATATCGATAGCAAAATCGATAACAATATCGCAGAAAATAGAGATAATAAAATCGATACAAATTTCGAGAACAAAATCAATAAAATATGAGTTTATCGATTATTATATCGATTAGTTCCGAGAATCGCGAAAATCTCTAAAATCACGAAAAGGTTCCCAGATTGAGTCTCTGTGTCTCTATCTATATCTTTTTCTCTACAGTTACCTTTATATTAATCTTTCTTTCTCTATCTTCATCTTTACTTGTATCGGCATCCTTATCCCCATTATTTTCTTTATTTTTATCTTTGTTTTTACTTTTATGTTTATCATTTTCTTCATCTACATATTCCCCTTCAACTTTGCCCTTATATATAAGTAAAGTGTTTAAATTTACCTTGGTCTTCATTTTAGCTTTTATCTTTACGCATCTTTGTTTTTGTTTTTATGTTTACCTTTGCTTTTATCCTTTTCTTTATCTATGTACGTACTCACCGGAAGAGGGAAGGAACAGAGCGTTGACACCTACGGCTTCTTACAAGAAAAATACTCCGTGCTCACCACGAAACTCCTTAAACGACTGTTACCATTTTCGAAAGTTCATCTGTAGTGTGGAAAAAATGCGACCCAAGGTTCTTAAACCTAACGTTCGCAAACGCAGAGCACGAGGTGTTGAGATAATTCCACCTCATCGTCCTCCATGCAGCTGGTGCAATAGGTGTAATCGATGATATTAAGGCTTACCGTATGCTTACCTATAACGCTATGACCAGTCAAAAGTCACACCACTAGCGAGAGGTCTACCTTGCTTAGCCCCAAGAGCGCCCTGTCGTCCCAATAGCTCCCTGGGCTGTGTTCCGACATTTCCTTAAATCCTAGTGAACTATATTTGGCTAGCCGACTGGCATTTTGCACGAACAGTAGAAGTAGGATATTCGTGGAAAGCCTGTGGACATTCTGCACTCCTAGTCGCGTAAGATCCCTTATCTGCAGACCTCAAATCAATCCTCCTTAGAAATGTATTGCCCTTACAGGTTTTCTAAAGATTTAGGCCCTCATGAGACCGATGGGCAAACCTAGCAGCTTTCTGTTGGCTGTTTTGGAGTAATCATTTTGCAGAACAACTCATCAAAGAGATTAACTTTCTCTACAATTTCGCTGAAAATTATCAGATCTGTGTTATCTAGGCAACAAAGAAATTAATGGGAAAAAATTATGAACGTTTAGAGTAGATCGTCTAACTAAAAGTTTTGGGGGAAAAAAATTAATAGGCTCTGAAAGTGTAGTGCCTTTGGCTAAGTCATTTACTCATGCACTCAGAATGTTTTCACTTTTTTACATAGATAGGTGGTTGTTTTTTTACATTTCTTTCTTCTTTTCATTCATTTGTGTCTCTGATACTAGCACTCACTTTGGTTTCAATTATGAAAGAAATTTTATAATTATTTTTTTTTAGCCTTTATAGTGGCACTGTAGTTCTGTCTTCTTTAATACCAATGTTTTGATGGTAGCCAAATTTCAGTTGGTAAACAAGCACACATTGATACATACATACATATATGAATATTTTTGTAATTTCACAATTACCAACCAGAAATTTTAATAGCCATAACGGTTGAGCTGTGTGAAGAAAATGTCACACAATTAAAGCTATTTGAAAAAAGCTTATAAAAAAATAAAGAAAGTAAACAAAAAAAGTGCAGCAACGATTGTGGCGAAGAGAATGTGAAGATAAAACTCAAATAAAAGTTAAAAGTTTCTAAACAACAACAACACAACAGCAACTAAGTAAAAAACAACTTTGACAATTCGAGCTTAAAGTTAAAAGAGGTATGAAAGAGTTTCGAAAAAGTGTTTTCATAGGTGGGGGAGAAATTTGTGGGATGAAGCCGAAAAAATTTCTGCATTTGACAATTTTCTTTGGTCGAGGCTTTGTCTTATTGTAAGTATGTACATTGAAGCGAATACAATTGGAATAACCAAAATTCGAAGCATGACAATGGGGTTAAAAGTATGTATATATGTATGTGTGTACAGCATAGACAGATGGCAACGTTAATTCAGATTAACAGCGCAGAGGATCGGATCTAAAATGTACGGTGACAGACGACAGTATTGCGAACTAAGCGAGCCGAGAAGTTGTGGATTCAAATCACAAGAAAAAAATATATTTGCATTGTGGAGTTCTCTTAGCAAATACTACCACCACTTGCAACAGCAACAGCAGTAAATATTTGCTTTTTGTTATGCAAAAATTAAAGATTTTCTGCTGGATTAACGCACATTTTACGCACACCGAGAGTAAAGATGTTTACGCATAAAAAATATTGGTGAGTAGCTAGTGGTGAAAGCTATATTTATATTTGTAGTAATAATACTGTAATAATTTTTTTCAAACATTTTTAAAGACATGCCCGTAGAAGACGGTTTCACCCTATTTCGGTATGGGGAATCGAAGTGCATCATTAGTTTTTTAAGGTTTTTGAACGCCTTCATACAACTTTAAATTTTGAAAATTTTGCCTCCAATGGGAATTTTTCAGGTCTTATTTTATGGTTTCTAACTTTTGTCTGATTGGTTATTCCGAAAAATTTCTTTGACAAGGTTATTTAGAACGTCTCAGGCCTTAACTTTCGTGAACATACCAAACTCCAGAAAATAGGTTTTGGACACTTTTAGGCGGAAAATCCGAAAGCAGTTTTATACTAATTACACAGGAGAACACAAAAACAAAAAAATTTTAGGAACCAGAGGGTCCTAGGGTTTTAGGGTCGCTGAAAACGAATATGATAAAAAAATGTTTTCAACTGACCATTTTCCCGCTGCCTTCCTCTTTCAACCACCCCTGGGGGTTGAAATTTCATTTTTCATGCAAAGTTGAGATGTATACGAAAATGACTATAAAAATAAAGTTGTAAGGTTGAAAATGGTTTATTCGTAAGCAAAAATAATGACTACATAAAAAAAAATAAGTGGATATGTGGTTTGATGACAGGAGGTACTTCCTCTTCGAGGACAAGACGAATTATCTCCTGTCATCAAACAAACAGTCAGCACATCACTGTTGACAGTTTACTTGCGAACCAGCATTAATGCCGATAATAATGTCAGCAGGGAAAACCAACGCAGAATCACTCTTGCCAACAAGTGCTACTTTGGACTGAGTAGGCAATTCAAGAGTAAAGTCCTCTCTCGACGCTCGTCAACCACACTCTATAAGTCACTCATCATGCCCGTGCTGGTATATGGCGCAGAAGCATGCAGCAAAATGACTTACTGGCGGGTCGCAAAAACGACTCCCCTGCAGCCCACAAAAACGATTTACCGGCGAACTGCAAAACAATACCAAATTTAAAGTAAAAGTACAGTTTTATAACAAATTAAAAAAAAAAACTTCATACCCACAAATTTTATTCTTTATTGTTAAGGCAAATAGAGTGTACGGTTCACAAAAAAAAAATAAAAATACAAAAAAAATTGTATATGAAAAATATTATGAATACTGAAAGAAGGTGTAGGTGGTTTAATTTCCTGCGCACAAGTGTACATTGTGTATTCCATATTCTGTCATAATAAAAAATTTCCATATAAAAACGGTTTACTATCCAAATGAATGACTTTTATTTATGCTTAGATATATAAAAATATGGGCGTGGAACTTGTCTAACTCAGGCCGAAGGTTCCTCAAAAAACTTGTGGATTCGAAGAAACGAATTCGTTTCGAGTTTACCCAAAGGACTTTACCAGACGGACGTCGCAACGACTTCGTTTCGACGTCGTTTCGAGTTCACCTAAACGACTTTACCACGACCAACGACGTCGATTCAAAGTCGTCTTCGCCCTGTGGCCAATTGGGTATGCATACGCGCTGCACGTAGAAATATGCAACAATGCGTGCCTTCAGTGAAACAGCAGCAATAAGTAATAGTAACATTCGAAGCAGTAGCAGTCATCATCATTACGAATGTCAACGTAACGCGATCAGCACATTATCTACCGTAACGCAATAAAGAAAAATATGTATTAAACGACATATCAACAAAATACTTGAATGGCATCGGTCGCTGTTATCACTTGGCATCGCTCGTTCACATTGCCAACATGGTCGCAGCTACGAGTAGCAAAAGTGGCACATCGCTGATTGGTTTCATGCCACACGCAGCAGCCATATACATACATACGAGTACAATGCATGCCCAGCCGGCAACTAGCCCGCAAGCCATCCAGACGTGGAGTCAGCGCATTGCTTCATCAAAAAAAAAATGTCATCAAAGTCGCGGTTCAACTGGAGCGTTTATTCCGCATATTTTACGTTTGATGAATATCCAAGACAGCTTCTTCGCGCCGCGCTTTTTGCCGCTTGCATACTTCGTTGGTTGCTTGATATTTTAATACGCTTAATTTCGAGTAATTTCTTTAATGATAATTTTTTAATTTTATTAACCGACTGTTATGTTGCCGCTAGCACATTACTGTTGCTGTGTTGCTGCTGCTGGATTGTTGTTACAGCTGCTGATGCCAGTGACTTGTGATGCGGAGCGCGTTGTGATGCACTGATGAATGTGTTTTTATTATGTACATATATATGTATGTAGATGCATACATACATATATAAAAACATATGTAGAAAACCAAACGCCATTGTTGCTGAAATCGCTGGGAAAACTTTTTAAAAATATGTAGGAAAATTGAAATTGAAGAAAATTAAGTAGATTTTTGGGAATGTTGGTGCCTGAGATATAATTGAAAAACTTGTTTGCTAATGCAAAAGAAAAAAAGGAAAAGCGTTGCTAATTGATAAACTTTAAAATATCTCACTGAACGCATACATACATATGTGTGCATGATTGTATGTATGTATGGACATAGTGGTTATTTTGATGCACCTGATACATGCATATATGAGTATACATTAGACCGGGTCGGTCCCCATACGAGGGAAAATATAATTTTATTAGTTTTAAACAGGGTTTGCAAATATTGATTGGTTTTTAACTTTCAATTCAAAAAATCATGCTGAAAGAAAAATGCTGCATGCATAACGAATAATTCAACATACTCTTTGTTACTTGAACTAACCTCAGGACAACTGATTTTTTTTAGGTTTAATTAAAAAAACCCAATTTCAATATTAATTTTTTGAGTTTTGTTTTTTTGTTTTGCTCAGAAAATAAAACTTAAACGGTGTTTACATGGGGCGATTTCTCAAGCAATTTTAAAGGCGATTAGTTGAATCAAAAGTTGGCTGCCTCCAACTTCATTGGAAGCGATTAGTTGAAAGGCCGTTAACACCAGGCGATTTTTGCTTTCAACTAAAAGTGGTCAAAAAAGTGCCTCATGTAAACTCCGTATTATATGTAGTCCAAGAGCTATCAATGATTTTGATTACACCATATATAATAAGGCTGGAACATTCAAGATTACTCCCTTTTAGCCCTCGAGGAGTGGCTTTAGGACCCATAGAATTTTTGATGGTGCAAAGGATATCGCAGTGTTGTTACTACCCCGAAACCGAAAAAATCCCCCAGACTAGTAGGGAGCTCTAAAGTGGGTGACAGATGGGGCTAAAGTGGCGATTATAAGAGGACTAGGGTGAATCCTCAGAAAGCCATACGTTTTAAGCCAGACGAAAATTCGGGTGGAAACCGAATGCCAGATCCAAAAGAACCCTTGTTATGCAGGTGTTCAATTCTATGTTTTTCTCACAAGTTTTTAATACACATTTGTGCCTACTTTGTTGATAGAAAGTTAAATAGGGTACTCACAGCGGTGTCGTATTATTGTATGTCGTTTAAGGGAACATGATCTTAAAGGGATATGTAGTTTAAAAAAATCTTTTCAACGAAATATAACCTTTAAAAATCGATCGATACAAAGTTCTTAACAAATCTCTATTCTGGGTGATAGGACCTCTCATTGACAAACATTTTATGAGCTTTTTTCACGACCCAGCCTAATGTACAAAAGTATATTTGTAGTTATTGTAAGCAATAAAAGTATGTAATCAGCTGAACAGAGCAACAAAACAATACAACCACCAATCGCAACGTGCGGCACGAATTAATTTTGCACGAAGTACGCGTGTGAAATCTCAAATATTTTTCACATTTTCGCATTTTATGTTCATATAATCACATTGTAGCACTCTGTGTATTTCAAGCAATCAATTTAGGTTTTTATGAACCACAATTGAAGCATAGAAAATGTACATGTTATTTTACTTTTATGTATAACACCGTGCGACAGTAAATTTTACACACAAAAAATTAATATATTCGCGAAACTGTGGGTAAATTATAGTAAAACTGCATACTTAGTTTTTCTCTCTGACGTCAGGGTTTGTTTTTTAAACAATTTTGAAATTTAAAAAATATGATTTCAAAAAAATTATTAAAAAAAAATAGGTGCAATGCACATTAGGTTAAATGTTTATGATGCCACCTATTTGAGAAGTCGAATTTAATTAGCTTATATACAAATTATATATAAAACTAGCCAATGCCCGCTTACTTCGCGGCGCCTAATAAGAGCTTTTGCGTTAGCCAATGCAAAAGAGCGTTTAAAAACAAAATTAGTCTGTAAAGTCAAAGTTTTTGATTTAAGTTGAAACCACTAAGGCGCAGTATCCTCCTCACACATAGGCAAATAGTAGTAACGCTGTGATACCATATGGAATACCAATCCCTTTTGGTGTCATGAGCTTTACTGATGGTCTTATTTTCACCTGTGAGATCTCTGCCAATCATGCGTAATCTTTTTGTATGATCTTACGTATGCCAATAAAAGTTCTTATAAGGAAACTCAAGAGCACAGAAGTGCATTTTCTTTATAGGAAGGCCAAGAATCCTCGCTGTCCCATAGGATGAAAAGTTTTCCGGTACATTGCTAAATGAGTAGTGTGATCTCTTAAGTATCTTTCAAATGAAGCAGTTGATATACCTACGGTGATCTTTCCTTGTTAATTCACCACTTTTACAATTCGTGGTAAAATTTATGAACTGATTTCAGGGTAGATGCAAGACCGCATGATCGTGCATGAGGGCGTCAGAAAAACTTAACCCCATGCTTCATTTAAACATCTGAAAACTAAATTCGTATAACTTAAACATAGGTCCAAAGCAGACTAACCACACGGGGTTTCTATACATTTTGGCTGCAGCGCCATCCATTGGGCTTATTTTCTGCAAAACCATGGCTTACCATAAAATGAATACGTGTTATGAATTTCTACCTTAACTCCAGCGGCACTAATCGGGTAAATTTTTATCAAAAGAATTTTCCATCATACAGGTACATAGCTCACATTTAAAATTTGAACGAAATCGGTTAATAAATACGATTTTTATAAATAACTCTACTCCAGCACCACCTAGCGAGTTTTATAGTATGCATGTATAGCATGTAATTGGACCATATATGTATGTAAGATAACCTCCGACAATCTGACGGAACTCTATTCAGTGTTTTTTGAGTTTATTCCGAACAACGAAAACGGCTATCATTTTATGCAAATAGGTATGTAGATAGGACAGTTTATAGCGAAACTCGTAAAAGCAAAGCTCCATTCTTTGTGAAAAACTTAAAAAAAATCTTCAAAATTTTCACAAAAATTTTACCTTACTGAAAATTAAAGACAAAGTTACAATAGTTCAATGGGATTTAGAAATCCAGTAGAAAATGGTTCCCAATCGAATGATACTTGCGCGTTTACGTAAATGTATATCGATCCAGCCCTTCCAATAATTACCACTTTTCGCCATAAGTACGGTATTGATAACATATATAGCTGTGTGGAATTTCAGGACGTTAGCGTAAGCAGTTCCAGACATAAGCTATATGAGAAGTTCAGTTTGCATGGAAGGAAGGAGCCACGCCCCTTTCCCAATGCATTTGCAATATATGCATCAGTGCTAAGTTTCAGTTCCCCAGCGTAATTGGTTTTAGTGATATATTGGTTTTTTACGTTTTAGTCTGTATAAGAATTTTAGGAATATCCCGAGCTAAATACCGAGTAAATTTTTGGTCAGAATATTTATTTTCAACGTGTTGCCAAATATGAACCAAGTCGATGCAGCCGTTTAGTAGTTTAGTGAAATGCATTGTAAAGAGAACTGTATGAAATTGTAAAACGTGACGTCTCAGATTTCTTAATTTTTTTGGCAGCAACAACGAAAAGTTAAAATTTTTTTTAGCGAAAACCCTTCCAAACAGAAATAAAAAAAAATTAAGTTTGTGGTTATATCAAGGCGAAATTTTGAGAACGGTGCGTTGCTAACTCTAAATATAAACAACGACGCACTGGAAAAAGTTAATACATTCAAATACCTAGGAATAATGATCGACGATAAACTAAAACAAAAAAAAAATGGATTCTATATTTTCAATTAGAGCTCTAGCAAAACTGCATTTAATTCCATACATTAGCTTTTGCGTGATGCGCTTGCAAACATACAGACAAACATACCGAAATTTTAGATTTGGCTTCTGTTGATCTAATAAACCCCCTATTAATTTTTCTTTAACATCTATTATGTACAGATATCGGCCTGTTGCAATTTTATTATTCTCAAGTACTCTCGTTTGATACCCATATGGCAACACTTAGTTTATATAGTAAATTTAACTGAATTAAAGTTTTCAAATAAGTGGCAACCCGCTTCAAGAATATTTTCAAAAGTAAGCTTCCTAATCCTCTTTAGTTTAATATTCGTATTGCAGTATTTCATTTATTTTACAAATTTCAATGAATACAATTTTTCAATCAGTTGGCAAATCCCCTAAAAATATTTTCAGGATTAAAATTTCCTATCGTCTTTAGTTTGATGCCAATATTGCAATATTTAATTTATGCTATCAATTATATTAAATTAAAGTTTTCAAATAGGTGGCAACCTTCCACAAACATATTTTCAGCTGTAGGCCTTTGTAAATTTCTTTCATTTGACAGCCATATTGCAGTATTCACATTACGGTATCAATTGACCTAAACTAAAATTTTAAACACAGGTGGCAACTCTCTAATTTTTTCTTCTATATTGGAAGCTAAATCTCTAGCGATACAACGGTGAAAACTGCATTCAATTCCATGTTTTCGACTGATGCGCGTACAAATATACAGACAGACAGATATTCAAAAATTCTAAAAATTGTTTATTTGGCTTCTGTGGCTTTAATAAAAACCCACCATATTAATTTTTCTTTAATATCTATAAGGTACAGACATCGACCTGTTACAATTTTATTATATGTATATCTAGATGTAGATATAGATTTCATTTATTTTATCAATTTAATACAATAAAATTTTTCAAACAGGTGGCAGCCCTCCCTAAAACCATTTTTGGCAATAAAATCTCCTAAACCCCTTCAGTTTGATACCCATATTGCAATATTCAATTTATCTCATAAATTAAATTAAATGTAAATTTTCAAACAGGTGGCAACTCTAAAAAATATTTTTGGCTGTAAGCCTTCTTCAGCCTCGTTCTTTTGACGCCCATATTGCAATATTCATTTTTTCTTATCAATTTACTTAAACTCCAATTTTCAAACAGGTGGCAACTCTCCAATTTTTTCTTCCTATATTTTAAGTTAGACCTCTAGCAATACATCGGTGAAAACTGCATTCAAATCCATGCATTCGTTTTCGAGTGATGCGCGAACAAACATACAGACAGACAAACAGACAGACAGACAAAAAATCTAAAAATGGTTGATTTGGCTTCTGGTGCTCTAATAAAGACCCCCCACATTAATTTTTCTTTAACATCTATAATGTACAGACATCGACCTGTTACAATTTTATTATATGTATAGATTTATAGATGTAGATATAGATTTCATTTATTTTATCAATTTAATACAATACAATTTTTCAAACAGGTGGCAGCCCCCCCTAAAAATATCTTCGGCAATATAATTTCCTAAACCCTTTCAGTTTGATACCCATATTGCAATATTCAACTTATCTTATAAATTAAATTTAATGTAAATTTTTAAACAGGTGGCAACTCTAAAAAAATATTTTTGGCTGTAAGCCTTCTTCATTCTCTTTCTTTTGACGCCCATATTGCAATATTCATTTTTTCTTATCAATTTACTTAAACTCCAATTTTCAAACAGGTGGCAACTCTCTAATTTTTTTTCTTCCTAAATTTTAAGTTAGACCTCTAGCAATGCATCGGTGAAAACTGCATTCAAATCCATGCATTTGTTTTCGAGTGATGCGCGAACAAACATACAGACAGACAGACAGACAGACAGACAGACAGACAGACAAAAATTCTAAAAATGGTTGATTTGGCTTCTGGTGCTCTAAAAAAGACCCCCCACATTAATTTTTCTTTAATATCTATAATGTACAGACATCGACCTGTTACAATTTTATTATATGTATAGATATTAAAATTCGTGTGTCAAACGAAAAAGTGTCAAGAGATATTTTACTTGAATAGGGTTTCCAAAAAGTTACGTTCAAATTATTTAGTAAGTTAGATGAATTACTAAAAGATACATATCAATCGAAATGGGTTTGGAAGGTTTTTTTTTTCTGACCTTTATTTCGAGGGATTGCCTCGTGTTCGAAAAATCAAATTCAACTTAATTCTTCATTTTATGGAAATATGTATCACAATCTTGGACGAAAGATATTTAAGAAGATTTTAGTTTGAAAATACTTTTATAAAGGATTTCCACCTGCTTGAAAAGTCGCATTTAGTTAACTTATCCATAAGTTTTAGGAAATATTAAAATATGAAAGTTTGAAAATATCTTCGATAAGGCTTGCCACCTTTTCGAAAGTTCATACCGATCTAACTATTTCTTTCGAATTTCAATTATGAGGGGCCGAAGTACATAAAGACTCCTGTAGATGTGTGAGAAGATTTTTTTTTTTTAAGTCGGAATTTTTTTGTCGGCACAGGGTGATTTGAAATTTGATGATATTAAAGCCGGCACAATTCGAAACCTCCCTTCCCTGCACGGATTTAGATTCGGACTAATATTTTGAATTGTTTGTAAGTTTTTGAACAAACATTTTGGGCGATTTAAAGCCATGCGGGTTCACTAGTTACGATTATTTCTCTGTTGAAGAATCTCAATTAAGACACCCATCAAAGTGCTGAACTAGATAAATAAATAGCCTAAGGTGTGAGGGACTACTGAAGGGTAAGCACAATGTCGTAGCACCGGTATGACCTAAAAACAGTAACAAACCCTCATTTGCAATGAAACTCTCATTAGGGATTTATGCAAGTACCTACCTTCCCGATTTTCAATTTCCCTTGTAATTGACATAATCGATTTGGTATTAAAATTCAACGATTTCATGAATAATTCAACAGCCATTGACACAAAACAACTAAAAGCCAAACAAACAAACAAAAAAAAAAACAGGGTTGAGGGTCATTATGGTAGCCGTGGTTTTAGGTATGCATGTAAGTACAATATGTGTGTTGTATGATAAAACTAACTGTAAAAGTATAAAGTAGCAAAAGGGCTAATGATTCAGTCGACCACATTTGCTTGTTGGCACAGGACGCAGTTATTTGGCTTGGTGCATTGCCGATAAAGACTCCTACATACATACACGATAAATAAATAAAAGTTTTCCAAATATTTTGTGACACGTGCAGAAAACAATGTTTAATACGAAAAAAAACAAAAATAAATTAAACAAGAGAAGGTAAATTGAGGCGCTTCAAATTGTGTATAAGAAAACGGTTGAACGAGCCACAGTGGAAAAACTCGTCGCAGTAGTAGAGGGGGATGTGTACGTGGTAGCAACGTAAACCAGTTCAAACAACAACTGAGTGAAACACCTGTCCTCTTGTTTGCACATACGCACATACATACATAGAAATCCACATGCATATGTATTGACGTATAAATATTTGATGTCCTTTTTTATGATTTTTATTTTTTACCTTTGCCGTGCTACGTGCACTTTTTTGCTTTGCTTCATTACTCCTTGCTTTTTTGTAATGCTTCGTCGTTTATTTTTTCGTTTGTTCGTGTTTGCTTAAACTTACAAGTCCTTAATGCATTCAACCATTGTGTGTGTGCCCGTAAACAGCGACAGCTCCGCTATTACCGGTTTTACGACTGGTAACGCAACCGGGAAATTGCTGTATCGCACAGGACACATTTGTGTGCATCCTTAAGTACATACACATGCATGTATGTATGTATGTATGTATGTATGTATGTATGTGCGTGCTAGTGGTTTTGGGGCAAAAGTTGAAGCCAAAACCGGTAGGCAATCCTGAGGAAATATTTTCAAATTTCCGTCTACATGATTGTATTGATTTTACAAACGTATTTACATATGTTGGTTGTTCTTTTTTTTATTCACTTGCTAACCGGAATATATAGTACTTGTATTTACATTAGGGCGGGTTAATTTGTATTGGAGATTTTTTTGACTATGCACGTATAGCATAGGCGAAATCTACGTGTAATTCTAAGCAAATTTACCGAAGAAACAAAAACAATCAATTTTTGCCCATAGTGCAAATGCGATTCGTGGCAGATTTTCGGTTCTGTATGATCCGTTTTCGGGTCTTTGGGAATCGAATTTCGGTTCATTGGGAAATACTTTTCTCGGGCCTTTTGGAATCGAGATTGGATTCTTCCGTCATACCCATTTGTCGGTTCTTGTAAGAACCGGACCGGTAAGTTCTCTACTGGATCACAATTTATTTTTTTTAGTCCAGAACTTCTCTGCCCGCCGTATGTAGAACTAGATATTAGCACATATTATATTTACGCAATTTCCGAAAGAGCACCTTGTTAGGCGAGTCCGTCGGCTTTTTCGTCGAAAGTAGCGCCAATGTCGTTCGTGAGCAGAATAATGTCAAAAAAATACCCTCCGCGAAAAAGTATTATACCACTAAACTTTTTCTCCAGAAATTGGTCTGAAATGCATGAAAAAAACATAAATTTTAGAAATTTGCCTAATTTCAAATTTTGCCAACATCTATTTGAAATTAGTCAAAAAAATAGAAATATATATATGTTATAAATTTTCATACAACTTTTTTCAAAAAATTTTTATAAATACTTTCATATATAATTCAATTTTTAGTGCAGTTTGACAAAATTACGTAAAGCATGTTCTCATCGAATTTACATTTTGAAGTTATCAAATAAAAGGCATATTTGTCAGCGTTAAGCTTTTTCAACAATTAACCCGTTCAGGTACCAAAAATTTCAGAAACATTTTTCACTTAATAATTATGGCATGTGAATGGATTAAAATCTTAATAATATGAATACAAATTTTTCAGTGATTTCTCTGAAATGGATTTTGGTTAGGAAATCAAAAAGTTATTGTAGTCCTCATAAAAACGGCATAACAATTTGCCTAAAACTACATGAAAGACATCATTAAGTCAAAAAAAATTAGAGCAGTTTATTAAAGCTTTGTTGCAGATCGTTCAAGCGCCCTTGCTAGGAGCGCTGGATTGTGCTCCCGGGGGCTTAAGGTTTTCGCCGCCATTCTAACCTAGTCCCCTTCTACCTTGGAAACTTTAAAGCTTTTGCTAGCGATATTGCACTCACAGCAACGGCCAAGCGTCTCCAAACGCTTAGAACTTTTTCAGAGTGCTCTCTGTTAGAATAGCTGGTTAAAAGAAAGTGGACTCAAGCTCAATTTCACCAATATCGAAACGGTATCATTCACGGGAAAATACAAGATACAGCTTTTATGCTACCCTCTGTAAATTCTCTGAGCCTTACATTACTTACAGAGGAAACGGAAACTTACGGAACGATCCAGGAAAGCCACAACTTCGCTCTACGCCTGTAAAGCAGCAGTGGTGAAGCGATGGGGTCTGAAACTGCACATAATACACTGGATGTACGCGACGGATGGTGGCCGACTCTAGAAAAGTTCACTTTTAGAAGCACATTGGAAAGGTAACCAAGCGCTGCCACAAGTATTTCAATGGCAACTTCATTCAATTTTCATCCTACCGACCTTTATGGTAGCTTTCAACTCAGTTGCAACGTAATCAGATTGAATGCGGTTCACATTTTGAGAAATCTTAGATTTGGTCACTCAACAATTGTGGGCAGCATTCCAGAAGCCTTACAAGAGGCTGTGCTACACCAGCACAATCTGTTGCTTCGAAAAGATGGGTCAAATCTTGATAATAAGGTTAGTAGAAGAATTTACTCTAAAGACCTCTCATTAAACTTTAGCATGTGGCTCCCGGGCCACTGCAGCATTTTCTAAGCCGAGTTAGTAGCTCTAATGGAGGTGGCCTTAATAGTGCCACATTTTCTCAACAGTCTGGAAACTGCGCAGCAGACAAGCTTGCATAGACATGGCACTGGCGCTCCCTGTCTTTGTGTAAACACTGATTAAAATTTGGTCAAAAACGAAGTGTGAAGGAACCAACCTGTTCTGTAACCAACCAGTTCTAGCCAAGTAACGATGAGAAAACATCTTTCACTCTGTTACGAACTGATCGCCCCATTATTAGCGCAGTGGTAGGAAGAAGTAGAGGACACTGCTTAACGGGTTACGCCCCTAACGATTTTTGTCGTGATAGTATAGGGCTCTATCTGTGCCGCTGTTTAGCTAATTTCGACTAGTTTCGTTAAAGTATCACACTGGTTCTATTACACGGTAAACTGAGGGAGGGAACAAGAGCTCGACAAAGCGGTAACACCATTGACCTAACAGGCCTCTCTGCTGGACTGTGCGGAGTGGCAACCGCCGTAACCTTACCTGGCCTAACTTAATGAACTCTGCTATTTTCGACAAAGCCAACTATCAATTCTGTAAAAGCAATTGTATTGGTGGTGCATATACATATGTAGTTTTACAACCTTTAAGGTAACCTCCGACAAGGGTAACGTGCCACCAGTCCGCCGTTGAAGAAAAAACTCACTAAACATCACTGGGCTGGTGGCCAAAAAAGAGAACTTAAGTAAAAGAACATACAACTACTTGCAAGCACTAATAAATCCTTATACATATACATACACTCATATGTACATACACATGTGTGTATTTAATTGAGTTATGTTGAGGTTAAATATTTCCTAGGCCATTAATATTTGTATATGTGCTAGAAGTCCTCGTAAATAACCAAAACTGCTGTAGAGATGCCAAATTTGCAAACTAGCAGCATATTCTAAATATTCTTTATTCAAAAATGGTAAAACTTTGTACATACACTTCGTCTACCCCCGCCTCCTCTTTAGCACATTTAATTGCACTGAAGGATACAAATTTGGCAATGACGTTGTTTGCATTTAGACAACCAGCAGTGAGGGCTGACGGTCTCGAACACAATGCTTGGCTAAAAACAAGTCTTGCCAAGTAACAATGGATGTAGGCTGCATTAACATGTGTCGCTTGCAGAACAGAATAGGAATAGTTCAGTTTGTGATGGTACCCATCCAATGGGAAGCACATATGTATATGTTAATATTTTCTGAGCTATTCTAAATATGCATTTCTCAGCTTGACACATGCGATCATATAGCATAAAGTTTAATTTTAATTCATGGTGGTGTTGCTGGCGTTTCATTTTAGATCGCCCTAAAAGTACAAATTTCAAAACAGTCTCGAAACGTATGGGTGGGAACTAATCCCGAATGTACTCGTCCAATTATGACTACTGAATGTGCTCACAGCGAATATGTAAGACATTACTTACACAATTGAGGGCATGGTAGCCAAAGTACGCTAACTCAACTTAGCAAAAAAATAGAGATGTGACCTAAAAACTCTTAACTAGAAAGGTGCAGCTAATAGCCCGATCATTCCCCGTTTGAATTTCTTATGATGTTATAGTAATCAACAGATAACTGCAATGAAATTATTTGAATTTACCATAAAAGTGTTATAAAAACCGTTGGTAATATTGTCTTATAATTTTTAATGTTTTTGCAGATAGGCTACTTTGCATCTCATCGCGGCAATTGTGAATATAGAAGTCTGTGCATTGTCTTACTTACTGCAGTCCTTCTTTTCGCTTGCCAAAAACATTTTTCTATGTCGGCTCCTGCGCTCGTTTCCATCCTTTCAAGTTATATTTTATTCTTTTTACAAAACTTTACATTTTGTTTTTCTCCACGCTGACGCGCGCCGTTGTTGCCATGTGTGTGTGTTTTTTTAATAGTTTTTTCTTATACCCGGTTCGTTGCTGTTATGGACACATTGGAGGCGAATAAGTTCTTGTCTCATTTTTAGACATAGCAACGCATTAACAGTGGGCTAGATTATGAACTATACCTACAGAAATAAAAATTACGGAACATGAACCTTGTTGTTGTTGTTGTAACAGCAAAGAGTTTTTGGGGAATTTTATTAGAGTAAGAGTGCCGAGCTAGATATAAATCTGGGTCGCACCGGTAACGTAAACACGTCTGTTCTGGGAGCGATGGTCAACTATACTATAAACATAGCCATTGTCTTCGTTATCGCTTCTCAGATTGAGCCAAGCCACAACTTGAATTCAGCAAAAAATTTAGCCAAACAATTATTTATCCGGACGATTTCCATTACAAATTTATTTTCCGCTTTCTTCCGTGAAATGTACCTTTCTTAAAATTTTTGAATAAATGAAAATTTTGTTCCCGAAAGCTTTTTAAAGTGTTTCTTACCTTATCTGGCTTAATGAGACTCGACCTGGCAACGTTTCTATACCTCATGTTCTGCCTCATAGTCATCTTGGCAGAGTTGGAATATAGTATGTATGTACACTGGATTTTCGTTGGCAAAGAAGTTTTGGAAAAATCGCGTAACACTTACCCTAGACTTCAAAACACACACCAAAACACTTTAAAACAAACCTTGGGCTTGCTGTTTAGGCTGTGAGCTGTCGATCATCCCAGCTGATACATTACCGACACCTCTTAGACAAAAATGCGCCACTGACCATTGGCGAAAGCTGGCGGAAAAACAGAGTTATGACCCTTGTTGCAATTATTCTCGAGGCACGACAAAAGTATTGGTTGTCGACGATACAACGTTCGCAATGCATGTCTTCAACTTGAGGAATAAATCTTTTGTCTACAATGTCCCAGATTCAGTTCGAGAGCTCATCAGCCAGTTCGCTTGCTTGAAGATCGCACTGTCCTAGTACCAAAATAATTGAAAATCCTGCATAATACCTCATGTTGTACATGCGTTTTCCCAGCTTTACTTTAATATGGAATCCGCATAATCAAAATCCGGTTTGGTTTCTCTGAGATTGCAAAACCCTGCGATAGAAACCTTGTCGCATTAGTGCCCATGTAAGATAACCTGAAGTTTACCTCCAGGTGCCATTCAGCATCACAAGGCATACTGCCGTTATACATATTTCCTCTTAAAAGAGTCTTTCATGTCAGTTTCCTATCCAGATATACTCCAGAATATTTCACGTCTACGGAATGCCGAAAGGCTTTTTGGCTTAGAAATACCATGGTTGTCTTGGTGGTATTGGCTGCAAGTCCCTAAAATGTGGACAATGCACCAGTCTTAAGTGTAGGAATTATTAAATGTTTGGACAGTAGAGGCTTCTTTAAATAAAAATGTACTCTGAAGTGTCTCTCTCGACATATATTTTTAACATATGTCCACTTAAAAGGTAATCAAATACTCTGAAGACCGAACCTTTGTGACGGTTTAGAAAACATATTTCTCCTCATTTCTCTTATAGATACCATTGAAAGGAGAGAGCTTATCATAGTTTCAAGGACCCTACCACGTCTGGCAGTCAAGCACTTAAGGAAACAAGTAGTATTGGCAAAGAGTCACTCAATGTCAGCGAAGACCCTCATCATGTATGAATTTCTTTGCTTCCAGATCCACTTCCACCTTAGTGACAAGATCGTGACCGGATCTCCCGATTTTGTATGCCTTCTGGTTTGTATTTAGTGACCCTTTCCATAAATTGCCTGACTAAATATTGAGTCTGGGTAAGTAGAAGTTGAGATGGTTACAGAATCCAGATCGTAACTGGGCCAGAATTATGCGGATTTCTCTCGGCAGTTGAAGCTGAAAATCGCCCACAGGTGGACTCTGATGACGCCATTCACAGGAAGGGAGTCTCTGTAGGTACTAAACGTCTCCGTGTAAATGCCAGTACCTACAGTCCCGACGGTTGTGGGTCAGGAGGTTGTTGTACGTAGTGCTGGACCTTGCTGTTCAGTTCATAGAGATGCCTTCTGAAGTGCCCAGGTGGATGGTTTCGCCTCGATGTTCTGATGATCTCGTTTGTATCACTATATTAGGAACTGCTTGCTAAGAATAATGCTGTGCTCTCTTAATGGCAGCATTGGGGCCACACTATGAATGTGCTGTTCTGGCGAAATTAGAAGTCATCCCTGGCTGTCCGGAGTGCTGTGTTGTGGCGTGTTTGTAGCTTCATCCACTGTGTCCTACACGTCCCCGGCGAACACACGGGTGATACATAATTTAGATCCGGCCGGGCAATTACCTTGTATGTTTTCAACAACGTTTCTTTATCTTTGCCCCAACTGCTACCGGGGAACCATTTGAGGACTTTGTTGCGGATCTGTACTTTGCTGGCAATTGCGGTTGTGTGCGCCGAGAAAGAGTGCAGGCTGTCGAATGTTATTCCGAGGATTTCTCGGTTATTCACAGTCAGAATTGCTACGCCGTTGCCTTGAATACTCCGCTGTAGTCCGACCGCTATCGTGTCGGTGGTAAAAATAGTTGCAGAGGATTTCGTAGGAGAGAGGGTTAGGCTTCGTGCAGTGAAGATGCGAGAAAGTTCGGAGAGGTAACCGTTTACTTTGAAGCACAGGTAATCAATTCTATTGCCGCCGGATGCCAATACCTAGCTAATTATTCCAAAGCAACTCAGAAACGCAGCAAAGTTAGGGTATTTATAAAAAAAGATAATAAACAGATGAACAAAAATAACGGGGAATGTATTTTTATCCTTCGCACGTCAAATTTTAGCTTTCATTTAGGTTAGGTCAACGGAGCAGTCCAGAGCTAGGCTGATCGGGGTTTTAATGCTTTGTTGGGAAGCATTCTGGAATATGTTTTTTTTTTTTCTAAGTTCAGCGCTCCGCCACCGGACTACTTTTCATAGCCAACTAAAATTCTCATTACCTCATTTGTCGGCCCTTAAATTGTCGATACACCGTACGATGAATTTGCCTAAAAACGCTCAATTGTTTACCACTGTGCCACCAGCCGTTCCAAGTCGCTGCCGGTGCTTAACGCTTCGTCTAGCCACGTCGCATCCGCACACATGTCGACTAACTAACTGGTTGGATGGCTGCTATGAGCTCTAAGGCGGTCTGGCGCGCGTCTACGGCGCTCATACTTACATATTTACGTATGTACATACATGAATGTATGTGAATGCATTTTTATGTCTCTATTATTGGCAGCCGTCTTGACACCATTGCCACAGTGCGCAACGCTGGCGTGGAGTGCGCGGTATTCAAGACACTGGCGACAACGTTGACACGTTTTACACTTTGTTTGTCGCAAATAACAGAGGACTTTTGCATTTCCAGACATTTGCTTTGATTTATAGAAAAATGTTGCAACTAATGCTCATCTGATTGAGTGTGTAGATGTACATAATATGCACGTGTGCAATTGTGTGTATGTGTGTGAGCGGCGCATATGCCAACGCGCGAATTCCACGGGGCATGACGATGCGCCTTGGCGTTGCAATGCGCTTTATTTTCGTACGGAAGTAACCTTGAGCCAAATAAACTAAATTCCTTTTTTTCACTTTACTATCTGCTTTGTTTTTATTTTTGTAGACACTCCGAGTGGGCATAAATAAATTGTTGCCGACTTCATTCACCGGTACAAAGGGAGCACAGATTGTGCAAAGCAAGCGGCGGCAAGGACGTGCGCTGTAGGTGGCAAGGCTTTTGCAATATATACATACTTAGTTAGCGGCGCTTTACGACAGTCGGTGCTGGCGCGTCAATGTGGAAGAGACAAATTCCAAGGGGCTTGCGTGTAGTGGGTTTGATACATACAAAGACGATAAATGCAACATAGCAAATGAATACAGACGTACGCACGATGCGTTAAATCATCAAAAACACATATCAGCGCGATGGCAGCACAAGCAGATTCGCAGCGCCTGAAGGAGACAGAGACAGCCCACATGGCTAGTAGTGTTGCAACAGTATTAAAGTCAATGTCAACTTCACCTGCAGCACAGCGACAGGGACAGCTGCAACAGCAACAGCAACTCAACCAGCACAGGAAGCCAAAGTCACAGATATATACGCAACCAAAGAGATTCAATTCATCCTCTTTGTTAGACATTGCTGGCATTGACGCGCATGCAAATGCACCCGATAAAGCGTTTGCAAATGGAATTACTCCCGGCGCTACTGTGCCAACGATTCTGCAGCCACAGGCACCGTGCAATTCGGGCGTCTCTTTGAGCTCATTGCCCGATGCGGCTATAGTGCTGCGCGTTCCTTCCACCCTATGCACCACGAATGCCGCCGCACAATTGCATTTGCCGCTAGCTCCAGCATCAGCGGCAGCGTCGACGACCTGTGAACCGCCTGCAGCCGGCGTAGCTACTGTTGGACCGGAAACGCTGGCGACAACTCAGAGCACATGTCGCACTGTCTGCTCGCTGGTCGCTTTGGGGATAGAGCCTGTTGCAATGATGGAGGGGCACGGCCACAAAGAGCCTTTGGCTGACTATCAACGCTGCTGTTGGCCGCCGCCACTATTTATTATACTGGTGTCACTGCTGGAGGTGAGTTTGCGAAAATTACGTTTTAATTTGATGCTGAGATTTTTTTGCAGGCGCTTTTCATTTTGGACATACATATGTATGGTAGACATGGATTTTTTGCATTGCATTTGCTTTAAAAATTCATTTATTCCGGCGCATCTGCCGAGCTTGTTGCTGGTATGGCCAATGTTTGAACAAAGCGAGTAGTGTAAAAAAAAATAAAATAATTAATGCTACAGCAAGGACGAAAATTAAATACGAACGTTCAAAATTCATGCTTCCCATTTCGACCAGCACCAGGTTTGGCGGAACTCACTGCTCAAAACTACAATTTGTTTTTTTTTTGTTTGTTCGCCTGGTAATAATGCTTCGGGTGCTGATATCGAGCTTCTGGCCAAATTCACTTGCAGCCAGCCATACCTACACAAGAAATTTTTCTCTCTGCCAAAAAATGCCTTAATTAAACCTACCGTCAGTCTACACTATGCACTTAACATCTCCAGCTTTGCGCTGGAAGCAGGCTACGCAAAAAGTAATCCATTATTGAACATCTAAAAGCCGAGCCCTTTTATTTGACACCTCATTTCTTGTAGTCCAACGAACAGTGCGGATCTCATTTTTTTTTTGATGGGTGGCAACTCTATAAGAATTTAAAGTACTAAATATAATATTCCTATCGATACAAATTATACTTAAGAAAGGTAGTAATTTTTAATTAAGTGGAAACCCTATTCAAAAACTTAAAGCTTTTGTACATGCGAATGCCAGGCCCTTTCATTTGGTGTCTCATTGCGTAATCCAACGAACGGCGAAATTCTTTTAACTTTTTAATAGGTGGCAACCTTACTCAGAAAAATAATACATTATTGCACATGTAGAGGCTAATCGTTGGACAATGACGGTGCAGAACGGTTGCCTACGCTTATTATTATTTAATATAGTAATTTTATTAACAGGTGGCAGCCCCATTAAAAAGAAAAAAAAAACATTACTGCTTTTCTAGAGGCCAAAACATAAAAATATTTTTTTTTTCACTTTTAATTCCACAGAGATTGAGTAAAAGAAAAATACTGATAAAAATAAAATATTTCACACAAACGGGGTGGAAATTTTGAAACTCCTGCCCACAAACAAAATGTTTGTAAGTCAAATATTAGTGGCATTGTGCTGCTAGGCAGTGTCACACGATTGGGTATTTGCCCGAAGTTGGTGCAAATCGTATCCCAACTGTGTGAATACCCAAATATTTTTCTATATCACGAAAAATAATTTGTTGAAATTTTTCAATACAAGATTGCTGTATTGTACCAATTTTTACCTACAAATAAAAATTGTCAAAATTTTTTTATTTTGTACCAATAGCCTAATGTAAAAGTGCACAAATCTGTACAAATGTAGCAATCAAATGACACAGCCTTAAAAATGTACGCAATTAAAAAAAAAAAATATTAATCAACAAATTTTCGTAAAAATGTCAAATTTTTAATTAGATTCTGAGTATGTAGTTTAATAAAGTAGAAGTAGAATAAAGTACAAGTTTGAAATAGCTAAAAATTACGGTTGATTTTTTAGAATTTTAAAAAAAGTTCGAAATTTGTACGAAAGTTTGTTGAATTTGTTTAATATTGCACAAAGTTGGAAACATGGATTTACACAGGTTTTGTTAAAGAATAAACCTATAATTTAATATAGTAAAATCTCATTTTATTAGTAACAACAATTTTTGGTAGCTTGAAAACTGATTTGGTAGGCTTTTTGGTAGGTACCCAAAAATATTCTCCAGTGGCAAGGTGGGATATTCATATATACATCGACCCTATTAAGCTGGCATTTCAGGGTACTATTTGATATATATAAGTAAAATTTGAAAGTTAGGGGGGGAGGCTCGAGCACCCCCTGCCCCTACCTGGCTACGCCCATGCATACATACATCTCCATTTGGAACATGCTAAAGAGCATTTCTCCATGAATTTTGGCTTGTTTTGTAAGACTATCGTGCCACCATAAAAGAATAAACAAAATCTTTCAAACTGTCTTTCAATTGTCTTACAAAAGACTGGCAACTATTTTAGGCAGAATTGCACTGTTATTTCTTTCGGGGATTTTGTCTATTTAAAGACAGTAGGGGAGGAAACCCTATGCATTCCTTTACTGGTTTTCAATTTCAAATTCATTTTACGAAGTTAAAAACTTTAACTCGCAAAATTCACATTGAAACGATTACGTCAACGTTCTAATAAAAGAAAAAGTTAAACAATTTTCAGAAAGTATTCGTTTCGGCTAAACTTAGTTTAAAAGAAGCGCCTTTTAGTTTATTAAAACTATCTCCTAATAACGGCAATTGCGAAGTTACTGCAGCAGCGTCATTGAACTTCAGTGCTACGGTCGGTGCGGTGCGTTGAAATTGCCTTTTGGGCGGTGCAGGGCGTGAATATGTTGCAGAGAAGGGCAACCAGACACTCTATGTAGTACGGTTTATTTGAATTGAACTTTCAAAGTTGCTCCACAACACTTTGCTAAAAAAGAAAACAAACCAAATACATATATACATACACACATATGTACATAAATAAACAAATGATGGCAGCTAACTCGAGTGAGCTCATATTTCATCAGAGCCATTGTGCAAAAATGGGCAAAATGAAAAAGTCATTTGGGGAGGTGGGCTGCTGGTGTAGCGGCTGAAGTATTCCAAGTAATATCTGTCATGGTCTGTGTTGTGACCAGTGTTGCCACGGACACATTTTTTTATCTACCGAAATTTCCTACCAGATTCAACGAAAACCTATGATTTATTTTTTTTTGGTTTTTAATTTTTTTTTTCAATATCAAGTTTATTAAAAATGTAATACAAAGCATTTAGTAAAACTAAAACGCAGCTAGTAGTACAAAAAAAAAAAAAACAAAAAAAAAATTAACTGTGTATAACAATTAATTTTTCTGTATAGGTTTATACAAATCTCTCTTTACACATACATACATATTATTATTATTATTACGTCAGGAATATTCGAGCTGCGACATGAGAAGATCTGTTGTGCTAAACCCGGCCCACAAAACCTGCAATCCGTCTATAGAGAAAGTCCTATTTTATTCAAGTTGTACCTTAACTTGCAGTGTCAGGATGCCAGTAAGAGTTCTAAGACTTTACCGGGGTAAGTTCATGAAGTCGTTCGGAATTCCTCCTTCAGGGACTTATGAATCACTTTAATTGGTCTCATTCCCTTCGACTTCCGCCAGTGGGCAGCAATTTGAAATTCTTTCCAGCCCCTAAGTAGTTCTGCAATGTATCCTTTAAATGTACCCTTCATATACCGGAACCCACCACAACGTTACGCCATTGTGGGCACCCAAGTGGTTCTGTAGAGTTTTACAGCTGAATGCACCGGTGAAATGTTCATGTAAACAAGGTTGATAAAACTGTTTGAAGATACATATTTTCCGTTTTTTTTCGCTAATAACTATTATTGTCGCAGAACCTACCAAAATCCATTCTAGCCTACCAACCTACCAAATGGATAAAAACCTACCAGTTTTGGTAGGAAAAGCTCATGTGTGGCAACGCTGGTTGTGACCCACAATGGCTTGGTAACTGCCGTTGTAGTGGCAATAATACACGCAAAAACAATTTTACAGGGCCATTCAAATGTGCAGTACGCCCCGAAGCGAAAACTATAGATACGTAGTAGTAATGCAAGCACATCCATTCATCCAACTGTACGTCCGTCCGTCAGTCCATCTGTACATTGTAAGTGAATATATGTATGTATCAGACATCTGCAGCGGGTGCATGATTTTCGTGTATACTCGATCATCTAACAAAACCCGTTTTGCATCGTTCTCTGTATACGAGCAGAAGTATTGTTCGTTATCGACTGAGCTCAAGACGAACATGTTGGCCACAACACCCGATTGCTTTTCATACATACTTGATTGGGTTCGGGTGCTTTGCAGCTCAATATATCCGGGTGTTCGAGTTTCAACCCGAGTGTGCACAAAATTTTCTTGATTGGCTTATGACGTTTTTGTTTCTACAAAAAATGTTGCCTTCTCATCGCGGTGCTCTTAGTTTTTGTGCGTAGAGGGTAAAGAGAAGGTTGAATTTTTCGGTAGTTTGTTTAAGTGTACATTTAACCATTTCTTATATTTTTGCTCATACAAAATGCGGCATCACGACGCCTACATCCATTTAGGTATAAATGTGTGTAGATCGGCGATGCCCAAGCCCTATACACTCGGAGCACATTTATTTTTTGTAAAAGTATTTATGTACCTACATAGTTTTAGGCTGTGTTCTAATATATACACACACAGCTTTCCACGCGAAACTATACGAAATAGATGCAAACACATTTTTGTCTACTTCGCTTCTAATTTTTTCATTGCGTATGCACAAGCACAAAGCAACAACATTTTCGTATGCTTTGTGGGAACATATTGGCGCCAGTTACCTTCAGCGTAAATTTCTTTGTTGTCCTGCATTTTATCGCAATGTTCGGGTGTCCGTTTCATTGTTACACAAATTTTCGGGTTAGCTGCGGGTGTCCGAGTGTGGTGTTCGCTTGTGCTCAATTTATAGCGAGGGTGATCGAACAGACTCGTTCGTAACCAAAGCAGCTGTCGGGTATGCATCTCGATCGAACACATAGTAGCCGAGTGTGGCGTTCGCTTGTGCTTGATTTTTAGTGAGTGTGATCAAAAAGGCTCGATCTACTCAAAGCTGTTCTCTGGTATGTATACATACATAGTTTAGTGCGTAAAAGGGGTGCAAATGTCTATGTTTATACGAGTTAATATTACATTTCATAGTCTAGCACTTGTCTGCCCAATGGAAATAGTAAGTGCTGTTATATTTCTTTGAGTAGTTGGGGGCGAGGGGCCATTTGTTGGCTCAACTATCTGCCGCTCTAACCGACTGCATATACAGTAAGCGTCAAAAATATGAATACGATTTTCTTTTTTTATATTTTCCATACCAAAGTTTTATTATTTTTTTCATCCAACAGCAAAAACAAACAGAATATATTTTTTTCACTTTCACACAGAACTCGGGAAAATTAAAGAAATACCAAAAAAAAAAATGCATCAAAATTTTCAACTTTTCAATCCGATTTCTTAGAAAAATTTTGATTATGCGGTTTTGTAGCCCATTAAATTCTAGTAAGGTGCAAGTTTCAAGTCTCTAAAAAATAACCATTGATTATTGAGATATTTTGTTTTTGCCGAGGGTATTGCGCTTTTTCTTCCATATAAAAAAATAGATTTGTTCATGCATTAAAATTTAATGGGCTACAAAAATGCATACTCAAAACCTGTCAAAAATGTCGAATGGAAAAGTTTAAAATACTGATGCAAGTTTTTTGATGTTTCTTGAATTTTCCCGAGTTCTATGTGGAATTGAAAAAATGATTCTGCTGGTTTTTGCTGTTAAATGAATATCTTTATAAATAAATAAGAAACATTTTGCATGCAAAATATAAATAAAGAATATCGTCAAAACGTCAGGGTATTCACATTTCTGACGCTGACTGTACAAGTAAATACATGGTGGAAATGAAATTTGAAATTGACCCCAGCGTTAGTACGTGTTTGTATGCGTAGTTAAACCGATCCTTCCTCTACTACAATAAAAAATTGCTTCAAAAACTGTGTCCACTGCGCTCCTCGTCGCTCTCTTCGATGACAAAACTGCTAGTTTGAGTTTCCCTGCATACTTGCCCCGCGACACAAGGCAATGTCTGCCATGGTGTCTCGCCAAGACACAATCGACTCCAACTCCTTTTTTGCAATTTTGCAGACAAGTCGTCTTGTCGTACTCGTATTCCCTTGCTGTTCATGCTGGGTGTGATGGTGGTGGTATGATGACGTGATGGCATGCAACTTTACGATTTCAATTGGGGGGTTGCACTACGCTCCTTTTATGATGTGCCATTCATTTTTCATCACTTTTCTACGCTTTATTTTGTAATCAGGAAATTGTTCGGGGAAAATACGCTTTCATCCATTGCGAATTTTCGCATTTGATAAATTTATGCGTCTTTTACATCTCGCAATTTCGATGCATTTTAATGTTTGATGTCTGAGAGAAGCTCATAGCAAAAGGCCTACATACGAGGGTGGCACAAATTATTCTATTTAGATAATTTTTTGTTTTTGGAAAATGTGATAAAGTTTGCCTATGTAGCATTTATTTTATTGGACTCAGACAAAATTGCTTAGGCGGGCAAAAAAAGAAAAAGGAGAAATATTTCCTTTTGTAACTTTTAAAGAACCTATAAAATTTCAACGCTCCCAATTTTTTTTAACAGACTTTCCTTGTTACATTTCCACTACGAGAAGGCCTGCGAGTAATATTACCGATATTTTATCAGTATCGTTTAAAATAGATTTCTCGACAATGGTATCGTAGTATTTTTTTTTTTGAAATCGTTATCGATATATCATCGATACACATAGCTATCGAAAGTAAGACGATATCGGTCGGGGGAAAAATGTGATGCTTTGCAATTCGTTCATATTTTTGGTAATTTTAATAGACAATCACCCTATTTACAGAATCAAATTTGTTATGCTTTCCTCCCAACTCAAGCCGAAGTTCAATTTCTTCTCAGTGCCATAGTGATTAATTTTTTCCGCCAATTTAAATTTATTTTTACTTAATATTTTGTTAAAAATACCGTTAAAAACCTCTTTCCCTTGCTAGCGTCCTTTTTTATTTACTTTCACATTTGACATTTCTCCTCTTCTTCGCAAAAATAATCGCTAAAACTAGGTTGGACACCGAAAAGTTATCGGTTTAATCTGGAAAAACTAGGAACTAATAACAAAGCCTTTCTGTGGTCCATTCAGAGGATATACAGCAAAGCTCTAAAGGAGATCGAAGGAGTCGCAAATTTCAACCCCATTTGCACACGACAATCGGCAAAAGGCAATCCAAATGAAATGTCTGAGCGATTGCTAAACCTTAGCAGTGAGGGTTTAAGAACTTCCACCGGCTACCTGAAAGGATACTACAGGCTGAGGTACCATCTACAAAAATTAAATTTCCTCCTCCAGCTTACAAAACCTTTAGTTCGTTTCCTCAGAACATACATATGTTTTTTGATTGCCCTTTGAGTGTATTTTTGCCATCAAAAAGCCGTTCGCAAGCGGCATAAAAAGGTACATAGGTCCATCCATTTATGTTATAAGGAGGAGAAGCTCGGCCTAGCACTTAGCATGCTACCAAACCCAATTCTTTTTCAATTCACCCTCGTATATATACATACATACGTATGCACATGCTAAACGAGTATAACCTTTAATGAGAAAAGAAATAAGAAAATAATTGGAATTTGCCAGTAGAGAGATTCCAGTTTGCTTTTATACCAATTTTATTAGATAAGTATAGTAGATCATTAATCAATATAGATTAATTTGATGAAGTATTTATTGCAGAAAGAAATTTTATACTTCTCATTTCTGTTATCTGCTTTCTTGTAATACCAAGAGGTTAAACAAATTTACAAAGTAGTGGATTCTAGTAAGCATTCATCAACAACAAAACTTATAATGCGTTATCAAGGAAGATTTGTACAATATATGTATGTATGTACATAATTATATTAGACTGGTTATAAAAAAATCGGAATTTTTTGTCTTCAAAATTACCCGTGAAACCTTTTCGGGGCAGTGAAAAAAGATGCCTGTCAAAAGCCCAGCCCTTAATACATATTAAGATTTCGAGGTCGCTCATACCGAATTTCTATCTTCATATAAATAACACAAAAAAAAAATTCAGAATTTTGAAATTTCATAACTCTTTTTTAAGTCAGCGTATCGGAATGAGCAATATAAATTATTTTTAAGGAAATCGAAGGATGTAACAATGAGCCTCTTATTTCTTTCCTCTCCTCTTTCTTTCTGGTAAGAGCCCTTCCCGCAGATTTGTTTAATGTCAATAGTTCCTCATTACAACTTTTATTGAGTCTCGGCCAGAGCGATCTTAAGCTATTACAGTCGTCCCGATTGATCGAGAGGTCATTATTTACAGCTGTGGTATATTCTGCAATCCCCCTTTGCAGAAAAGACATCGGTGGTAGTAGGGAGTCATCCGCTTCGCTAATTTTCATTTACGAACCGTATCAAGTCATATCATCTGCCTTTTCGTTCCCTTATATAGTGCTACGCCCAGGAACCTCGCAGAGGGAGTTTTAACGTGACTCAGTGAAGCCATCGTTGCACGACATTTCCGATATGCATTCGGCTTTACCACCCTGGGGCCTAATATTTTCAATGCCACCTGGTTATCAACGATTGCAGTAACGTTCCCTGACAGAGACTTACTTACCGTATGAGACAAGCCGCCCTTTCTATAGCAAAGATATTCGGCTTATTTAGAGGTCCTTGGAGTAAAGACTCGAGCCGACTCCTTTTTCCAACTTTGAGGCAACAATGTAGATAGGAATACCATCATTTACTGACAGGAGTCCACCTTCCCAATCCTTCCGTGTTGGAAAGTGTATGAAATCCTTAAAGCTAAAATCCCAGCATGACGTGAGGTAGTCAGTTTCGACATCTAAGTCGAACTTGATTTCGTTACTCCGTCGGTACTTATATGCGGCTGAATTTGAGCGATAGCCGAGGTTATATTGATTTTAAGGGCATCGCTAGATTGCCGATTATTAGCGTAGATCTTAGAAATGACCACAAAAGAGTTTAATTTAGGGTAAATCAACACTCAAAGCTGACGTTTTTTTCCCTCATTTCATATAAGGCTATGAAGAGTGTTGGGGGTAAGGAGTGAATCGGCTCGTACTGTGACCGCGTTAGACCTAATTTTTTCACACGCCTTCTGGAAATAACATCACATTCGACCGAAGATGTAAGTTCCCTGCAGGGAAAGCTACCAGTTGTGAACCAGAATGCTACCAGTTTGCGATTCAGCCCAACTAGTTCACGTTGTATCCTTTTTCAATGTTAGCGACTGGTATTTTTAACATGGCGGTGTCATAGGAGATCTCAATTGTCCGCTCCTGCATCAGCACACTACCAGTAGAGATACTAGTAGCATCATATCAGTTGACGGGATAGACTGCCTGTTCATCCCCCGTGAAAAGCATAAGTATGTCATTTTGCTCGCGGCGCTGCAACAGTGGTAATGGTCGACAGAGTAAAGCTTTGGCACGCCATATCAAGAGATCCGAGTTCGAATCTCAGTGGGCGAATGTTTTTTTATTTTTTCTTTTTTTTATTTGTTTATTTTTTATTTATATCTCTTATGTAATTTTTAAATTTATTGTTTCAAAAAGAACAAAAAATTATTTATTTTAATTTTTTTATGGTATTTCAGTATTTAGGTTTTTTCCAAATCAAATTATATTTATGTACAATTTTTATTTTATATTTAAATTGTAATAATTATTTAAATTAATTTACTTACTTTACTTTAACAACCTCCACGCGCACTCCAACCTGAGATCTCAGAACCAGAATCGGTAGTCTTCACTCGACGCCACAGCCGACATTTGTGATGAAAGCAATTAACCACGTTTTAGTTTTGGTTATGCCTATTCAAAGACAGATGTCGCTGATCGCATAGGTTGTACGAAATCGCCGAAATGGTAGGCCGTCGCTTTAGCACATAGTGGTTACTGAACTAGTATTTATACTGGCAGGTTTGGCATATCACTGCGGAGAACTGGTATAATTATAGTCCATGACGAACTGGTAGGACTCTCCCATTTAATACCAGTTTTCGAACTAGAATTTCTACCAACTAGTTTACTTTTTTTTGCGCGGAACTGGTATGATTATGGTTCATAACGAACTGGTATGACTTTTATCCTTAAATAATAGTTCATGAACTGGAATTTGTGCATACTGGTTTAGCTTTTCACTGCAGGGTTGCTTTTTTGGTCTAGTTCCAGGAGATACACAGTTTGTGCAAGTCGATCCGTCATGTACTACGAGTATGCCATACAACATATTGTCGTCTTTCCTGCTCACACATTTATCATAAAAAAAATAATTTCTCATTTTCATTTGCCTCTTAACCACTCTTTTATTTATCCACCGATTTTCTTCGTAAGTAGCTTGTTTTTTTTCGTAAAAGAAAGGCTTTAATAAAAATGAAAAAATTTACAAAAATTTGTTATTTTTTTAATTTTTTCCCTGTTAAAGTTTGAATTTTTTTCATACAATATCCACACAAAGTAATCAAAAATTTTGACCCGATACGGATTTTCTGAAAACGGTATCGTGAAACAGAGATCTAAATTTAGTTTAAGTGTTTGGCCGACTACTAAATGCATTTTTGCACTCCTATTGTGTGCCTAAAAAGGTCATACTTTTCTAATTGCTTGATTTCCATTATATACATTCGGGTGGTCTTCAAATGTAGGAAGCCAATTTTAAAATCAGATGCTACTATAGTCGAAAATATCACATATAAATGATATCTGTGCTCGTGGTATTGTCGATTGAGGGTGAGACTGAAAAAAAGCGTTCATTTGATGTTTTAAGGACCACTCTAATACACATAAATACTTAAATACACATATAATTATATGATTTTCGGAAATCAAATATTATATTCGTTATCAGTGACTCCGAGAGTTCTTACCTATCAAGTTTCATAACAATCCACA
>NW_023458565.1:7465874-7467533 GCF_013731165.1 Rhagoletis pomonella
AATATTTTGTGACACGTGCAGAAAACAATGTTTAATACGAAAAAAAACAAAAATAAATTAAACAAGCGAAGGTAAATTGAGGCGCTTCAAATTGTGTATAAGAAAACGCTTGAACGAGCCACAGTGGAAATACTCGTTACAGCGGTGGAGGGGGATGTGGAAGTGGTAGCAATGTAAACCAGTTCAAACGACAACTGAGTGAAACACCTGTCTTCTTGTTTGCACATACGCACATACATATATGGAAATCCACATGCATATGTATTGACGTATAAATATTTGATGTCCTTTTTTATGATTTTTATTTTTTACCTTTACCCCGATACGTGCACTTTTTTGCTTTGCTTCATTATTCCTTGCCTTTTTTGTAATGCTTCGTCGTTTATTTTTTCGTTTGTTCCTGTTTGCTTGAACTTACAAGTCCTTAATGCATTCAACCATTGTGTGTGTGTCCCTAAACAGCGACAGCTCTGCTATTACCGGTTTTACGACTGGTAACGCAACCGGGAAATTGCTGTATCGCACAGGACACATTTGTGTGCATTTTTAAGTACATACACATGCATGTATGTATGTATGTATGTGCGTGTTAGTGGTTTTGGGGCAAAAGTTGAAGCCAAAACCGGTAGGCAATCCTGAGGAAATATTTTCAAATTTCCGTCTACGTGATTGTATTGATTTTACAAACGTATTTACATATGTTGGTTGTTCTTTTTTATATTCACTTGCTAACCGGAATATATAGTACTTGTATTTACATTAGGGCGGGTTAATTTGT
Source organism: Rhagoletis pomonella (assembly GCF_013731165.1). Taxonomy (NCBI): domain Eukaryota; kingdom Metazoa; phylum Arthropoda; class Insecta; order Diptera; family Tephritidae; genus Rhagoletis; species Rhagoletis pomonella. The sequence continues at coordinate 7,466,653 of NW_023458565.1, forward strand.
ATTGGAGATTTTTTTTTTGACTATGCACGTATAGCATAGGAGAATTCTACGTGTAATTCCAAGCAAATTTGCCGAAGAAACAAAAACAATCAATTTTTGCCCATAGTGCAAATGCAATTCGTGGCCGATTTTCGGTTCTGTAGGATCCGTTTTCGGGTCTTTTGGAATCAAGTTTCGGTTCATTGGGAACTACTTTTCTCGGGTCTTTTGGAATCGAGATTGGGTTCTTCCGTCATACCCATTTGTCGGTTCTTGTAAGAACCGGACCGGTAAGTTCTCTACTGGATCACTATTCATTTTTTTTAGTCCAGAACTTCTCTGCCCGCCGTATGGAGAACTATATATTAGCACATATTATATTTACGCAATTTCCGAAAGAGCACCTTGTTAGGCGAGTCCGTCGCAATGTCAAAAAAATACTCTTCAGAATCGCGTTTTTTTCATGAAGAAATATTATAACACTAAACTTTTTCTCCAGAAATTGGTCTGAAATGCATGAAAAAACATAAATTTTAGAAATTTGCCTAATTTCAAATTTTGCCAACATCTATTTGAAATTAATCAAAAAATAGAAATACATATGTATACAAATGTTAGAAGTTTGCATACATCTTTTTTTAAAGAATTTTTATAAATACTTACATATATAATTCAATTTTTAGTGCAGTTTGATACAATTTCGTAAAGCATTTTCTTGTTGAATATACATTTTGAAGTTATCAAATAAAAGGCATATTCGTCAGCGTTAAGCATTTTCAAAAACTAACCCGTTCAGGTCCCAAAAATTTCAGAAAAATTTTTCAATTAATAATAATGGCATGTGAATGAATTAATATCATGATTCAATTATTAAAGGTTTTGTAAGTAGCTTTTTTCTAAAA
>NW_023458565.1:7467633-7473197 GCF_013731165.1 Rhagoletis pomonella
TCGTATTAAACATTGTTTTCTGCACGTGTCACAAAATATTTGGAAAAACTTTTATTTATTTATAGTGTATGTAGGAGTCTTTATCGGCAATGCACCAAACCAAATAACTGCGTCCTGTGCCAACAAGCAAATGTGGTCGACTGAATCATTAGCCCTTTTGCTACTTTATACTTTTACAGTTAGTTTTATCATACAACACACACATATTGTACTTACTTGCATACCTAAAACCACGGCTACCATAATGACCCTCAACCCTGTTTTTTTTTTGTTTGTTTGTTTGGCTTTTAGTTGTTTTGTGTCAATGGCTGTTGACTTATTCATGAAATCGTTGAATTTTAATATCGGGAAGGTAGGTACTTGTATAAATCCCTAATGAGAGTTTCATTGCAAATGAGGGTTTGTTACTGTTTTTAGGTCATACCGGTGCTACGACATTGTGCTTACCTTTAAGTAGTCCCTCACACCTTAGGCTATTTATTTATCTAGTTCAGCACTTTGATGGGTGTCTTAATTGAGATTCTTCAACAGAGAAATAATCGTAACTAGTGAACCCGCATGACGTTAAAACGCCCAAAATTTTTGTTCAAAAACCTACAAACTATTCAAAATATTAGTGCGAAATATAAGCGATCCGAGTGCCATATTTCATCTAAATCCGTGCAGGGAAGGGAGGTCTCGAATTGTGCTGGCTTTAATATCATCACATTTCGAATCACCCTGTGCCGATAAAAAAGTTCCGACTTCAAAAAAAAAATACTATCCTACCGCACATTTTCAGGACCTTGGTCATTATGTACTTCGGCCCCTCATATTTGAAATCAGAAAGAAACGTGCAAATATAATGATCTTCACAAAAAATTCTTCTCTTGTTTAATATATACATAGTCAGATCGGTATGAACTTTCGAAAAGGTGGCCAGCCTTATCAAAGAGATTTTCAAACTTTCATATTTTAATATTTCATAATAATAACTCGACTTTTCAAGCAAGTGAAAATCCTTTTTAAAAGTATTTTCAAACTAAAATCTTCTTAAATATCTTTCGTCTAAGATTGTGATACATATTTCCATAAAATTAAGAATTAAGTTGAATTTGTTTTTTCGAACACGAGGCAATCCTACGAAATAAAGGTCAGAAAAAAAACCTTTCCAAACCCATTTCGATTGATATCTATCTTTTAGTAAATCATCTAACTTACAAAATAATATGAACGTAACTTTTTAAGCAAGCTGGCAACCCTATTCAAGTAAAAGATCTTTTGACACTTGTTCGTTTGACACCCGAATTTTAATATTTTATATAATTTCTATATAAGCTAATTAAATTCGACTTCTCAAATAGGTGGCATCATAAACATTTAACCTAATTTTTGGAAATAATCATATTTTTCAAAATCCTTTAAAAAACAAACCCTGACGTCATAGAGAAAAACTAAGTACGCAATTTTACTATAATTTAGCCACAGTTTCGCGAATATATTAATTTATTTGGTGTTTAAAATTTACTGTCGCACGGTGTTATACATAAAAGTAAAATAACACATGTACATTTTCTATGCTTCAATTCTGGTTCATAAAAAAACTAAATTGATTGCTTGAAACACACAGAGTGATACAATGTGATTATATGAACATACCCGTAATATGCGAAAATGTGAAAAATATTTGAGATTTCACACGCGTACTTCGTGCAAAATTAATTCGTGCCGCACGTTGCGATTGGTGGTTGTATTGTTTTGTTGCTCTTTTCAGCTGATTACATACTTTTATTGCTTACAATAACTACAAATATACTTTTGTACATTAGGCTGGGTCGTGAAGAAAGCTTCTAATAAGCCATCGTAACAAAGCTTGATTGGATTTGAACGTCATAAAATGTTTGTCAATGGCAAGTCCTATCATGCAGAATAGAGATTTGTTAAGAATTTTGTATGTGGAGATCGATTTTTAAAGGTTCTATTTCATTGAAAAGATTTTTTTTAACTATATATCCCTTTAAGATCATGTTCCCTTTAATTACATCCTTCGACTAGTAAAATCCATAACCTCAGTTCTACAGGCTGAACGCTAAATCCGCAATAAGAAGAAAAGTTTGTTATACATTTTTTACGATATTAAATCGACCTGTAGCACTCAAAAATTTATAAATTTAAACGAATTCATGAAGTAAGTCGAGTTTGTTTGATTTTAGGAGGTGGAAAGGACTGAATGTTTTACGATGTAAAAATTCTCTTGTAAGTACCTTTAAAACCAGAGACCGTAACGGTTATAGCTTTTATTAAATCAATTACTTTTTATCATTATCTACTAACTACACTGTTAAAAAATGCGCACACGAATACTAAAGTAAACACGAAAACAGTGACTCGTCATTACAATTGCAATTACGATTATCCGCTACATTTACCACTACAACTGCGTTCATCAATACCACTGTCATTACCACCATTGTCTTTATCTACATTTTTATCTCTATTTTTAACTAGATTTTCATCTTTATATTTATCTTTATCTTTATTTTGATCCTTTATCTTTATCTTTGTGACATACTATGAATTTTCACCCTGTTAAAAATAGTTGATTGTGTTTTCAAGTTTTCTGAAAAATTGTTTAACCTTTTAAAGCAAACGACATAGAATAATACGACACCGCTGTGAATACCCTATTTATCTTTCCATCAACAAAGTAGGCACATATGTATATTAAAAATTGTTGAAAAAAACGTAGATTTGAAACAACGGTTTTTTTTTGGATCTGGCATTCGGTTTCCACCCGAATTTTCGTCTGGCTTAAAACGTATGGCTATCTGAGGATTCACCCTAGTCCTCTTTTAATCACCACTTTAGCCCCATCTGTCACCCACTTTCGAGCTCCCTACTAGTCCGGGGGATTTTTTCCGGTTTTGTGGTAGTATCGACTTTGGGATATCACGCCAGACTAATTAAAATAGTGTAATTCATATTCTTTTGCACCATCAAAAATTCCATTGGACCCAAAGCCACTCCTGGAGGGCTAAAAGGGAGTGATCTTGAAAGTTTCAGCCTGATTATATATGATGTAACCAAAATCGTTGCTCTTGGACTCTTTATAATACGGAATTTACATGAGACGATTTTGAGGCAACTTTTAGTTGAAAGCAACAATTGCCTGGTGTAAACGGCCTTTCAAGTAATCACTTAAAATTAAGTTGGAGGCAGCCAACTTTTGATTCAACTAATCGCCGTTAAAATTGCTTGAGAAATCGCCTCATGTGAACACCGTTTAAGTCTTATTTTCTGAGCAAAAAAAAAAAACAAAACTCAAAAAGTTAATACTGAAATTGGGGTTTTTAAATAAAACTAAAACAAAAAATCAGTTGCCCTGAGGTTAGATCAAGTAACAAGGAGTATGTTGAATTATTCCTTATGCATGCAGCATTTTTCTTTTAGCATGAATTTTATTTGCAGTCCCTGTTTAAAGCTAGGAAGTGTAATAAAAATGTTTTTTTCCCTAGTAATAGGGACCGACCCGGTTTAATGTATACTCATATATGTATGCATGTATCAGGTGCATCAAAACGCATACATGCATACATATGTATGCGTTCAGTGAGATATTTTAAAGTTTATCAATTAGCAACGCTTTTCCTTTTTTTCTTTTGCATTAGCAAACAAGTTTTTCAATTATATCTCAGGCACCAACATTCCCAAAAATCTATCTACTTAATTTTCTACAATTTTCCTACATATTTTTAAAAAGTTTTCCCAGCGATTTCAGCAACAATGGCGTTTGGCGTTTTCTACATATGTTTTTATATATGTATGCATCTACATACATATATATGTGCATAATAAAAACACATTCATCAGTGCATCACAACGCGCTCCGCATCACAAGTCACTGGCATCAGCAGCTGTAACAACAATCCAGCAGCAGCAGCAACACAGCAACAGTAATGTGTTAGCGGCAACATAACAGTCGGTTAATAAAATTAAAAAATTATCATTAAAGAAATTACTCGAAATTAAGCGTATTAAAATATCAAGCAACCAACGAAGTATGCAAGCGGCAAAAAGCGCGCCGCGAAGAAGCTGTCTTGGATATTCATCAAACGTAAAATATGCGGAATAAACAAACGCTCCAGTTGAACCGCGACTTTGATGACATTTTTTTTTTTTTTTTGATGAAGCAATGCGCTGACTCCACGGCTGGATGGTTTGGATGGCTTGGTTAGCTGGCGGGCTAGTTGCCGGCTGGGCGTGCATTGTATTCATATGTGTGTATATAAGCTGGCTGCTGCGTGTGGCATGAAACCAATCAGCGATGTGCCACTTTTGCTACTCATAGCTGCGACGACCATGTTGGCAATGTGAACAAGCGATGCCAAGTGATAACAGCGACCGATGCCATGAAAGTATTTTGTTGATATGTCGTTTATTACATATTTTTCTTTATTGCGTTACGGTAGATAATGTGCTGATCGCGTTACGTTGACACTGGTAATGATGATGACTGCTACTGCTTCGTATGTTACTATGTATTACTTATTGCTGCTGTTTCACTGAAGGCACGCATTGTTGCATATTTCTACGTGCAGCGCGTATGCATACCCAATTGGCCACAGGGCGAAGACGACTTTGAATCGACGTCGTTGGTCGTAGTAAAGTCGTTTAGGTGAACTCGAAACGACGTCGAAACGAAGTCGTTGCGACGTCCGTCTGGTAAAGTGGTTTGGGTAAACTCGAAACGAATTCGTTTCTTCGAATCCTCAAGTTATTTTGAGGAACCTTTGCCCTGAGTTGGACAAGTTTCACGCCCACATTTTTATATATCTAAGCATAAATAAAAGTCATTCATTTGGATAGTAAACCGTTTTTATATGGAAATTTTTTATTATGACAGAATATGGAATACACAATGTACACTTGTGCTCAGAAAATTAAACCACCTACACCTTCTTTCAGTATTCATAATATTTTTCATATACAATTTTTTTTTGTATTTTTATTTTTTTTTTATGAAGGTACGGTTCACTCTATTTGCCTTAACAATAAAGAATAAAATTTGTGGGTATGAAGTTGTTTTTTAATTTGTTATAAAACTGTACTTTTACTTTAAATTTAGTATTGTTTTGCAGTTCGCCGGTAAATCGTTTTTGTGGGCTGCAGGGGAGTCGTTTTTGCGACCCGCCAGTAAGTCATTTTGCTGCATGCTTCTGCGCCATATACCAGCACGGGCATGATGAGTGACTTATAGAGTGTGGTTTTCGAACGTCGAGAGAGGACTTTACTCTTGAATTGCCTACTCAGTCCAAAGTAGCACTTGTTGGCAAGAGTGATTCTGTGTTGGTTTTCCATGCTGACATTATTATCGGCGTTAATGCTGGTTCGCAAGTAAACTGTCAACAGTGATAATTCGTCTTGTCTTCGAAGAGGAAGTACCTCCTGTCATGAAACCACATATCCACTTATTTTTTTTATGTAGTCATTATTTTTGCTTACGAATAAACCATTTTCAACCTTACAACTTTATTTTTATAGTCATTTTCGTATACATCTCAACTTTGCATGAAAAATGAAATTTC
>NW_023458565.1:7473297-7481205 GCF_013731165.1 Rhagoletis pomonella
AATACCTTTCGAACAAAAGAAAAATCATTCAAATCGGTTGAGAAACAGTAGCAGTAGGGAGGAACAGATTTGTATGGGATTTCGTTAGCGTATTAATATATAGATTTGTCAAACACTGAGTTCTAGGGATGCCAAGGGGTGCTAGGGGTCAAGTAATCAATTAAGCTTAAATGTCGTACAACACATTTTGGTGCTTGTTTATACATACATACACATGTACTATATGTCTAAAAGAACTACATAGAAACTCACAAAATAAGAGCCAACCTAATGTACGCGCAAGCAAATATAATTTTTATGATTAAATGTTTACCGATCAATTCGATTTCTCTATCGATTCGTTGTAATTCCTCAATAATTTTCCACATCAACAATTCATGATTTGCAATGCAATTTCATTAACAAAAAAAAAAAAAAAACATACAAACTAAGTAGTCTATACAATATTTACGTGCTTAAGTAAGTTTTTATGCGCACTGCTATCGATACAAAATTTCCTATAAATGTTCCGACTCTGCACTTCTCTCTTGCATTTCACTTCGCTGCTTATATCGGTCACTTCACTTTTCTTCTTGAACAAAATTAATTCTCAACGCGGAGTTTTTGCTTTCATTTCCATTCCTTGCAACTTGCTGTAGTAACCTCTGACTCTCTTTAATTCAATTAAATGCCTTTGTTTGCAGCACTTTCCTACTACTGCGAACTCGGAAACTGGCATTAATAATTGCAAACGCATAAATTTAGTTTTTGTATTTGTTTTTGTTTTTGCTCTCGGTAGCTTTTGTTTTTATGTCTAGTGCAGTTAATAACCTTTGGCTGCATAAAATAGGAGCATTTATTTACTTATTTTCCTATGTATGCATGTATGCACCTCGTCCTCCTCACTTGCGTGTGTAAGTAAATAAATAATTTCCCAGAGCGGTGGACTTCTGTTGCGTGCCTATGAATACATATAAACATATATGAATAAAATATACGGAAAAATTGTTGAGGTAATAAATTTGCAAAGAAATTCCCACAACAAATCATAGACGAGTTGAAATAGTAGTTTAAAGTGCCTTGTTATGTTACGTTTCTTTAGGTTCTTCTACATATCCGTTGTTATGAATACCACAAATACTATGTTTTCAATGTGAAAAATTAACAAGAAAGTGAAGTTATGTAATTAGCATAACGTCCTATGGGAGTAGAGTAGAATATTTGTTTAGGAATTTTTTAATAGAAACCAGCCGTCATTTTGTGGGCAATTAAAAGCGTTGACCCTCGGATGTTGTTGTTGTTGCTTTTGTTGCAGCTGAATGCCGTGAAACAGCTTCTGACTCCTGTTAGCTGAGCTCCAGAAATTCAGTGTTGTCCTCAGTTATGTACGTCCAAAGCGCTACTGTCGTCAAATGTGTTAATTGAGAAGGCTAGGCTATTGGGCAGTTGGTGTGAAATTTTAGAGTGTAGCTCTAGTTATAATTAAATTATTTCTTTAGTATCAAAGAGACCTGGCTTTTGCACGATTTGTGATTCAAAATTTTCGCTTGCGCCGCTTGTTTTAATAAAAATGGTTTCTTTTTTCATTGTGATCATTTATGTATTATTTGTCTATATCTATCTCGATTCATTTGCCTGTTACAAACAACCGTTATGTGAACAAAGTTATAATACCCTGGTGCACAAGTGTGCTCGGGTATAAAATTTTACTTTATGTCACTATACAAGGAGTGACATAATCCCAAATTTTAAAATTGGAGTTATGCCACTTGGGGCTATGTCTCGGCACTTATGAAGTCTTATAAAAAAAAAATACCCTAGAACAGGAAAAAGAACACTTTTCTGAAGGTCCCTTCTGGCTCGTGTAAGTGTTGATCAAAGACGATGTCATGTTACATACGTTCACCAAGCGTGGGATCAATCCAACCAACAGTAAAGCGCTCAATGCCTTTTTGCACATAAAATCTCGAGACAAAGCCATTGGCAATATTATCGAAAGCCCCCTCAATGTCTAAGAAGGCACACGAAGCAACCTCATCAGGCTCGATGCACTTTTCGATGCACCTTTCGATCTTACTAACCAGATACTGTAAGGTCAAATCTATTGACTTTCCTTTGAGATAAACATAGATAATGTAGAGGTCTGAAAGTTTTTCTAGAGTTTTGAATGAAGTTAGACTTGGGTTATCCAAAGGGCCTGTTGATCGATGATTCCATCGTGAGGATCTCTGGAAGGAAATATGTACGCCTCTTGTTATTTTTCTAGACATAAGGGATACATATATAGTTTGACAATAAAGGAGTAATAATGCTCTCCTCTATCAGAAAACATTCAATATTAACTGAATGCCTCCCAAATTGGGTAACCCCTCCCTCCCTTTGGTGCCGAGATCTTGCTTGTTATTGAAAGATGTGATGAGAGTGTCTTCCATTCAGAAGTCTACCGTCTGTAAAGATTCTACATATGAACTTATGTAGACTCCGAAACATGTGGTCTAGAATTATTGGCATATATAGCTCGACGCCACAGCAAAATGCCGAAATTCCACTAGGCATTGAATTGGAAATGAACTTAATGACCTTTTTTCGAACGTACTGTCATTTAATGAATAGTGGAAATCCAGCATAACTCTACCAATACGACTTAACAGTCATGAATTACCGACAAATCGGCTACGAATTTGTTGAGCCTTAATGCATCAGAAAAGGAAATGATGGCTTTGCTTTTGAGCTTCAATAGGAGCTACAGGAATATCAACTATCGTGAAATCGAGAGGGTGTTCTTATCTAGTAGAGGACTCGAGTAGGATTTCTTTTGCCGTTGCAGTAAGTGACTAAAAGAAAAAAAGTTGGAAACTCGCTTTGTCAGTTAGAGGTCCATACTACATATTGGGCCGTATGCATACAACCTAAGCAAATGTTGTTTTTCAAAAAAGATCACACTTTTTACTCAATTTAAGAAAAAGCAAATGCTGCAGCCCAGGTGTGTATGCCGCCATGCAGTGAAGTACATTCATATGTTCTCCTTAAGACTCATACTTTGTTTCAAGATTTAGAGATCAGTGCCTTGGCCAGACTAGTAAGAAACCCTTTTTCTAAAAGCTATCATCTACTTGGTGATGGTAAAATGTTTGCCGTTCTATGAAAACTTAACTGAAACTAGTCTTACGATATGTCTCCTACCATTACTTCGAGCATAATTAAGTTACGGCAAAAAATAAAAACTATCGTCGTCAGAGTAGAGCAGCGATTCCCAGGTATGAGTTTGACCATTTGTGTAAATCTAACAAATATTTTCGCACAAAACATATCTGCTCAAGCATATCTTGACTCGTAAGTATTTTGCATTAAAAAATACTTAGAATACATACAAATTAGGGTGCATCACCAAAATGGTTGCGGGTTTTCCACCGAAATTATAAAATGTATTATATGTGAAAAATTTCTGGGAAAATATCCGCTCGCAAAATTTTAGGGTTACGTGAGCTAGATCGGTTTAGAAATATGTACGTCAAAAAATCTCAGCATTTTGATTCCGTTGATAAAATTTTCTTATAATTTTTATACAGACCTTTAAAGCTTAAACTACCATCTGACGTGATTTTTGACAAAAACTATTTTCAACGGGTAATTTTTAATCAATCAAGTAAGTTTTAGCAAAAAAAAACGACTTAAAAAAAAATATATATATATATATTTAATGTTCCACTGTTCGGATATAAACCAGATTAGTATGGGACCACTTCTGAGATGCTACCTTTCCGATGCAAAAAGAATTATCGAAATCGGATGACGTGGGCCAAAGTTATGCGGTAACATACATAAAAAAAATATGCCGACGAACCGATAAATTCCTCCTTTTTTGGAAGTCGGTTAAAAACGAATTTTATTTACAGAAAAATAGATTTTTGTAAGCATTTTCAAATAGGCCTAGCTCATGCAAATCTAAATATTTTTTCGAAATATTTTGGCGGAAGTCTTAAAATATAATACATGTTATATAGCCGATGCAAAAACAGTTAAAATTTTTTTAGATGGAGACTGATGCACCCTAATATACATAAATAACCTTCCAGCTGAATTATACGCTCTGCCTGAAATGCCAGGTCCGCGTAGCAGTTGTGTAGTGCATAATTAAACTGATGAGTCTGTTAATTACAGTTTAGTTGGAAAGCATACGCATCTTTAGAAAGTAAGAGGGGCCATTAACATGCAATTATGAGGAAAATATGTACCAAGTGGTCATGTTGATACGCATGCGCGTAGAACAAGTTTATGTATATTTGATTCGAATGCGAATATTTCTAAATATAAGTATAGACAAACATATGTATATTCGTCGGTATTTACGTACTTAAGTAAATGCATACAGGTGATAATTATATGTGACTGCGGGCGTGGTGGTTATCTACTTCGTATTGCAAATTGTTATAGATACAAAAATAAAGTTTAATATTTATGTTGCCAAGTTTTCTTTGTTTGAAAGCAGATTCTTCGTTATAGTTCTGAACTAAAGTTGAAGTTGAGTTAACAACTCAAAAGAGTTCAGAAATCGTTTCACTTGCTCTCCCAGAGAGAAATACAACAACAACCACATGTAAGAAAAATTCTGAACTAAATAGAATGTTGAATCCGTCTTCCCTTAGATGACAATATGGCAGGGTTCCTCTTCTTATTTATTAGGCAGGGTAGCCTGTAGTTCCAATCGGCAGGCATGCCTTCTTCCGACCGTACTGGTGCAGAATTTTTGAACAGCTAAGCTGGCAAACCGTCGATCTGTTCGGCTTTGTTGATTTTGTGCTTCGTTATTTCAGTTCGAGTTTCGACATTCCGATCTCTCAATTTGGGGAATAAATTTATATGTAATTGTATTTATAATTGTCTCGCAAAGCATGGAGCTGAAATGCGCTTGCATGGTCCCGAGCCATTCTCCGGTACATCTAAAGAATACAACTACTTAGGAGTTGGGAAGATTCTCACTGTTGCTCACTGGCTGAAGGCAAAGAAATAAAACAATCAAAAACCGAAAGTCTCTTTGAACTTAGAACTCTTACTGGCTACTTGACATGCAAGTTAAGGTACCATTCGAATCAAATGCAGCTTTCTGTAGAGACGGACTGCAGGTTTTGTGGGCTGGTGGAGGAAGTCCCATAGTATATTCCATGTGCCTGCCTACGAAGCATGAATCACTGATACGCTTTGGGGAATATGGCGTCGTTCAAAGTGCTTTGATTTTCTAATAGCCTAAGGTTGGAGTGATTACAATTCGGGTTTAACACAATAGATCTTCTTAGGTCGCATAAGTCTGTACAGTAAAATGAGTTGTTATATGCAGTTAATTTGTTTTTATTGTACTACTTAGCTGTGTCTTAGCTTTACTAAATGTTAAGTTATCTATATTTTTAATAAATTTGACATTGAACAAAAATATTAAAAAGTCAAAAAAATTTTTGGTAAGTTTGGTGGAGTTTGGTAGAAAGTTTTGGTAGGAAACAAAAAAATTGTCTGTGGCAACACTGGGCCAGATACGCAGCTGTTGCTAAAGAGTTGATTCGCATGTCTTAAAATCCTGTTTTCAGTTTTTCTAGCGAAGCCTATAGTTCTCCCTAAACTGTCAAAGTTCTCGAAGATGTTCATCCACTCGTAGAGGGGACTCGTGTTTCGAGTGTTGCCTCAAAAAAAAAGAAGCTCTTGAACCGAATGACAAGTGTATTTACACTAGGGTAGATCCAAAAATAATTTTTTTTTTAATGTATTAAAAAAATGATACGTATATGAAGAAAAAACACTCCTTCATAGAAATGGTATAGAATTCTTGAAATTGAATACTTTTCGACCGGAAAATCTTGTTTCCCTTCAGAAAACTTCCAACTTCGAACTATTTGTTTTACCAGTTTTTAATTCTAAAAATTTTTTATAGGTTCCCCCATTGCATTTTATGGAGTTGATGGGGGACCTATCAAAATAGTTAATACTAAAAACAGGCGAAATAAATATATGGATATTTTTATTGAAAGTCTATTGAAGAGAAACGCGGGTTTCCGATCAAAAGACATCGACTTTCAAGAGTTATATATTTACCATTCCTACGAAAAAGTATTTTTTTTTCTCTATATAAAATACATGGAAAGCTTCATGGGCTTTGAGGCAGTTCTAAATATATATATTTTTTTTTAATGCGGATATTATTTTCCATTAAGAAAAGTTGTAGGTGTGAGAGCATAACATTTGGAACCTTTTTATAAAAAATACGGAGATTTTTTTATTCCATTGAGAAAAATCGTACGGGGTGAGAGCTTAAACTTTTAACCATTTTTTCGGACCACCCTAATGCATATACCTACAATTACAATAAAAGCGTAAATGCAATCTTAATTATTTCATAATGCTTAAAATGCAAAAAAAATGTCTACAACTAACACTAATGCGCTCTTACAAAGTCAAGGAAGGATTTTTGTTGTCGTGATATCTTTGTGGGTGGAAAATAACAAATGTGACTTTGTTAATTTCAAGCAAATGCATTACAGATATAATACTATGTATGTAGTTTCTATAGGTTTTGTATTTTCATTCCAATTTTAATTGTTGATGCTATTAAAGCGTTAATTGTTGCTGTTGTTGCACAAGTGATGAAAGGAAAAGCAAACCAAAAGAAAGTGCCACCCAACATAGCGGTTGCATTATTGTTTGTTGATACATGTGTGCATATGTGAAGAAGAAACAACATATGGACTTATACAAACATACAAATGAACAACTAAGGTCCGGATTCGGGACATGATAGTGTAATCTTACATATGTAGTGCCGAACAAGTGCACAGCTACGAAAGTTGATTGCTGCTGGCTACAATTGTTGCTGTTGTTACTCTGCTAAGCGTTGAGAAAATAAACTTTAATTATTTTTACAAACATACAAACGCAAACATACAAAGGCATACCGTGACGAACAAAAATATTGAAACAGAGAATTTTTCGCAATAAATGCAATTTTTTTTATTCTAATTTCCTTTCGTTAATTTCTTATAAAATTATAGTTCATACAACACCAAAAAACATACAAATAAAATCTCTAAACCTTCTCTCTCTCTCTCTAACTCTAATTTGAAACTTTCTATTCAGATTTTCTAACGGGCGATTATTATTTTCTTTCATACAAAAAAAAATTTCGAACATACTTTGTAGAACCTGCGTGAAAAAAAATTTACAAAGCTCAACGCATTTTTTTAGCAACTACAAATCTGTACTTTGCTATATTAAAATTGAATGGGATATATAACACTGCATGCTTAGAATTTTTCTGGAAAATCTTAATAAAAAGTTGCAAATTAGTATGCAAATTTATTGAATTTTCGTTAGTTTTGCACAAAGCTTAGAGATTTTATTTTTATGTTTTTTGGGTTTAGTATGAACCATGTTTTAATTAAAAATTAGCGAAAAGAAGTTAGAATGAACAACTTTGCATATATTGCGAAAATTTCTCTGTGTCTATACTTTTGTTCGTCACTGTATGTACATACGTACATAAAAGTACGCCGACAGAGCAAGGTAGCACTTCTTGTATTTTTTACTTACGCATACGACTATTTATTTTCATAGTTAAGTTTACATAGCTACATGGTTAAGTTTTTTAGGTAGTAAGCCTACATACATATCTCTGCACTTATGTGCATACCTTTGTATAACGTGTGGCAACAAATGGCAGCCCACACGCGCTATACAGCGTCCCACATTTGCACGATTGTTTTCACAGTTGTTTCGTATGTTGTTGTTGGTGTTTAAAACGCTTATAACTCTGCGCGTATTGCGCATGCGTGCGTATGCGTTGACCTGCGGAGAATTTAAGAGAAATGTAAATAAATATGTACATAGTAAGTATGCATGTAGTAACGGGTGATTTTTTAAGAGCTTGATAACTTTTTTTTAAAAAAA
>NW_023458565.1:7481305-7484622 GCF_013731165.1 Rhagoletis pomonella
CTAATGCATGAAAATCCTAACCTCAAAAAAATCACCCGTTACATGTAGTCTGTGTGTCTTTTATGTAGAAGTAGATACTTAAATAATTAAATGCTTGCAAGTTTGTTGGTTGTTTCGTAATTTTCGTAATGAAATTAGAGCAAAGTTGTTGAATTTTTTATGAAATTAAGTACAAACGTGCATACATATGTACATATATGTATGTATTTGCGGTTCAACTGCAAAGCGTTAAACCGACAAGCTTAATAGTAAGGACAACACATATTGCGTGCATATTAGAACAAGAAATGCAAACTTTAAATTCAATAAACTACGCGAGGTTTAATCTTGGTGTCATTGTGGTGACTACGCCTGGAACAGTATATACAAGTACATACTCATCTAGTCGCAAAAAGGAGCTTTTCATGTGCAATTTGTATTTTAAATTTGCTGGCGCAAAATTAACATCAATATTGTCAAATATGTCCGCCGAAAAACTGGGACAATGTGGCGCCAGTTTTTGTAAAAACACCTGGTCGATCCACGTCGCGAAAACTTTGATGTATTACAAATATTGTCCCATTTTATTAAATATATATTAGTAAACAAAATTGTGTCTTTCTATTTTAATCGAAGTCATTGTTAAATTTGCTTTTAAAAAACCCCCTGTTTTTCTTAAAACATTAATTGATTTTGATAAAATTTTGTATTATCACAGGTACGGCAACATAACAACAGGACAATTCTGACAACTGTCTTTCAACTCACCAAAGACTTTCGAAAGACAAACGTCTTTTTCGTAACACAGTTGCCAATTCTGGTAACTATCTTGAAGGCTATTTTCGGTTTTTCGCAAGACTAATTGAAAGATCTGCTAACAAGGAGGTCTTAAGGACCTTTTCTCAAGTAACCTGCAATTTTAAAGCTCACTTAATATTTAATGGTTGCATTAAAATTTATGATTGTGTCTAAAGTAAAAAGCATTTTATCAAGGAAATGCTTATCTTTAGACATTTTTAAGCCAACCTTTTAATATAAGGTGAGCTTTAAAGTTAAAGATTACTTCAGAAAACGGGCCTTAGCGTTATTCTCTTTGTCTTTTAGCAATGAGTTTTCTAAACATTAAGTTAAAAAAAAAGTAAGTGTGCCTGGGCCACACTGGAGAAGTGAAACTTACATTACATATCTAGTTTATCTCATAACCAATTTACATACACATGTATACACAAACATCTAATTTTGCTTAAGGTTATATTTTTTGTCTTTTTTCTATCTATGTAGATCCCTAACTCCTCCCCCAAACTTTGCACGAACAGTAGAAGTAGAGTATTCGTTTTAAGCCTGTGGACATTCTCCACTCCTAGACGCATAAGATCCCTTATCTGCAGACCTCGAATCAATCCTCCTTCGAAATGTATTGCACTTACAGGTTTTCTAAAGATCTGGCCCCTCATGGGACCCATGGGCAAAACCTAGCAGCTTTTTTTGGCTGTTTTGGAGTAATCATTTCGCAGAACAACTCATCAAAGAGATTAACTTTCTCTACAATTTCACTGAAAATGATCAGATCTGTGTTATCTAGGCAACAAAGAAATTCATGGGAAAAAATGATGAACGTTTAGAGTACTTTTAAACGAGCGATCGTCTAACTTAAGGTTTTGGGAGAAAAAAATTAATAGGCTCTGAAAGTGTAGTGCCTTTGACTAAGTCATTTACTCATGCACTCAGAATGTTTTCACTTTTTTACATTGATAGGTGGTTGTTTTTTTTTACATTTCTTTCTTCTTTTCATTCATTTGTGTCACTGATACTAGCGCTCACTTTGGTTTCAATTATGCCATTGAAAGAAATTTTATAATTATTTTATAGCCTTTGTAGTGGCACTGTAGTTCTGTCTTCTTTAATACGCAATATTACCAATGTTTTGATGGTAGCCAAATTTCAGTTGGTAAACAAGCACACATTCATACATAATACATATATGAATATTTTTGTAATTTCACAATTACCAACCAGAAATTTTAATAGCCATAACGGTTGAGCTGTGTGAAGAAAATGTCACACAATTAAAGCTATTTGAAAAAAAAGCTTATAAAAAAAAATAAAGAAAGTAAACAGAAAAAAGTGCAGCAACGATTGTGGCGAAGAGAATGTGAAGATAAAACTCAAATAAAAGTTAAAAGTTTCTAAACAACAACAACACAACAGCAACTAAGTAAAAAACAACTTTGACAATTCGAGCTTAAAGTTAATAGAGGTATGAAAGAGTTTCGAAAAAGTGTTTTCATTGGTGGGGGAGAAATTTGTGGGATGTAGTTGAAGCCAAAAAAATTTTTGCATTTGACAATTTTCTTTGGTCGAGGCTTTGTCTTATTGTAAGTATGTACATTGAAGCGAACACAATTGGAATAACCAAAATTTGAAGCATGACAATGGGGTTAAAAGTATGTAGATATGTATGTGTTTACAGCATAGACAGACGGCAACTTTAATTCAGATTAACAGCGCAGTTGATCGAATCTAAAATGCACGGAGACAGACGGCAGTATTGCGAACTAAGCGAGCCGAAAAGTTGTGGATTTAAATCACAAACTAACATATATTCGCATTGTGGAATTATCTTAGCAAATACTACCACCACTTGCAACAGCAACAGCAGTAAATATTTGCGGTTTCTTATGCAAAAATTAAAGATTTTCTGCTGGATTAACGCACATTTTACGCACACCGAGAGTAAAGATGTTTACGCATAAAAAATATTGGTGAGTAGCTAGTGGTGAAAGCTATATTTATATTTGTAGTAGTAATACTGTAATAATTTTTTTCAAACATTTTTAAAGACATGCCCGGAGAAGACGGTTTCACCCTATTTCGGTATGGGGAATCGAAGTGCATTATTAGTTTTTTAAGTTTTTTGCACGCCTTCATACAACTGTAACTTTTGAAAATTTTGCCTCCAATGGGAATTTTTCAGGTCTTATTTTATGGTTTCTAACTTTTGTCTGATTGGTTATTCCGAAAAATTTCTTTGACAAGGTTATTTAGAACAGTGCTCGTCAAACTTTTTAGTGTGACGGACCGGCTGCAGTTTTTCTATTACGTCGGGGACCGGTACCTTTTTTTATTGATTATTTTTCGTTTACGATCATCTCATATATGTATTAAAATTTGTTTAAATGAATTTCTTTATTAGCCGGGTGTCTATATATGACCTTTTACCATTTAATGATAGCAGATATTAGCGATTTTTTATGAATGTTTAACAAATTTAAGTTGTTTTTATTATACAAGTTGTAACGGGTGATTTTTTAAGAGCTTGATAACTTTTTTTTAAAAAA
>NW_023458565.1:7484722-7502245 GCF_013731165.1 Rhagoletis pomonella
ATTATTTTAAAAAAGTCGTCCGTCGTATTGGATCCGCAATTTTGAATTTTGAAAATTTAATATCAGTTTCGAAATCAGCGACGACGAATGCCCCTGGATACCAAATTTCATAAAAATCAATAATTAAAAAAAAAAATCGTCCGCCATATTTCGAAATCAGTGATAACAAAAAGCCCTAAATACCAACTTCCATTGAAATGTGTCAAATACATATGAATAAATATTTTTGTCGTCCTATATTCTTGATTCGTCCCTATGTGTGCCTGTGTGGCAGAAAGGGTACCAGTCTGGTTGTATGAAACGTATTTTTAGGTAAAAATTCGAACAGACATTTCACGGACTCAACGCTGGTAATCGAATGTTCGGTTTTCGTTGAGTTTGTTTCAACTTTAATGCCAAGTTCGATAGGTTTCATCATTTTCTGGCCATTCAGAGTTGAGAACATTTACAAACTTAATTAAACGATATATAAGCAGTGGCAAAAAGAAACAGTTGAGATCCGAGTTTAGTCAAATTTGCCATGTAGTACCTGTGCCTAGGAATGAAGAGAATTTCCTCGCCCACTACGCTAATAAAATTTAGTTCTTATAAATGGATTGGTGGGCGTGTCTGTGGGTCCATTTCGACCATATTTGATATTTAAGCTTTCCGAGTTTACGCCATCTAGTGTAGTGCGGCGTGGCAGTTTGCCAATTTATGCGATTTTTCAGATTTCCTAATTCAAACACTACCGAAGTCAACCTCATTCAACGCTCTGCTCCCGACAACTAAAATTGCATAACCGTACTTTATATTTAGACAATAAGCATGCACTTTGCGTAACACAATAGGGGTATTCTCCAAATCTTGCAAAGCCATTGCACGTAGCACGGATTGCACGGATTGCATAAATTGCAAACACACAACAAGAAAATTCATGGGAAACAACATTTCCTATCGCTGCAAAATATGCAACGTCGAAACCCATGTATATATTTTGCAAAATAGCATAGCAAGATAAAAGCGACCCTGTGCTAGTTGTTTTGTTGTTGGAATTGCTACATATTTCTCTCATTCCTCTCATCTCGCTCACTTAATTTTTTTTTGCTGTCTCTTGTTATTGTATTTGATACATAATTTCGCTGCTTGCTCCCCATGCATGCTACCACTTTGCAATGGGGTGTTCTCGTACTCTTCGAAATTTGGAATAGTATTTTTGCATTTCGTGCAATCCGTGCATCGTGCAAGACTTCGAGAATACCCCTAATGAATTTCCCACATACAACAGAGATTTCCCAACAATATTTCCATGCAAACAAACAGTAGTCATCTTCAATTTCAACATTTATTGCATCTTAGTTTTCCGCCTTCATTCATTTGAGCTTCCTCTTCTTCTACTACTTCTTTTTCCTCACATTTCAGATTGTCGTCTTCATCTACGATTACATGACAGTTCAACTGTTAGCGGCAGCAGCGGCGATGGTGCCAAGGGGGACATTCATCGAAATCAACGTCAACAAGCAATTCGTAGCGAGTGAGTCGTCGCTTATCTATCGGCCAGATCGTCGCCTAGAGATGTGGCGTTACGTCTCGTACATGTTGTTGCACGCAAATTGGTTCCATCTGAGCTTCAATGTAGTCGTACAGCTGGCGTATGGTCTGCCCTTGGAGGTGGTGCACGGTTCGACGCGCGTTGCCATCATCTATTTGGCGGGCGTATTTGCCGGCTCGCTGGGCACCAGTGTCGTTGACTCGCAGGTGTATTTGGTGGGCGCAAGCGGTGGCGTTTACGCGCTATTGGCCGCACATTTAGCGAATATTCTGCTCAATTTTGGTCAAATGCGCTATGGCATGCTGCAGCTGGCGCGGCTCATTGTACTAGGTAAGTGATGAAAATACCGTTGGAATTCGTTATGATTGTGGACTATGAAGGTCATTAGTGTTTAATGTGCTGACTCTGTGTGTATTTAAAATTACAATAATGCAAATTTAATGTGAACGCAGCAAAATAATTTTCAAATTTGCGAAACAAACCATATTTAATTGGTCTCTTTGATATTGCAAACCATTAAAGCGGATATGCAATAAATCATTTTAACACATTTTTAAATTAATTTATCTGTTTTTGGTTTCACTTTTATTTCAACAGTTTCCTGTGACCTGTGCTATGCAGTCTACACCAAATACCAGTACAGCAGTAAGGTCGCATATTCAGAGGCCAAAACACTATTACCGTCAGTATCGTATGTTGCGCACTTGACTGGCGCGTTGGCGGGCTTCACAATGGGTTTGCTGGTTTTGAAGAATTTCGACAATTCGAAAGCTGTGCAGTCGAAGCATTTGTGGTGGTTGGCATTGGGCGTCTATTTGGCTTTTACGATATTCGCGATTGCGTTCAACCTCATCAACACGGTCACTGGGCAACGGCTCGAGGAGGAGAGTGAAACGGTTACGCAACATTTACTTCATAATTTGGGCATTTCATAAGCGCACACCAAAGCTTATGTAATAAGACAATATGTAGCTTAATAATTACGTTAGTTTATTATTTGTAATCAAAGAGCTCTTTGCTAATACATATGCATGTTTAAAGTTACTATACGTTTTTATTTGGTCAACATTTTTTTCTTTAACGTTACAGTCGCACGTATACTTCCGTTTATATTTCATAAACGTTGTGTGAAAACCGACAGTTTTTCATTTTTCCTGATAAAAGAACCCCAAAAGCTACATATTATATACAGACACTTGTTTCCTATCTTTTGTTGTTTTAAAGATAAATGTGGTTTTAGGTGGTCTTTAACGTTACATTTTTTTGGAAGTCAGTTATATATAACGTCACACGTAAGGAAAACTTGGCGAATCGTGCAAAGTTAAAAATTAAACTGAAGAATTTTAATAAAGACCAAGGTCCAAAGAAACTATACAAAATATTAAATTTTGGATAATACACGTCAATAACAATTCTATAAACCGAAATAAGCAGTCTTTAACGTTACTTGCCATACTTGACTATATTTTCCATTTTGATCGCATTCGAGGCACAAGGGAAATGAACGCGCACCGCATAGATTGGATGCCAATCGGCACTTGTTTCTAGATGCCTAGCTAATGGGTGAGTGAAAGAAATATTTTTTTCACTCGTTCCTGTTCTCAAAATTTTGAGCTTTTATTTATTTATTTATTTATTTATTTAGTTTTTTTTTGGTTTAGGAAAATTGCATTCAGAAAATAGCTCTAAAAATACATTTTAAAAGTTGTTCATACTCTATTTAGTACAGTCGCCTTACAACTATGAAATTTCAATCCTAGGTAAATACAAATATTATAAATCATAACTAATGATTCCATTGCCTAAGGTTGAAGGGAAAAATTTTCGTTAAAAAAGGTTGTCCAAGCCCTCCGTCCTTTGTTGACTGCACTTCCAAATAAGAAAGAATGGATAGTTCTCTAGTACTCTATGTATGTATTTTAAATTTCGTAGACTCTTCAGCAACTTTTCAGAGGTTTGCTGCGTATTGAAAAAGCTGCATTGGATCATTCTTAGTTAGTATACTATACATATGGTATCTTTTGAAACCTCGAGGTCTTAACATAGCGAACCTTTTAAACACCGTCCGTGTGATCCCAAGTTACAGTTCTCTGTATAGCCGACATCCAAGTCTTCCTATTTGTCACTAGCTGGCGCCAATAAGAAACTCCGAAGGTAGCCAAGTCCTTCTCCATCTGGCCATTCCATTGCACAGATTGAGGATACCGCGTTGAAAACTTTCAGGGTTGGAGCATCCGTAACTACACTTACAACATGTTCAACGCCTAAGGTATGACGAGAGTGAACTTTACTTCTCAATTAACTAGTCGGTCTAAAGTGGCATTTGTTGGAAAGCGTGATTCTCTGTTGGATTTTAGGTCACACATTATTCTTGGTGTTGACACTGGTTCTAATGAAGTATCGTTCTGTTCTCATTAACCACCAGAACCAAGCGTATTTCTTTTCTAACTAAATTCGTAGCCCTTCTTAGTATCGATGATATTATCTTCTCCAAACATTACATTAAAGAAATCGCACCAAAAAGAGTCACCCCGTCTGAACCGTGTTTGGTATTAAATGCTTCGGTGAGGTCCTTTCCTATTCTAAGAGGCTGGTGCTATTGCCCATCGAAACCTGGTGGTATTACTTATCAATCGAAAGCGAGATTCTAGTAAGGGTACCCATCAGGCACGTCAGTAGGAGCACTATTGTGTGAACAATCAAGGACCCAGCTGTAGCGCCCTTTGAAGTACCAATACATATGTAGGTATATTATATACTGAGGGGAAAAAAATATTAAAATCAATCAGAAACGTAGCTGATCTTTCTATAACCGTCAAGGAAAGTATTGTAGTAAATATTCAATACAACTAATTTAATTGAAATACATTGAAAAGTTTGTTTGTTAAGGTCAAATCTAGCACGTTAGGTAAAAAGTGTAGCTAAAAAGCAGGGTGCGGAAAATTTTCTTCGCCTTGAAAGAAATGGACAGGATGAGAAATATACAGACAGTATAATATTAATTGCAAGATTTCAAAAAACTAAAAAGTAGAAAATAAAATTATAGTTAAAAAACTAAAAACACGCTTTTATTACAACAAGAACTAAAAAGTATAAAATAATTTATAGATATAGCGATTCCGTTTAAGAAGAATAGGAAGTTCCCTAACTTGATTTAATTTAACTTTTTTAAATGAGCTAAAAATAGGATTGAAGTGATTGGCCCGTAGTCATAGTCAAAATAAAGTCCACTGTAAAGTTTGTTGCAATTTTTACAGATATCGCATTAAAAATTATGTCAATATGCTGCAACTAACTTTACAGTGGAATTTATTTTGAATATGACTACGGGCCAATCACTTTAATTCTATTTTTAGCTAATTTAAAAAAGTTAAATTAAATCAAGTTAGGGAACTTCCTATTCTTCTTAAACGGAATCGCTATATCTATAAATTATTTTATACTTTTTAGTTCTTGTTGTAATAAAAGCGTGTTTTTAGTTTTTTAACTATAATTTTATTTTTTATAAGAATCCAGGTCAGTACTTATTGAAATTGACGGAATTTGAACACGGGGAAGAGTAAATCAAGAGCCATTTCGAAGGGAGTTCAAGCCGTTTGCTTAAACTACCTCCCAATATTCGCTTGCTCAAAATCAGATATATCCTAATCAATGTGCCCGAAACTGACTGGGTTCACAATAAGTTTTCGTATTAAATACTGTCAAAGGCAAACTGCCAGTTCAGTATTAAGCGAGTCGCGATGAAGCAGCACTGTCGGTTCGTCGAGTCATTAAAGGTTCGCAGAAGTGGTAGAGCATCGCCTTTCGTTTAAGCGAATATCCGTAATTATTTGAATTTTGGAATACTTTAACCGTCCAGCTGTAGCCGAATTATGGCCGTTTTCTTAAGTAGTTTTTAAAATCTATCTGCCCATACATACATATATTTTGTTCTGAAAAAGAAATGTGTTTGAAGGGCAGATACATTTTGAAACGAACTTGAGAAAACGGCTATAAGACATATTCGAATAATTCGGTTGGACGATATACCGAATAGCTTGAGCTTTAAATGTTTATAGATAAACATTTCTCCGCACTCTAAAATGCTGTACTATTTTGTTAAGCAAATACATAGTTGTTAAGTTATTTTACAGTTATAATTTAATTACTAAGTATTTATTTTATTTTGATAGGAAAAATATTAAAATATTTTGCATAAATAAACACCTCTTTATGAACTTGTATTACATACTCAATACTGTCTTTCCGAAATGCATATGAAATTTGTTTGTATGTAGCTTGAACCCAAAATATGAAGTAATTTGTTCCCTGTCGGAAATTCAATTGCTTTGAAAGCAAATTAAAAAGTACTTTTTTACCAACCACAAATAGTTGGAAATAGAGATGGGCACGCAACGAAAATTTCAATCCCGATCCAGCCCATCCCGGAATTCAATTTTTATTATTATTACTTTTCTTTGCTGTTCGATTTCATAAACCGTATTTAAAGAAGATTTTCTGAATTTGCGGAGGCTGCTCGTATTATAGGGAGTGTCGAAAAGAATTTTGGTCCCGTCCCGCCTGCAAAATTTTTAAAAACCTTCCCGATACCGCCAATCCGGCCATTTTGAAATCAGTACCGTGGGTTCTGCGGGTCCCCATATCCCGAGCCCATCTCTAGCTTGAATTTTTCCTTTTTTCTTGTAAGCAACAAACTTTACTAACGTGGCGATGTCCTGGAACCAAGCTAATTATCCGACACTGCATATGTTTCAACTACTTTAAAGTGCATAAACTGCATAAATAGTTTGTTTCCAACTACTTTGTCACTTCATTAATTTCTGAGACAAATCAGTTATTTCCGATAGGGTTGTGGTACGAGTTGTTGGTGTAAGTATCTGTCAAAGACTGAATGGAATTCAAAAAATTTGATTAAGTTGTGCAAAAATGCAAACATGTAGGTACATTAGACTGTCCCAAAAAACCAAAGTTGTTTTTGTTTAGAGCATACCAACTCATTTTATTGGTTTTGTCTCAAAAACGATCCAAATAAAATTTTATGCAATTTGGACCACGGCAACCCGTGCCGAGAATAATCTTTGTGCAGTTCGAGTGTTTTGTTAATTTACTAACTTTACTTCTATATAAGGCGGTATTACTATACTCCCTACAGTACAAGGGCATAATATTTAGTAAATCTGAGTTTTTAGTTTTTTACCAGGCAGTCAGGATTTTTTCCAAAGGACCCTAAATTATAATATATTTTCAAAAGTTTACACAACATATGGATATCAATTGAAAGAAGAATTCGAACCAAGATTAATTATAACTTTTGTTTCCCGTTATCTTTTTGTCTAAAGAGTCCTTTAAAAATTTTATCCTTCAAGATTTTTAATTTTAAATTCATTTTGAAGAGTCTTAGTTTTTAATTTAAATCCTATTAATATATATAAGGATATTGAAGGATAAAAATTGCAATGGTTATTATAGTTTGATTACTATTTTCGATGTCCGTGGGAAAAATCCTGCCGTCCTATTAAAAATGTAGAGATGCAGATTTACTAAAAATACGTTAAAGTATGGAACTCATATCGAATTTTTCGCAAACATATCGAAAATTTCGCTAAAAAGCACAAATATGGAGGGTATGCATATCAAAATTTGCAAACAAATTTTTTTCCATATATTCTTGGGACAGTCTAATGTACATACATATCTATGATTGAGCACAAATGGTGTATTTTATTTATGTGCGTACATTTAGATGTAAAACAAGAATATGAAGAATAAATGCTCAACCATTTTAAGAAAATATTTAGAATGGCATTGACATAAACATGTTGGTAATAATCACTTGTATGTGATTCTGTACGTACATACATATGTTTGTAAGTGCACAAATGAATAAGTAAATAAATAAATAAATAAATAAAATAATTTGCGTTTAATCAATAATTCTGTTAGTGAGAGTGGCAAAATGTAATTAATAGCCAAAGATAGGAATTTATTTGCAGGAATGCAAAACTTAAAAAAAAAATAAAAATAGTAATATAGCACATAATAACATACATATGCGCATACATATGTTAGGTCAGGTTATGCGGTCGTCGCAAAGAGGAGCTACGTACAAATGTACATACTGAAGTATTTATGGTTAATAAAATGTGCCAGTGGTTATCAAAATATATGAAAACCAATATTTCTCAGCAGAAAAGGCTAGTTAGGTTAGATTAAGTTAGTTGGCAGTCCCAGATGGCAGGGACGCACTTTGACAATTAGGATATTGTCTTTTGTTATACCACATTCTAAACGGCACCCAATACTTTATCGATAAAAGGCCTCCAACCGATTATGTAATTACGTATTCGGCTTATCTCAATGCCCCAGATAATTAAGGATGCGAGAGCCTGAAATACTTTGATCTTAGCCTCGCAACGCTGGCACCTAAGAGGGTAGTGTTGAGGTGACTGCACCTCGTCCTCTTTCAGGCAACTGCTACATACGGGATCAGGTAATATGTTTAGCCTTACTGCGTGAATATCGAATGGACAGTGACCCGTTGAAAACCCCAAAAAAAAGGAAGTGTGAGGAGTGCCCCTGATCTCATCCTGTCCATTATGGGCCAGAGAGACCTTAAAATTGCGCATGTCCTGGAGTGACCAGTGAGCCTTTTCAAGTGAGTTTAGCCAGAATAGGACTCCATAAAACATGGTAGGTTACGGTCTTGTTGAGCCAGTAGACAACTTTAGGTGAAATATCCCATCTCTTTCCAATAGCTCCCCTACAGCAGCATAAGGCCACTATTGATTTTCTTGCCCTTTAGTGGATGTTTTGGACCCCATGATAACTTCCTCTCAAGGATGAAGCTCAAGTACTTGACCTTATCAGATACCTGTAAGCGCTGACCTCTAACAGTAGAAGAACAGGAAGAATAGCATCAGGGGTTTTATACTTTCTAGTGAGTAAGGCATGTTCTGTCTTACTGGAACAGACGGCGAGGTCACTTCTGGCCGGCAAGTGTGTTAAGAACGTTGGGTCAGTTCATAAAGCGCACCCAAGTATTTACTTTCAACCATAACTGCACCAACTTCTGCGTAGGTAGTTACACGACATTCGTGTTGCTCTAGCTCCTCTAGTAGATCGTTCACCACTCCTACCCAGAGTAAGGGTTAGAGGACACCACCCTGCGGGTGTCCCTATTGACCGTGCGATGCAAGCAAGCGCTACCTCATATTCCCATGACAGTTCAGCCCGCAGCAAGTTTTGGATAAGCCGAATGAGACTAACTTGAACCCCAAGCTTATGCAATGGCTAAGGGTAGCTCCACCTTCTCAAGATGGAGCAAAAGATTGGCGGATGCCGCTTTTGAATGTCGGAAATTAATCAGAAGAATCTCTATTCTCCAGAATCACCTTCGTGGGCGCTGAATATGCGCTCTCATCTGCGACGTCGACCTCATCGGTAAAGCTCTCGACCCGAGCCAATATCCTAGTTCACGGAGTCAACAGCCTTCCTACTTTCCTCTGATGCTACTGGATCCTGAGGACCACCTTTCCGAAGCAATAGCTCATGACTCCCTTGATATCGCTGAGAGCACCGAGGGACTTCGTACCAGTGCTTGCTGATAGGGTTACTCGATCCTCGCTAGGCAGATAAGCCACTAGTTATTTCTTCAAATTCCGGTGGGGTGTAAGGTTCAGCAAGGAGCCTGCGGACGAAGAGGATGATCCGCTTTGTCCACGGCCACTAGCTTGGCACCCTACCACACCTCGCCTACCAAGGGAACTGCCTCCTTATAAAGAGACGCCAAGCGTTCTTCTGCGCATCTTATGAGTTTATGCAGACCATGGTGCCACCCGCTACTTTCACACCAGACATGGAGCCAGTAAAATTTACGATTTTTCAAAACGTTGGAGTCACCCTCGTGCGTGGTTTTTTAATGATGAATGTTTCCCCCTGTAGGGACCTTTGAAGCTTCATATCCGCTAGCGTCTCTGTCACGCCGCAGGTATCCCATTTCTAGATTTTTCTTTAGATTCATTGCCGTTAGTGACTATTTTCGTCTGCCGGTTTGGTCCCCGAGATAAGAAAAAATTGCTTATCTCTTTAGTCAAGTTGCATCAGCTAATATTTCCAAGCGCAGACAGGTTCCTCTGCATTTGGTCCTTTTACAAGGGCCATAAAGCTCACGGAGAAGAGTTATTTTAAAAGCTCCAAGGCGTTTTCCGGTTTTGTTTGCCATCGTCCATCTCTACGGGCCATGCAAAAGGACGGGCAGACGCGGATCGCGATGCTGGTAACGGAGGAAGAGGAAGACCTCCTCTATGTTGGATAGACCAGATGGAGAAGAACTTGGCTTCCCAAGGCATTTTCATTGGCGTTAGTTGGCACAGAAGAGAATCGACTGGCGTGCTTTGTTGTACTCGGTAAGAAGTGTTTAGGCAGTCACAGCGCCTATCAAGAATAAGACGATTTGTTAATGTAGTATACTATATGTTCAATGAGAATTCTTGCTATACCATCTATGGCAGACATAAATTCGATTCAACAAAATTGCGGTAAATTAAACAAACATATTATACAGATGTTGTTAATGAAGTGCCATTTTTACGTACATATGTATCTATTTATATACATATTAAAGTACATACCTACATACAAGTGCTTTCATTATGTTACTAGCTGTGAAATGGATTAAATAAATATGAAATAAAAACTTGTAATGAATGCAAATAGTCATAAGCCAGTGGAATGAAATGTTTATTTAAATGTGTGCTCCTGACTGAATTTTAATAAATGATAAACGACATTTTTTTTTAATACAAGTTTTTGTGCATATGCATTTAGTTTAATGTGTTATCAATTCAATATGGGAAAAATGAAAATATGATTCGAAATTAACAATAAATCGTCTATAAAATTAACGCCATGAATGTCATGCAATTCAATAGATAAGAGTGCAGTTTGTTAAACATTGGAGATCAGTGATGGAAAAGTAGTTAAAATTTTACTTTTTTTTAGCGTTTTTTAAATTTTAAGTTACACTCGGCACAAGCACGTCATTTAAGGTACATTTGGAATGCAGCCAAATAACTTTTCAAGAATCCCTTTCTTATTCTATCTCCTTCTCTAAGTTCCCTCATTTAGTTGAACCGAGTACAGAGAAATCTTTTCGAGCATGGTCAAAGTAACTTAAATATAGTTCGTTAAGAGAAATGTACACCTTGTCTGGAATATCGTTGATAGGGACACGATATCGAATCGAAAGTATCGATATAGTACTCATTTAAAGTATCGCTGTAAAAATATTGGGTACCCCTTAATATCGGGATAAAAAGACTCGATATTCCATATACCGATACCGATTCACATAATTAAATCTGAATATTGATCTAATTTTTTTAATAAAGAATGAACACTTTGTACTTAAATAACGGTTTGCTTATGTAGAGTTAAGTGTGTTAAATAACATCACCGAAGGCGCGGGTTGAAATCCCGCCACATGCCAACCTAAGTTCTTTTAACCCCAACTATATCCATATTGCTTTACATATAAATTCCAAAGTATAAACATATGCACTTTTCCAGCGGAAAGTCCTAGTACGACATAGATTTGCAAAATATGAAACCGCTACGTAGCGCTGAAGTCAAAATAAACAAGTAAGAGCAGCGCTGTCTTCGGCTATGCCGAAGACTTCATACCTTTCATGAGCATCTGAAAATTTTACTTTAACAGATTACTGCATTTGAAAAAATGTATATGTATATTCACATAAATACACAAAAATGTATATGTATATTCACAATATTCACAGCATACATAGATAGAGGAGATATATAAGTGATTTTCACTGCTGTGTGATCGCTATGTAAACCGTTAATACAATTTAATGGGTTATAGATTCCTACATAAAGGAGATATGTATATCGCAAAAACTGGTATCTGAACAATCAGTCGTATAAGAGATACAGTTTAGACAGCATAGTTTTTGACGAATTTCTCAGTAGACTTTGTATTATTATTTATAAAATAGGTTCATTCTTTTGCAACCGAGCTACAAAAGCCCTGCAAACCAAAGTTCCCAAAATCTTAACGAAATCTTTAGGGGAATCTCATATCATTAACGATTTTTTTACGAATCTTCAAAGAAAATTATATGAAGTGGTTGACACGAACTCGTTAAGAAATTTCTGTATGGAAAATAAAGAAAATTCTGAAAAAATTCTGCAATTCTTCACATAGCAGAATTATTTTCATTGTTCTACTAATTTTCTTCCGAAATTTCGTAAAAGAATCGAAGTGTGCACAGTTTATTTCATTTTAGAAAATTCGGCAAAAAATCGGATGAGATCTTTATGAATTCTTCAAAATTTCTCTACAACTCAGAATACTCTGAAAAAATGGTTTGCAGGGAGAATACTCGCTTAATTGACGAAATACACGCAAAACAACAACACAAACTCGGCTATGTATCCGGGTTCAGCCAGGTCGGTTAAAACATACGCGACCTGAAAAGTAGTGTTGTTTAGTGAAAAAACTGCTCTATTGTGAATTGTTAATGCGAAAGTGGAGAGGGAAATTTTTGTTTTCGTATATGCATGATTTATATTTTAAATAAGTATATATATTACGCAAATACCACGCATAATTACTCATTTTTATTGTTTTTTGTGTCTAAATCCCGTTGAACTAATAATAATAATAATAATAATAACTAATCACATGTTTCTTGCCACCTACCATCAGAGGCATGTCACAAAAAAGAAGGTAGTTTCAATAAACAACTTTTTGACTAAAAAGCTGATTTTTGACAACTGCTCAATTGTTAAAAATTCGAAGCGGTGTTACCCAATTTAAGTTTTTTTGTAGAGGGGATTTTATATCATAAATTTAGGATTATGTATAAAATAGTTTTAATAACATTTACTGTTTAAAAGTAATTAAAATCTTATCTTAAAAATGTTTAAATTTTACACTAAATACGATGATCACTTCCCAAAGACTTTATTCTTAGATTAATTAAATTTTAGTGAACATATGTACATATGTATATGTAAGTATTTAAAAATTTGTTAGTGCCTCTTTGTCACCTGATTATTTTACAATGTATCTAGCCAGGACTATTACCGTTTTCTATACCGAAGGCAATTGTTTCTGATATACACATTTCGGTGTGAATTTAATGCATATTTAGGTGGTTCACAAGGTGTTGTAAGTGTCGTATTTTTGCGTGTCGTAAAGTTTTGAACGGCTAACAAATGTTTAGAGGACTTGAAACCACAACCAAATATGGTGTAAAATTTCATACTACTATGGTGGCTTGCGAATCTCTTAAATATAGTTTACTTTTCAATATGACTCCACCCATTAGAAAGAGAACGGTCCAAACTTTAAGGCAAGTCACCCTTCACCTCTCTGACCGCTGGGGACCCATTTGAAAGTGGGATAAAATTAGCATTTTGCCAGAAAATATAAACTCGGGTTACGCCAACCACAGGATTTACGTGCAGAATACCTTTTCGCATTGGAGGCCTTCGGCGGGGCTAAGAAAAAATAACCCTTATCTGCCCAACTCCGACTACACAGTATTTTTTACAAAAAAGTGCATATTTCACACCGAATTTATTAACAAACCAAATTTAATCCTTTCATTGCTGGCGTGGACACAATAACGCAAAATCATTGTACAAATAACCGAACCATACCCAACCCAACAAAAGACCATTTGCTAGTTCAAATTTCGATTCCAAGAAGAAAATGCTTTAAATAAACAAAAAATTAATAATACAATTTTAAGGATTTTAGGTATTGGATATGGTAGTACGAAATGTCACAATCTGCTTAATTGTCCGGTTGTTAATATGAAAAAGTGACCATGGAACTACTTTCTTTTTTGTATCATGAGCACAGGTGCTTAAGAAGCTAAAATAAAATTTTACCCGAGTTGAGCTAATAGCTTGCGTAATTTATCGGTTGTCCAAATGAAGCATTTTCATAGTAAAACCCCCTATATGAACAATCAGTTGTATGGAGGCAATAAATAGGTTATAGTGACCTGATCTTTGTTAATTTTACTGTAAAATTTCTGTTAATAATGAGCGAAAACGGTGCTAATTTTCACGACGGAGCAATTCAAATGCCTTGATCAGCGCCCTTAAGGGCAAGCACTTCAGTACCAATTGGCAGTGTGTGGTGGACACACTAACCGTCTCGGTAGGGCTCGATGCCCATCTAAACCTCTGCCTTACAATGCTACTCCACATTGAACCATTGCTCGTTCTATCCGCATTTCGGTTTAGCCCACAGACACCACGATACTCTTCTAGAGGCCGTACCCAAGAACAGAGCGGAGTAATGCTTATCCCCGCGACTTGTTTGACCTGCTCGACTCCCCCTGACTTGCTTAACTTGGTCGACTTACACAAATACTTCACTACACATTCATCTCCCTTTCAACGCACATGCTGTCTCCCTCCCCGGAGACAACTTCTCCTCAACATACACACTTGATACCCATCATGCTCGTCTCACAGATCTTACTCGCACGTGAGCACCCTCTTTCAACCAGAAGTGGTTGCTCGACTCGCTCAATTGTCGCAACGGCTCGATTTGCTCAACTTGCATACTTATTTTCTCACTACGTCTCTCACCATTTACCTTCATTTATTTTAACTTCTTTGTCACCATTTTCCTTCATTTCGTTCAACTTCTTTCTCACCATTTTCCTTCATTTATTTTAACTTATTTCTCACCATTGTGTCCTTCTGTAGGGGGGAGTAGGGGAGGAAGGTCAAGAAGCACCTCGAGAGCCGCGGTCGGTGTAGCTTACCGAGCTTGGTCTGCGTAGACTTCACTTCTGCTTTCTTCCACCAGACAGGTGCAGCATAAATTAACTGGGTCCAGCTTAAGAGTTTAGGTCCCCCGCATATGTATGTAAGTATGAATGAAAAATTTAAAATAAACTCGTTTATTTGGGCGTTAAATAAAAAAATTGTGGAATTTGGTTATTTGGTTATTTTTTTGTGCAAAACAAATATTTTGTTTTATTTGGTTTCACGTTATTTACGTTTTCGCTGATAATGCAAACTTAAATGAAATATTTATCAAATTTATGTACAAACGCGTTAAGTGCGCCAATAAAACACTCGCATTTCAACCACAAAAGTTGTGATAAAATTCAAATAAATTAAATTAATTTGCGTAATTTTTGCATAACAATTTGCGTGGTATTTTATATAAATGGAACATAAGGCTTTAGTTTTTGATGCGCACATACCTGTTGCATATATCAGAATGTTTGCATGTACATTAGGGTATTCCAGAATATAAGAAGTGATTTTTTGATCAGAAGTTCGATACGCAAACCCTCAGAATTTTTTCTTTGGTTCAGAACTTGTGTTGGGATAACCACGCAGTGCACACACGCTGAAGCTGAAGCGTATTAAAAATATACGTTATTAGGTTTTCAAGAACATTAGAGGATACGAATTTTATTCCGGAATTTATTTTTATTTTTTTGTAAGAAAACATCAGTGCAAAGGTCGCTTCCCTTGTGTGTCCCACAAGTTGGAGGAGAAGGTTGACCAAGCACTAGCAAATGTGTAAACGCCATTTTTATTATTTTTATTATTTCCTGGTTACAAAAAGTGTTGCCACAACATTTTTTTAATAATTTTTTTTTTACCAAAATCACCGGAAAAAGTTACCAAATTCAACAAAAAATTACCAATCTTATTTTATGGGCGGAACAGTGTTGCCAGAACTTTTTGGACCAACCGACTAAATTGGCAAAAAAAACGGCTAAACTTCTCATCCAAATTTCACATGTTTTATTTAAATTAATCACAAGTAGAAAGACTATGTCTTGGAGAGAAGTTGCAAATTCAAGCTGGAAAAAATTTTGCCAGCAGTAATTTGCAATTAGGAAAAACATATGACTGTGGCACATGGTTGGATTTTTTGTCGACAAAAGTCCGTTAAATTTAAAAATTTACAAACTTGAGCGATTTTTAAATGAAAAATGTAAGTAAATACTTGTTTACTTACTAATCGGAATGCAATCTCAACCAGAGTCGATATAAGAAACCCGACAATTACTACAACAAAGAAATTTAAACGTATATTAAAAAAGTCAGACTAACAAGAAATATACATGCAGATCCAGTGTTTTGCCCCTATGAATTTTAAAAATTCTTCACAAATTTCTTATGTTTGAAATGCAACCGTGGACACTAGCGGGCAGGAAAACTTGCAAATTCCTGCAAATTTGCGTTCGTGCAGAAAGTTGCAAGTTTCTCTACTTGAGAGAGAATTTGGGAGCATTTTTTCTTACTGTCTTATATTTTGAGTGAAAATTATCGCTGGATTTTCGACGAACAAACCTAATGTCTTCCCAGAGAGTTTTGCTTTACATAGAAATTTGTGCTCTTTTATTTTCATTTTGAACAACTGACGGCATCTGATCATGCAGTGTCGTGGATACTGTTCATTGCAACAGAGGATTATCAGGCCCAAAATTTCCCGTAGTGGGGATGTCATTTGACCATTGAGATCACGCGACTTGGACTTTTTTATGAGGCTATTCTAAAAAACCAGGGGCAATTTTTAGCGATTTAAAACTTGTACTTTATTCTTCTGGGCTTCAAAATTGCATACCCTAAATCTTTCTACGAAATCTAATTAAAAAAGCTCGACATTTTTACGAAAGTTTGTTGAATTTTATTAAACATTGAACAAAATTTGAAACACGGAACTATATTTTTATAAAAAAATAACCAAAATTCAATTACAAAAAAAAATAATATGTTAAAACTTGTCAACATTTTGTGCGACTATAATTTAATAATGTAAACAAGTGGCCGAAAATATCTGAAAAATTTAACGCTTGAAGGCAGACCTGAAAGTTTTCAACTCATACATAGATAGAGTGAAGTCCCCCACTGAACGCCGGAGCTTCTTGAACGAGAACTTATGCATATTTACATAGAATTCTACTCATATGTATGGTTGCCGGGTACACCAGAAAATGGATGGTAATTGCAAAGCTGACGAACTGGCAGGGAAAGTGAATGGTAGATATAGCAATAGCCACTTTCAAGCAGTTTGTTAGGGATTCTAAAAATAATGACCAAGGAACGCTGGAACAACTAACTTTCAGGATGATACCAGGTCATAAAAGGAAACGCTTCCTAATGTGGAATCAGAACTTGTATTGACCTATGTGACATGTGGGATTGAACCGAAAAAGTTACTAAATTGAAAAATAAATTACCAAATTTGATAAATAAAGAAAAAAAAATACCAATTTTGGTTAAAAATTTCCAAAGCGGCAACGCTGGTTGTTAACGAGTATAAAAAAAATTTAAATATTCGATAATGAGTTTAATAAACATGCAAACTTATCTTCATGTAAACATGACATACTATAGCATAGACAAACGGCAGCATTGAACCGAATCAACTCGTTAATTCGGAATTGAGTACCTCGGGAATTAACTTCAATTGTGATCAGGGCTATTTTCGATGACAGCACTGCCAAGACGGCCAGCTGTTGTCCGCTGTGAATGAAAAGTAAACCAAGCACTAGTTCTCTTTTAGGACTTATAATTTTATTTTATTTTAATTTAAGCCTTTACTTTAATTTTATGCTTTATGTTATTTTACATAATTATTTTTTTTTATGTCAATTGAATTTTTTGAAGTATAATTTTATTAAAAATTACAACAACAAAAAAACGAAAGGATAGATGAAGGAACCCACGACCTCGCGGTTCGCTTAGTCTGCAATACTGCCGTCTGTTACGGTATAAATTTGATCAAATCAACTGCGTCGCTAAACCGGATAAATGTTGCGGTCTGGCTATGCTATTAGTACATATGTATGTACATTAGACCGTTCGTTATTTTAACTATTTTTTTAAATATACAGTTTGCCGGGCTCAAAAATATGTCTTTTGGTCTAAAAATAAGCTGTGCAAAATTTTATTCGAATATGATAACTCTAAGTACTTGC
>NW_023458565.1:7502345-7530456 GCF_013731165.1 Rhagoletis pomonella
TTGGTCGCCAGCCAACATTCGCCTCGTGCGTACACCTTTTAAGTGTGTGTGTGAATTTCTGTAGTCCAACGATTCTCACCCATTTTGTCTTGTTGGCGCCAGCGAATGCAGAACAAACATTTCTTCAAATTTAAAAAGTAAAAATTTCACTACTAACAATTTAAAAATGTTCTTAAAACTTGCAAAGAAATTTGGAAAAGAAATATCACTGTTTTTGTTTTTAGGAGTAGGGTGGGAGTGTCATTGATAAAATTAGAGCGAGAGAAAGTTTTTCTTACAAAAC
The DNA here is from genome assembly GCF_013731165.1 of Rhagoletis pomonella. Taxonomy (NCBI): domain Eukaryota; kingdom Metazoa; phylum Arthropoda; class Insecta; order Diptera; family Tephritidae; genus Rhagoletis; species Rhagoletis pomonella. The sequence goes on from NW_023458565.1 coordinate 7,502,629, forward strand.
CTTTCATTATTGAATCATGATTAATATCTCAATGATATGGATAAAAATGTTACAGTGATTTTTCTGAAATGGAATTTGCTTATGAAATTAAAAAGTAATTTGAAGTCTTCATAAAAACGGCATAAAAATTTGCCCAAAACTTCATGAAAGATATCATTAAGTCGAAAAAAATTAGAGCAGTTTATTAAAGCTTTGATGCAGATCGTTCAAGCGTCTTTACTAGGAGCATATGAGTTCCACAACATAGCCAATTTGATCGACCACGCTGGATTGTGCTCCCGGGGGCTTAAGGTTTTCGCCGCCATTCTAACCTAGTCCCCTTCTACCTTGGAAACTTTATAGCTTATGAACTTTTTCAGAGCACTCTCTGTCAGAATAGCTGGTTAAGGGAAAGTGGACTCAAGCTCAATTCCACCGATATCGAAATGGTGCCATTCACGGGAAAATCTTAGATAAAGCTTTTATGCTACCCTCTGTAAATTCTCTGAGCCTTACATTACTTATAGAGGAAACGGAAACTTACGGAACGATTCAGGAAAGCCACAACTTCGCTCTACGCCTGTAAAGCAGCAGTGGTGAAGCGAAGGGGTCTGAAACTGCACACAATACACTGAATGTACGCGACGGTTTTCCGACTCATCCTCTTCTATGGGATCACCGAATGGTGACCGACTCTAGAAAAGTTCACTTTTAGAAGCACATTGGAAAGGTAACCAAGCGCTGCCCCAAGTATTTCAATGGCAACTTTATTCAATCTTCATCCTACCGACCTTTATGGTAGCTTTCAACTCAGTTGCAACGTAATCAGATTGAATGCGGTTCACATTTATATAGATCTTAGGTTCGGTCACTCAACAATTGTGGGCACCATTCCAGCAGCCCTAAAAAAAAGACTGTGCTACACCAGCCAAATCTGTTGCTTCGAAAATATTGGTCAAATCTTGATAATAAGGTTAGTAGCAGAATTTACTCTAAAGACCTGGCCTTAATAGTGCCACATTTTCTCAACAGTCTGGAAACTGCGCAGCAGACAAGCTTGCATAGACATGGCACTGGCGCTCCCTGTCTTTGTGTAAACACCGATAAAAAATTGGTCAAAGAACGATGTGTGAAGGAACTAACCTGTTCTGTAACCAACCAGTTCTAGCCAAGTGACGATGAGAAAACACCTTTCACTCTGTTACGAACTGATCGCCCCATTATTAGCGCAGTGGTAGGAAGAAGTATAGGACACTGCTAACGATTTTTGTCGTGATAGTATAGGGCTCTATCTGTGCCGCTTTTTAGCTAATTTCGACTAGTTTCGTTAAAGTATCACACTAGTTCTATTACACGGTAAACTGAGGGAAGGAACAAGAGCTCGACAAAGTGGTAACACCATTGACCTAACAGGCCCCTCTGCTGGACTGTGCGGAGTGTGGCAACCACCGTAACCTAACCTGGCCTAACTTAATGAACTCTGCTATTTTTGACAAAGCCAACTATCAATTCTGTAAAAGCAATTTTATTGGTGGTGCATATACATATGTAGTTTTACAACCTTTAGGGTAACCTCCGACAAGGGTAACGTACTGGCAGCCCGCCGTTGAAGAAAAAACTCACTAAAGGTCATTGTGCTAGTGGCCAAAACAGAACTTAAGTAAAAGAACATACAACTACTAGCAAGCACTAATAAATCCTTATACATATACATACACTCATATGTACATTGTACATACATATGTACATATGTATGTATTTAATTGAGTTATGTTGAGGTTAAATATTTCCTAGGCCATTAATATTTGTATATGTGCTAGAAGTGCTCGTAAATAACCAAAACTGCTGCAGAGATGCCAAATTTGCAAACTAGCAGCATATTCTAAATATTCTTTATTCAAAAATGGTAAAACTTTGTACATACACTTCGTCTACCTCCGCCTCCTCTATAGCACATTTAATTGCACTGAAGGATACAAATTTGGCAATGACGTTGTTTGCATTGAGGCAACCCCCTCACTGCTGATGGTCTCGAACACAATGCTTGGCTAAAAACAAGTCTTGTCAAGTAACAATGGATGTAGGCTGCATTAAGTTGTGTCGCTTGCAGAACAGTATGGGAATAGTTCTGTTTGTGATGATACCCATCCAATAGGAAGCACATATGTATATGAAAAAGTACGCTTTATATATTTTCTGAGCTATTTTATGCATTTCTCAGCTTGACACATGCGATCACATAGCACAAAGTTTCAATTTAATTCACGGTGGTGTTGCTGGCGTTTCATTTTAGAGAGCCCTAAAAGTACTAATTTCAAAACAGTCTCGAAACGTATAGGTGGGAACTAATCCCGAATGTACTCGTCCAATTATGACTACTGTATGTGCTCACAGCAGATATGTAAGACATTACTTACACTATTGAGGGCATGGCAGCCAAAGTACGCTAACTCAACTTACCAAAAAAATAGAGATGTGACCTAAAAACTCTTAACTAGAAAGGTGCGGCTAATAGCCCGATCATTCCCCGATTAAATTTCTTATGATGTTATAGTAATCAACAGATAACTGCAATGAAATTTATTTGAATTTACCCTAAAAGTGTTATAAAAACCGTTGGTAATATTGTCTTATAATTTTTAATGTTTATTGCAGATAGGCTACTTTGCATCTCATCGCGGCAATTGTGAATATAGAAGTCTGTGCATTGTCTTACTTACTGCAGTCCTTCTTTTCGCTTGCCAAAAACATTTTTCTATGTCGGCTCCTGCGCTCGTTTCCATCCTTTCAAGTTATATTTTATTATTTTTACAAAACTTTACATTTTGTTTTTCTCCACGCTGACGCGCGCCGTTGTTGCCATATGTGTGTGTGTGGTTTTTTAATAGTTTTTTCTTATACCCGGTTCGTTGCTGTTATGGACACATTGGAGGCGAATAAGTTCTTGTCCCGTTTTTAGACATAGCAACGCATTAACGGTGGGCTAGATTATGAACTATACCTACAGAAATAAAAATTACGGAACATGAACCTTGTTGTTGTTGTTGTAACAGCAAAGAGGTTTTGGGGAATTTTAATGGAGTGAGAGTCCTTGGCTAGTTATAAATCTGGATCGTGCCGGCTACATACACCCGACTGTCCTGGGAACGATGGTCATATTCAACTATACTATAAATATGGCCTTTGTCTTCGCCATCGCTTCTCAGATTGAGTCAAAATGCAAATTGAATTCAGCAAACAACTTAGCCAAAAAATTATTTAGTTATCTTTACAACCCTAAATCCTTCAAGTTCCGGACGATTGCCAACACAAATTTATTTTGCGCTTTCTTCCGTGAAATATCCTTTTCTTAAAATTTTTGAATAAAAAAAAATTTTGTTCCCGAAAGCTTTTTAAAGTGTTTCTTACTTTCTCTGGCTTAATGAGACCCGACCTCGTAATGTTTCTATACCGCATGTTCTGCCTCATAGTCATCTTGGCAGAGTTGGAATATAGTATGTATGTACTCTGGATTTTCGTTGGCAAAGAAGTTTTGGAAAAATCGCGTAACACTTACCCTAGACTTTAAAACACATACCAAAAGACTTTAAAACACACCTTGGACTTGCTTTTAGGCTCGTGAGCTGTGAATCATCTCAGCTGATCCATTATCGATACATCTGAGACAAAAATGCGCCACCGACAATTGTCGTAAGCTGGGGGAAAAACAGAGATATGAACCTATATTGTATTATTCTCGAGGCACTACAAAAGTATTGGTTGTCGACGATACAACGTTCGCAATGCATGTCTTCAACTTGAGGAATAAATCTTTTGTCTACAATGTCCCAGATTCAGTTCGAGAGCTCATCAGCCAGTTCGCTTGCCCGAAGATCGCACTGTCCTAGTACTAAAATAATTGAAAATCCTGCATAATACCTGATGTTGTACATGCGTTTTCCCAGCCTTACTTTAATATGGAATCCGCATAATCAAAATCCGGTTTGGTTCCTCTGAGATTGCAAAACCCAGCGATAGAAACCTTGTCGCATTAGTGCCCATGTAAGATAACCTGAAGTTTACCTCCAGTTGCCATTCAGCATCACAAGGCATACTGCCGTTATACATATTTCTTCTTAAAAGAGTCTTTCATGTCAGTTTCCTATCCAGATATACTCCTGAATATTTCACGTCTACGGACTGCCGAAAGGCTTTTGGGCTTAGAAATACCACGGTTGTCTTGTTGGTATTGGCTGCAAGTCCCTAAAACTTGGACAATGCACCAGTCTTAAGTGTAGGAGTTATAAAATGTTGCCAATATGGTGTGCATATTAAAGTTATAACATAATTAGTGGGACTTTCATGTTTGGTATATTGCTCACATCAGGACTCGTAAATGGATTTACCAAGTACCTTCCATAAGTAAAATCCATATAAAATCGTTCCTATTTTTTAAGGAACGTAGAATATGAGGAACTCTTACACCAGTCTGGTTGCGAAGCAATTTCTTTAAACTTTTTTTAAAACACCTAAGTCAAAGCACTTACGATAAAAGTTAAGGGCATAGCGTTGACAAATATTAGTTTTCTTTAAATAAAAATGTACTCTGAAGTGTCTCTCTCGACATATATTTTTAACATATGTCCACTTAAAAGGTAGTCAAATACTCTGAAGACCGAACCTTTGTAACGGTTTAGAAAACATATTTCTCCCCATTTCTCTTATAGATACCATTGAAAGGAGAGAGCTTATCATAGTTTCAAGGACCCTACCACGTCTGGCAGTCAAGCACTTAAGGAAACAAGTACTATTGGCAAAGAGTCACTCAATGTCAGCGAAGACCCTCATCATGTATGAATTTCTTTGCTTCCAGATCCACTTCCACCTTAGTGACAAGATCGTGACCGGATCTCCCGATTTTGTATGCCTTCTGATTTATATTTAATGACCCTTTCCATAAATCGCCTGACTAAATCTTGAGTCTGGGTAAGTAGGAGTTGAGATGGTTACATTATCCAGATCGTAATTGGGCCAGAATTATGCGGGCCTCTCTCTGCAGTTGAAGCTGAAAATCGGCCACAGGTGGTGATTGGACTCTGATGACACCATTCACAGGATGGGAGTCTGTGTAGGGACTAAAATTCTCCGTGTTAATGCCAGTCCCTATAGTCCCGACAGTCGTGGGTCAAGAGGTTGTTGTACGTAGTGCTGGACCTTGCTGTTCAGTCCATAGATATGCCTTGTGAAGTGCCCAGGTGGATGGTTTCGCCTCGCTGTTCTGATGATCTCGTTTGTATCACTATATTAGGAACTGCTTGCTAAGAATAATGCTGTGCTCTCTTAATGGCAGCATTGGGGCCACACTATGAATGTGCTGTTCCTGGCGAAATTAGAAGTCATCCCGTAGCTGTCCGGAGTGCTGTGTTATGGCATGTCTGTATCTTGATCCACTGTGTCGTACTCGTCCTCGGCGACCATACGGGCGATACATAATTTAGATCCGGCCGGCCAATTGCCTTGTATGTTTTCAACAACGTTTCTTTATCTTTGCCCCAACTGCTACCGGGGAACCATTTGGGGACTTTGCTGCGGATCTGTACTTTGCTGGCAATTGCGGTTGTGTTCGCCGAGAAAGAGTGCAGGCTGTCGAATGTTATTCCGAGGATTTCTCGGTTATTCACAGTCAGAATTGCTACGCCGTTGCCTTGAATACTCCGCTGTAGTCCGACCGCTATCGTGTCGGTGGTAAAAATAGTTGCAGAGGATTTCGTAGGAGAGAGGGATAGGCTTCGTGCAGTGAAGATGCGAGAAAGTTCGGAGAGGTAACCGTTTACTTTGAAGCACAGGTAATCAATTCTATTGCCGCCGGATGCCAATACCTAGCTAATTATTCCAAAGCAACTCAGAAACGCAGCAAAGTTAGGGTATTTAAAAAAAAGATAATAAACTGACTGAACGTTGCGAGATGAACAAAAATAACGGGGAATGTATTTTTATTCTTCGCACGTCAAATTTTAGCTTTCATTTAGGTTAGGTCAACGGAGCAGTCCAGAGCTAGGCTGATCGGGGTTTTAATGCTTTGTTGGGAAGCATTCTGGAATATGTTTTTGTTTTTTTTCTAAGTTCAGCGCTCCGCCACCGGACTACTTTTCATAGCCAACTAAAATTCTCATTACCTCATTTGTCGCCCCTTTAATTGTCGATGTACGATGAATTTGCCTAAAAACGCTCAATTGTTGCCCACTGTGCCACCAGCCGTTCCAAGTCGCTGCCGGTGCTTAACGCTTCGTCTAGCCGCGTCGCATCCGCACACATGTCTACTAACTAACTGGTTGGATGGCTGCTATGAGCTCTAAGGCGGTCTGGCGCGCGTCTACAGCGCTCATACTTACATACTTACGTACATATATACATACATGAATGTATGTGAATGCATTTTTATGTCTCTATTATTGGCAGCCGTCTTGACACCATTGCCACAGTGCGCAACGCTGGCGTGGAGTGCGCGGTATTCAAGACACTGGCGACAACGTTGACACGTTTTACACTTTGTTTGTCGCAAATAACAGAGGACTTTTGCATTTCCAGACATTTGCTTTGATTTATAGAAAAATGTTGCAACTAATGCTCATCTGATTGAGTGTGTAGATGTACATAATATGCACGTGTGCAATTGTGTGTATGTGTGTGCGCGGCGTATATGCCAACGCGCGAATTCCACGGGGCATGACGACGCGCCTTGGCGTTGCAATGCGCTTTATTTTCGTACGGAAGTAACCTTGAGCCAAATAAACTAAATTCCTTTTTTTCACTTTACTATCTGCTTTGTTTTTATTTTTGTAGACACTCCGAGTGGGCATAAATAAATTGTTGCCGACTTCATTCACTGGTAGATACAAAGCGGGCACAGATTGTGTAAAGCAAGCGGCGACAAGGACGTGCGCTGTACGTGGCAAGGCTTTTGCAAAATATATACATACTTAGTTAGCGGCGCTTTACGACAGTCGGTGCTGGCGCGTCAATGTGGAAGAGACAAATTCCAAGGGGCTTGCGTCTAGTGGGTTTGATACATACAAAGACGATAAATGCAACATAGCCAATGAATGCAGACGTACGCACGATGCGTTAAATCATTAAAAACACATATCAGCGCGATGGCAGCACAAGCAGATTCGCAGCGCCTGAAGGAGACAGAGACAGCCCACATGGATGGTAGTGTTGCAACAGTATTAAAGTCAATGTCAACTTCACCTGCAGCACAGCGACAGGAACAGCTGCAACAGCAACAGCAACAGCAACTCAAGCAGCACAGGAAGCCAAAGTCACAGATACATTCGCAACCAAAGAGATTCAATTCATCCTCTTTGTTAGACATTGCTGGCATTGACGCGCATGCAAATGCACCCGATAAAGCGTTTGCAAATGGAATTACTCCCGGCGCTACTGTGCCAACGATTCTGCAGCCACAGGCACCGTGCAATTCGGGCGTCTCTTTGAGCTCATTCCCCGATGCGGCTATAGTGCTGCGCGTTCCTTCCACCCTATACACCACGAATGCCGCCGCACAATTGCATTTGCCGCTAGCTCCAGCATCAACGGCAGCGTCTACGACCTGTGAACCGCCTGCAGCAGCCGTAGCTACTGTTGGACCGGAAACGCTGGCGACAACTCAGAGCACATGTCGCACTGTCTGCTCGCTGGTCGCTTTGGGGATAGAGCCTGTTGCAATGGAGGGGCACGGCCACAAAGAGCCTTTGGCTGACTATCAACGCTGCTGTTGGCCGCCGCCACTATTTATTATACTGGTGTCACTGCTGGAGGTGAGTTTGCGAAAATTACGTTTTAATTTGATGCTGAGATTTTTTTGCAGGCGCTTTCATTTTGGACATACATATGTATGGTAGACATGGATTTTTTGCATTGCATTTGCTTTAAAAATTCATTTATTCCGGCGCATCTGCCGAGCTTGTTGCTGGTACGGCCAATGTTTGAACAAAGCGAGTAGTGTAAAAAAACAAAAAATAAAATAATTAATGCTACAGCAAGGACGAAAATTAAATACGAACGTTCAAAATTCATGCTTCCCATTTCGACCAGCACCGCGTTTGGCGGAACTCACTGCTCAAAACTACAAGTTGTTTTTTTTTGTTTGTTCGCCTGGTAATAATGCTTCGGGTGCTGATATCGAGCTGCTGGCCGAATTCACTTGCAGCCATACCTACACAAGAAATTTTTCTCTCTGCCAAAAAATGCCTTAATTAAACCTACCGTAAGTCTACACTATGCATTTAACATCTCTAGCTTTGCGATGGAAGCAGGCTGCGTGGGCTAGCAGTTTTAAGTTATAACAAATAAAGGAGATTTAATTCAAGCGTAATACGAGTATACAGATATGTGTACTTATTGTGAACAGCACAGTTTTGTCAAAAGTTGGCTGTGTCAAGCTTATCTTTAACATTTCTGAAGAATACAGTTTTTTGGTGAAATGTTACTCTATATAGTACTAGCCGGCCTCGTATGCGCGAGGCTTCGCCTTTAACAAAAAATGCTCTCGCATATTATACATACATAATTTTGAAATAGGTGGCAACTCCACTCAAACAAAAAATAAAAACTTATTGCATTCTTTCACTTGGCACCTCAGTTCTTAGTCCAACAAACGGTGAAGATCTTACGATTTTTAAAAAGTGGCAACCCTACTCAAAAAGTAATCCATTATTGAACATCTAAAAGCCGAGCCCTTTTATTTGACACCTCATTTCTTGTTATCCAACGAACAGTGCGGATATAAGAATTTTTTTGACAGGTGGCAACTCTATAAGAATTTAAAGTACTAAAGATAATATCCCTATCGATACAAATTATACTTAAGAAATCTCGTATAAATCTGTTCAGTAAGTTTTGAGATTAGCGGAGTCAAAATATCTCGACTCTCCTTTATACTATGTATATAAGATAGTAATTTTTAAATAAGTGGCAACGCTATTCAAAAAATTAAAGCTTTTGTACATGCGAAAGCCAGGCCCTTTCATTTGGTGTATCATTTCGTAATCCAAGGAATGGCGAAAATCTTTTAACTTTTTAATAGGTGGCAACCTTATTCAGAAAAATAATACATTATTGCATATGTAGAGGCTAAGTCTTTTCGTTTGACAGTGACGATGTAGAACCGTTGCCTACGCTTATTATTATTGAATATATTAATTTTATTAACAGGTGGCAGCCCTATTCAAAAAACATTAGCTTTTTCCTAGAGGCCAAAACATTAAATTATTTTTATTTTCACTTTTAATTCAACATAGATTGATTAAAAGAAAAATACTGATAAAAAATAAGATATTTCACACAAACGCGGTGGAGATTTTGAAATTCCTGCCCATACTATTTTGTTTGTAAGTTAAATTTTAGTGACATTGTGCTGCTAGGCAGTGTCACACGATTGGGTATTTGCCCGAAGTTGGTGCAAATCGTAACCCAACTGTGGGAATACCCAAATATTTTTCCTTATCCCAATCACGAAAAATAATTTGTTGAAATATTTCAATACAAGAAAGACAAATTGTCAAAATTTTTTTATTTTGTACCAATAGCCTAATGTAAAAATGCACAAATCTGTACAAATGCACCAATCAAATGACACTACCTGAAAAAATGTATGCAATTAAAAAAAAAAAAAACAAATTTCGTAAAAATCTCGAATTTTTAATTTGATTCTGAGTATGCAGTTTTGTAGCCCATCGAATTCTAGTAGCATAAAGTACATGTTTGAAATGGCTTAAAATTAGGTTGATTTTTTAGAATTTTTAAAAAAGCTCGAAATGTGTACGAAAGTTTGTTGAATTTTTTAAATATGGCACAAAGTTGGAAACCTGGATTTACACGGGTTTTGTTAAAGAATGAACCTATAATTTAATTTAATAAAATCTCATTTTATTAGTAACAAGAATTTTTGATAGCTTGAAAACTGATTTGCTAGGCTTTTTGGTAGGTACCCAAAAATATTTTAAAGTGGCAAGGTGGGATATACATACATACATCTCCATTTGGAACATGCTCAAGAGCATTTCTTCATAAATTTTGGACTATCGTGCCACAATAAAAGAATGAACAAAATCTTTCAAACTGTCTTTCAATTGTCTTACAAAAGACTGGCAACCATTTTAGCCAGAATTGCACTGTTATTTCTTTCGGGGATTTTGTCTATTTAAAGTTAGTAGGGGAGGAAACCCTATGCATTCCTTTACTGGTTTTCAATGTGAAATTCAGTTTACGAAGTTAACTCGCAAAATTCACATTGAAACGATTACGTCAACGTTCTAATAAAAGAAAAAGTTAAACAATTTTCAGAAAGTGTTCGTTTCGGGTAAACTTAGTTTAAAAGAAGCGCCTTTTAGTGTATTAAAACTATCTCCTAATAACGGCAATTGCGAAGTTACCGCAGCAGCGTCATTGAACTTCAGTGCTACGGTCGGTGCGGTGCGTTGAAATTGCCTTTTGGGCGGAGCAGGGCGTGAATTTGTTGCAGAGAAGGGCAACCAGACACTCTATGTACGTACGGTTTATTTGAATTGAACTTTCAAAGTTGCTCCACAACACTTTGCTAAAAAAGAAAACAAACCAAATACATATATACATATATACATACACACATATGTACATAAATAAACAAATGTTGGCAGCTAACTCCAGTGAGCTCATATTTCATCAGAGCCATTGTGCAAAAATGGGCAAAATGAAAAAGTCATTTGGGGAGGTGGGCTGCTTGTGTAGTGGCTGAAGTATTCCAAGTAATGTCTGTCATAGTCTGTGTTGTGACCAGTGTTGCCACGGACACATTTTTTTACGTACCTAAATTTCCTACCAGATCCAACCAAAACCTATGATTTTTTTTTAGTTTTTAATATATTTTTGTTTTCAATATCCAGTTTACTAAAATGTAGATAACAAAACATTTAGTAAAACTAAAACGCAGCTGGTACAAAAAAAAAAAATAACTGTGTATAACAATTAATTTTTCTGTATAGGCTTATACAAATCACTCTTTACACATACATACATAATATTATTATTGTTATTGTTGAGAAGATCTGTTGTGCTAAACCCAGCCCACAAAACCTGCAATCCATCTATAAAGAAAGCCCTATTTTATTCAAATTGTACCTTAACTTGCAGTGTCCTGTCAGGATGCCAGTAAGAGTTCTAAGACTATACCGTGGTAAGTTCATGAAGTCTTTCCGAATTCTTCCTTCAAGGACTTATGAATCTCTTTGATTGTCTCATTCCTTTTGACTTCCGCCAGTGGGCAGCAATTTTAAATTCTTTCCAGCCCCTAAGTAGTTCTGCAATGTATCCTTTAGATGTACCCTTCATCTACCGGCACCCACCACAGCGTTACGCCATTGTGGGCACCCAAGTTGTTCTGTAGAGTTTTACAGCTGAATGCACCGGTGAAATGTTCGTGTAAGCAAGGTTGCTAAAACTGTTTAAAGATACATATTTTCCGTTTTTTTTTCGCTAATAACTATTATTGTCACAGAACCTACCAAAATCCATTCTAGCCTACCAACCAACCAAATGGATAAAAACCTACCAGTTTTGGTAGGAAAAGCTCATGTGTGGCAACACTGGTTGTGACCCACAATGGCTTGGTAACTGCCGTTGTAGTGGCAATAATACACGCAAAAACGTACAATTTTACAGGGCCATTCAAATGTGCAGTACGCCTCGAAGCGAAAACTATAGATACGTAGTAGTAATGCCAGCACATCCATTCATCCAACTGTACGTCCGTCCGTCAGTCCATCTGTACATTGTAAGTGCATATATGTATGTATACATACATAGTTTAGTGCGTAAAAGGGGTGCAAATGTCTATGTTTATACGAGTTAATATTACATTTCATAGTCTAGCACTTGTCTGCCCAATGGAAATAGTAAGTGCAGTTATATTCTTTGAGTAGTTGGGGGCAAGGGGCCATTTGTTGGCTCAACTATCTGCCGCAATAACCGACTGCATATACAGTAAGCGTCAAAAATATGAATACCCTAACGTTTTGACGATTTTCTTTTTTTATATTTTCCATACCAAAGTTTTATTATTTTTTTCATCCAACAGCAAAAACAAGCAGAATCAATTTTTTAACTTTCACATAGAACTCGGGAAAATTAAAGAATAACAAAAAAAAAATTGCATAAAATTTTCAACTTTTCTTTCCGGTTTCTTAGAAAAATTTTGATTATGCAGTTTTGTAGCCCATTAAATTCTTGAAAGATGCAAGTTTCAAGTCTAAAAAATAACCATTGATTTTTGAGGTATTTTTTTTTTTTGGCGAGGGTGTTGCCCATTTTCTTCCATATAAAAATAGATTTTGTTCATGCATTAAAATTTAATGGGCTACAAAAATGCATACTCAAAACTTGTCAAAAATATTGAATTGAAAAGTTGGAAACATTTTGATGAAAGTTTTTTGATATTTCTTGAATTTTCCCGAGTTCTATGTGGAATTGAAAAAATGATTCTGCTGGTTTTTGCTGTTAAATGAACTATGTATATCTTTATAAAAACAATAAGAAACATTTTGTATGCAAAATATAAATAAAAAATATCGTAAAAACTTCAGGGTATTCACATTTTTGACGCTGACTGTACAAGTAAATACATGGTGGAAATGAAATTTGAAATTGACCCCAGCGTTAGTACGTGTTTGTATGCGTAGTTAAAGCGATCCTTCCGCTACTACAATAAAAATTGTTTCAAAAACTGTGTCCACTGTGCTCCTCGTCGCTCTCTTCGATGACAAAACTGCTATTTTGAGTTTCCCTGCATACTTGCCCGCGACACAAGGCAATCAAAAACAGTAATGTCTGACATGGTGTCTCGCCAAGACGCGTTTCGACTCCAACTACTTTTTTCAGTTTTGCAGACAAGTCGTCTTGTCGTACTCGTATTCCCTTGCTGTTCATGCTGGGTGTGATGGTGGTGGCATGATGACGTGATGGCATGCAACTTTACGATTTCAATTGTTGGGGGTTGCACTACGCTCCTTTTATGATGTGCCATTCATTTTTCATCACTTTTCTACGCTTTATTTTGTAATCAGGAAATTGTTCGGGGAAAATACGCTGGCATCCATTGCGAATTTTCGCATTTGATAAATTTATACGCCTTTTACATCTCGCAATTTCGATGCGTTTTAATGTTTGATGTCTGAGAGAAGCTCATAGCAAAAGGCCTACATACGAGGGTGGCACAAATTATTCTATTTAGATAATTTTTTGTTTTTGGAAAATGTGATAAAGACTTTCCTGGTTACATTTCCACTACGAGAAGGATATTTTATTGATATCATTTAAAATAGATTTCTCGAAAATTGTATCGAAGTATTTTTTTTTTATATCGTTATCGATATATCATTGATACATATAGGTATCGAAAGTAAGACGATAGGTATGTGTGTATTCCGACCACGATAAAAGGGTCATGTCGTGCCAAGCGGTCGGGGGAAAAACGTGATGTTTTGCAATTCGTTCATATTTTTGGTAATCTTAATTGATAACCAGCACATTTACAGAGTCAAGTCGCAGATTATTAGCTGTTAAATTTGTTGTGCTTTCCTCCCAACTCCAGCCGAAGTTCAATTTCTTCTCAGTGCTATTTATTTTGACTTAATATTTTGTTAAAAATACCTTTAAAAACCTCTTTCCCTTGCTAGCGTCCTTTTTTATTTACTTTCACATTTGACATTTCTCCTCTTCTTCGCAAAAATAATCGCTAAAACTAGGTTGGCCACTGAAAAGTTAATCTGGAAAAACTAGGAACCAGTAACAAAGTTACATTGTGGTGTATTCCTGGCCTGGACCGGGCTTGATCGGCCTTCAGCCTTTCTGTGATACATTCAGAGGATATACAGCAAAGCTCCAAAGGAGATGGAAGGACTCGCAAATTTCAACCCCATTGGCAAAGGACAAACGGCAAAAGGCAATCCAAATGAGCGATTGTCAAACCTTAGCAGTGGGGGTTTAAGAACTCATACCGGGTACCTGAAAGGATACTACAGGCTGAGGTACCATCTACAAAAATTAAATTTCCTCCCCCAGCTTACAAAACCTTTAGTTCCTTTCCTCAGAGCATACATATGTTTTTTGATTGCCCTTCCCCCCTTTCAGTGTATTTTTGCCATCAAAAAGCTTTTCCATTTGCCGTTCGGAAGCGGCATAAAAAGGTACATAGGTCCATCCACTTATGTTATAAGGAGGAGAAGCTCGGCCTAGCACTTAGCATGCTACCAAACCCAATTCTTTTTCAATTCACCCTCGTGCTCATGCTATAAGAGTATAACCTTTAATGAAAAAAGAAATAAGAAAATAATTGGAATTCGCCAGTAGAGAGATTCCAGTTTGCTTTTATACCAATTTTATTAGATAAGTATAGTAGATCATTAATCAATATAGATTAATTTGATGAAGTATTTATTGCAGAAAGAAGTTTTATACTTCTCATTTCTGTTATCTGCTTTCTTGTAATACCAAGAGGTTAAACAAATTTACAAAGTAGTGGATTCTAGTAAACATTCATCCACAACAAAACTTATAATGCGTTATCAAGGAAGATTTGTACAATATATGTATGTATGTACATAATTATATTAGACTGGTTATAAAAAAATCGGAATTTTTTTTTCAAAATTACCCGTGAAACCTTTTCATAACTCCTTTTTAAGTTAGCGTATCGGAATGAGCGATATATATATATTTTTTAAGGAAATCGAAGGATGTAGCAATGAGCCTCTTATTTCTTTCCTCTCCTCTTTCTTTCTGGTAAGGGCCCTTCCCGCAGATTTGTTTAATGTCAATAGTTCCTCATTACAACTTTTATTGAGTCTCGGCCAGAGCGATCTTAAGCTATTACAGTCGTCCCGATTGATCGAGAGGTCATTATTTACAGCTGTGATATATTCTGCAATCCCCCTTTGCAGAAAATACATCGGTGGTGGTAGGGAGTCATCCGTTTCGCTAATTTTCATTTGCGAACCGTATCAAGTCATATCATCTGCCTTTTCGTTCCCTTATATATTGCTACGCCCAGGAACCTAACAGAGAGAGGTTTTAACGTGACTCAGTGAAGCCATCGTTGCACAACATTTCCGATATGCATTCGGCTTTACCACCCTGGGGCCTAATATTCTCAATGCCACCTGGCTGTCAACGATTGCAGTAACGTTGCCTGACAGAGACTTAATTACCGTTTGAGACAAGCCGCCCTTTCTATAGCAAAGATATTCGGCTTATTTAGAGGTCCTTGGAGTACAGACTCGAGCCGACTCCTTTTTCCAACTTTGATGCAACAATGTAGATGGGAATACCATCATTTACCGACAGGAGGCCACCTTCCCAATCCTTCTGTGTTGGAAAGTGTATGAAAACCTTAAAGCTAAAAACCCAGCATGACGTGAGGTAGTCAGTTTCGTTGATTTCGTTACTCCGTCGGTACTTATATGCCGCTGAATTTGAGCGATAGCCGAGGTTATATTGATTTTAAGGGCATCGTTAGATTGGGGATTATTAGCGTAGATCTTAGAAATGTCCACAAAAGCGTTTAATATAGGGTAAATCAACACTCAAAGCTGGCGTTTGTATATTTTTTCCCTCATTTCATATAAGGCTATGAGGAGTGTTGGGGGGTAAGGAGTGAATCGGCTCGTACTGTGGCCGCGTTAGACATAATTTTTTCTCACGCCTTCTGGAAATAACATCACATTCGACCGAAGATGTAAGTTGCTTTTTTGGTCTAGTTGCAGGAGATAAACAGTTTGTGCAAGTCGATCCGTCATGTACTACGGGTATGCCATACAACATATTGTCGTCTTTCCTGCGCACACATTTATCATAAAAAAAAATAATTTCTCATTTTCATTCGCCTCTTAGCCACTCTTTTATTTATCCACCGATTTTCTTCGTTGGTAGCTTGTTTTTTTCGTAAAAGAAAGGCTTTAATACAAATGAAAAAATTTACAAAAATTTGTTATTTTTTAATTTTTTCCCTGTTAAAGTTTGAATTTTTTTCATACAATATCCACACAAAATAACCAAAAATTTTGATCCGATACGGATTTTCTGAAAACGGTATCGTGAAACAGAGATCTAAATTTAGTTTAAGTGTTTGGCTTACTTAAAGCATTTTTGCCTTCCTATTGTGTGCCTTAATAGGTCATACTTTTCAAATTGCGTGATTTCCATTATATACATTCGGGTGGTCCTTATATGTAGGAAGCCAATTTTTACATCAGATTTCCTAAAGATCAACCCCTACGTCGATGCTACTGTAGTCGAAAATATCACATATAAATTTTGGTCCCGATTGGGGACCGTTAAGGCGTGTCGCACAGGGGACAAAGTTAAGATACCTCTATGGAGACTCAAAAAAGTCAAATTATTTTTTTTTTTCACCTAATACCCAATATCCAGATTACCCTATGAAAACGTCTTAAACGACTGCAATCGGGACCAAAATTTACATGCGATATCTTTGACTTTAGTAGTATCGATTTTGGGTATTAAATGAAAAAAATATTTTTAATTTTTTGAGTCTCCATAGAGGCTTTGAGCCTTTGACCCCTTTACGACATGCCTTAACCGACTTCAATCGGAATCAAAATTTATATGTGATATCTGTGATCGTGGTATTGTCGATTGAGGGTGAGGCTGAAAAAAGGCGTTCAATTGATGTTTTAAGGACCACTCTAATATACATAAATACACATATAATTATATGATTTTCGGAAATCAAATATTATATTCGTGGTCAGTGACTCCGAGAGTTCTTTGGTATCAAGTTTCATAACAATCTATAATTATTTAAAAAAAATCGTCGGTCGTATTGGATCCGCAATTTTGAATTTTGAAAATTTAATATCAGTTTCGAAATCAGCGACGACGGATGCCCCTGGATACCGAGTTTCATAAAAATCAATAATTTTTTTAAAAAATCGTCCGCCACGTTTCGAAATCAGTGATAACAAAAAGCCTTAAATACCAACTTCCATTGAAATCTGTCAAATACTTATGGAGTAAACATTTTTTTCGTCCTATATTCTTGATTCGTCCCTATGTGTGCCTGTGCAGCAGAGAGGGTACCAGTTTGGTTGTATGAAACGTATTTTTAGGTACAAATTCGAACAGACATTTCACGAACTCAATGCTGATAATTGAATGTTCGGGTTTCTTTGAGTTTGTTTAATCTTTAATGCCAAGTTCGATAGGTTTCATCATTTTCCGTCCTTTCAGAGTTGAGAACATTTATATGATTTAAAGCATTTTCAATGACTTTATGTAGAGTGAGATTAAAAAATTAATTAAACAATATATAAGCAGTGGCAAAAAAATAATAATTGAGATCCGATTTTACTGAAATTTGCCATGTAGTACCTTCGCCTAGGAATGAAGAGAATTTCCTCGCCCACTACGCTAATACAATTTAGTTCTTATAAATGGATGGAAATTTAAGGTTTTCCGAGTTTCCGCCATGTACTGTAGTGGGGCGTGGCAGTTTGCCAATTTATGCAATTTTTCAGATTTCCTAATTCAAACACTACCGAAGTCAACCTCATTCAACGCTCTGCTCCCGACAACTAAAATTGCATAACCGTACTTTGTATTTAGACAATAAGCATGCACTTTGCGTAACACAATGAATTTCCCACATTCAACAGAGATTTCCCAACAATATTTCCATGCAAACAAACAGCAGTCATCTTCAATTTCAACATTTATTGCATCTTAGTTTTCCGCCTTCATTCATTTGAGCTTCCTCTTCTTCTACTACTTCTTTTTCCTCACATTTCAGATTGTCGTCTTCATCTACGATTACATGACAGTCCAACTGTTAGCGGCAGCAGCGGCGATGGTGCCAAGGGGGACATTCATCGAAATCAACGTCAACAAGCAATTCGTAGCGAGTGAGTCGTCGCTTATCTATCGGCCAGATCGTCGCCTAGAGATGTGGCGTTACGTCTCGTACATGTTGTTGCACGCGAATTGGTTTCATCTGAGCTTCAATGTAGTCGTACAGCTGGCGTATGGGCTGCCCTTGGAGGTGGTGCACGGTTCGACGCGCGTTGCCATCATCTATTTGGCGGGCGTATTTGCCGGCTCGCTGGGCACCAGTGTCGTTGACTCGCAAGTATATTTGGTGGGCGCAAGCGGTGGCGTTTACGCGCTATTGGCCGCACATTTAGCGAATATTCTGCTCAATTTTGGTCAAATGCGCTATGGCATGCTGCAGCTGGCGCGGCTCATTGTACTAGGTAAGTGATGAAATTACCGTTAGAATTCGTTATGATTGTGGACTATGAAGGTCATTAGTGTTTAATGTGCTGACTCTGTATTTAAAATTACAATAATGCAAATTTAATGTGAACGCAGCAAAATAATTTTCAAATTTGCGAAACAAACCATATTTAATTGGTGTCTTTGATATTGCAAACCATTAACGCGGATATGCAATAAATCATTTTAACACATTTTTTAATTAATTTATCTGTTTTTGGTCTCACTTTTATTTCAACAGTTTCCTGTGACCTGTGCTATGCAGTCTACACCAAATACCAGTACAGCAGTAAAGTCGCCTATTCAGAGGCCAAAACACTATTACCGTCAGTATCGTATGTTGCGCACTTGACTGGCGCGTTGGCGGGCTTCACAATGGGTTTGCTGGTTTTGAAGAATTTCGACAATTCGAAAGCTGTGCAGTCGAAGCATTTGTGGTGGTTGGCATTGGGCGTCTATTTGGCTTTTACGATATTCGCGATTGCGTTCAACCTCATCAACACGGTCACTGGGCAACGGCTCGAGGAGGAGAGTGAAACGGTTACGCAACATTTACTTCATAATTTGGGCATTTCATAAGCTCATGCCAAAGCTTATGTAATAAGACAATATGTAGCTTAATAATTATGTTAGTTTATTATTTGTAATCAAAGAGCTCTTTGCTAATACATATGCATGTTTAAAGTTACTATTCGTTTTTATTTGGTAAAAATTTGTGTAAAAACCGAAAGTTTTTCATTTATCCTTATAACAAACCCCAAAAGCTACATTTTAAATACATACACTTGTTGAAGTGAAACTTCTTTAGCGGCGGTTGGTTGGTTGGGAGTAAATTGGCAAATTCAACAGAAATTGCACACGGAAATGGTGCAACGGAAATGGTTGGGACTGAAACAAGTGCTTCTTGTGTGTATGGACATGGTATTAATAAAAATCAAGTTTCAAAGAAACTTTAAATATATTACCTTTTGGATAATATACGTCTATAACAAGTCTATAAACCGAAATAAGCAGTCTTTAACGTTACTTGCCATACTAGACTATATTCTCCATTTTGATCGCAAGCGAGTCACAAGAGAAATGAATGCGCACCGCATACATTGGATGCCAATCGGCACTTCTTTCTAGATGCCTTAAGATGTATATCAAACAAATAGTATGTCAAGGGTTAACGGGTGAGTCAAAGAAATATTTTTTTCACTCGTTCCTGTTCCCAAAAGTTTGAGCTTTTATTTATTTATTAACCGACTTCCAAAAAAGGAGGAGGTTATCAGTTCGTCGGAATATTTTTTTTAATTTTTTTATTTTCTTATTTTTTTTATGTATGTTACCGCATAACTTTGGACCACGTCAACTAATTTCGATAATTTTCATCGGAAAGGTAGTCTCTCAGAGGTGGTCCCATACTAATCTGGTTAAGATCCGATCAGTGGATCATGAGATATATATATATATATATATTTTTTTATATAAGAGTTGAAGTCGGTTTTTTTTTGCTAAAAATTACTTGTTTATTTATTTTTTTTTGGTTTGGGAAAATTGCATTCAGAAAATAGCTCTCAAAATATATTTTAAAAGTTGTCTATACTCTATTTGGTACAGTCACCTTACAACTATGAAATTTCAATCCTAGGTAAATGCAAATATTATAAATCATATCTAATAATTCCATTGTCTATAGCTGAAGTGACAAATTTCCTGTAAAATAGGTTGTCCAAGCTCTCCGTCCTTTGTTGACTGCACTTCCAAGTAAGAGAGAATGGATAGTTCTCTAGTACTCTATTTTGAATTTCGTAGACTTCTCACTAACTTTTCAGAGATTTGCTGTGTATTGAAGAAGCTGCATTGTGAAACCTAGCGAACCTTTAAAACACCATCTGTGTGAGCCGAAGTTACAGTTCTCTGCATAGCCGATTAACCGATGGTAGCCAAACTCAAACGACATCCAAGTCTTCCTATTTGTCACAAGCTGGCGCCAATAATAAACTACGAGGGTAGCCAAGTCCTTCTCCATCTGGCCATTCCATTACCATATTGAGGATACCGCGTTGAAAACTTTCAGGGTTGGAGCGTTTGTAACTACTCTTACAACTTTTTCAAGGCCTAAGGGTCGGTAAATCATCCAAAGAGCATTTATTTGCTCATTCGCCATACACCAGCACGTCCCTGATGAGTGTGATTTTTGTATGACGAGAGTGAACTCTACCTCTAATTGCCTACTCGGTCTAAAGTGGCACTTTATGGAAAGCGTGTTGACACTGGTTCTAATGAAATATCGTTTTGTTCTCATTCACCACCAGAACCAAGCGTATTTCTTCTCTAACTAAATTCGTAGCGCTTCTTAGTATCGATGATATTATCTTCTCCAAACATTAGATTAAAGAAATGACACCAAAAAGAGTCACCCCGTCTGAAGCCGTGTTTGGTATTAAATGCTTCGGTGAGGTCCTTTCCTATTCTAAGAGGCTGGTGCTATTGCTCATCGAAACCTGGTGGTATTGCTCATCAATCGAAACGGAGATTCCAGTAAGGGTACCATCAGGGACGTCAGTAGGGGCACTATTGTGTGTACCATCAACCAAGCCAGTTGGAGCGCCCTTTCAGGTACAAATACATAGGTATATTATACACTGAGGGGAAAAAATATTAAAATCAATCTGAAGCATAGTGGATCTTTCTATAAACGTCAACGAAAGTATTGTTGTAAATATTCAATTCAACTACGCGCATATTAAAATGACCGCCTTCATTCTGAAAAAGCAATTGTGAAGTGAATAATCCAGAAAAAAACAAAAAAATATTTAATTTTCTTGTTGCCTGCAATGGAATTCCAACCCTGACCCTCTCTGGATATCAACACAGTCTGCTACAACTATGCTAGAAACATTTCATTCAGTAACTGGTTAAAAATAGCTTTTGATAAGGAATCTATATCTAAAGAATTTGGGGAATATTATACTCTTTCATTGCCCTTGTAATTGGAGAACTAGAGGCATATCTTGTTCTAGCCCGTTTTAATAAGAATCATGGTTTCGGAGGGCTCTGCAAGGTGGAGTGCAATAACGCACGCGGAAATAAGCAAGCTTGTGGGCGTTAATCCGCGGCGGTCCATTTTATGCAAATGTATGCCTGCATACATAATTGGAATGTTTCAGTAAAATTAAGCCAGATAAAATGCTACTCACGGGCTTTATTTCTTTTTTTATGAAATAAATCAAGCGGGCGTTATGTCCTTTTCTTTGGGCCATTATTGTTCTTTCGCAAAGGAAATAAAGCCCGTTGTCTTTATTGCCTTTTATTGGTGGGCGCTATTTCTCATTTAAAATGGAAATAACGCTCGAAGGCTTTATTTCTTTTTTTAATAAGAATCCAGGTCAGTACTAATTGAAACTGACGAAATTTGAACACGGGGAAGAGTAAATCAAGAGCCATTTCGAAGGGAGTTCAAGCCGTTTGCTTAAACTACCTCCCAATATTCGCTTGCTCAAAATCAGATATATCCTAATCAATGTGCCCGAAACTGACTGGGTTCACAATCAGTTTTCGTATTAAATACTGTCAAAGGCAAACTGCCAGTTCAGTATTAAGCGAGTCGCGATGAAGCAGCACTGTCGGTTCGTCGAGTCATTAAAGGTTCGCAGAAGTGGTAGAGCATCGCCTTTCGTTTAAGCGAATATCCGTAATTATTTGAATTTTCGAATACTTTAACCGTCCAGCTGTAGCCGAATTATGGCCGTTTTCTTAAGTAGTTTTTAAAATCTATCTGCCCATACATACATATATTTTGTTCTGAAAAAGAAATGTGTTTGAAGGGCAGATAAATTTTGAAACGAACTTGAGAAAACGGCTTAAGACATATTCGAATAATTCGGTTGGACGATAAACCGAATAGCTTGAACTTAAAATGTATATATGTATATGTATGTTATGCAAATACATAGTTGTTAAGTTATTTTACAGTTATAATTTAATTACTAAGTATTTATTTTATTTTGATAAGAAAAATATTAAAATATTTTGCATAAATAAACACCTCTTTATGAACTTGTATTACTTACTAAATACTGTCTTTTCGAAATGCATATGAAATTTGTTTATATGTAGCTTGAACCCAAAATATGCAGTAATTTATTCCCTGTCGGAAATTCAATTACTTTGAAAGCAATTTAAAAAGTACTTTTTTACCAACTACAAATAGTTGGAAATAGAGATGGGCACGGGACGAACATTTCAATCCCGATCCCGCCCATCCCGGAATTCAATTTTTAAGTTCCGAACCCGCCCATACCGATGTTTTTCAGAATTTTACCGCGGGTACCGTGGGTCCCGAAATTTATCGTTAAGTTTAATTCACATGTCTTTAAAACCAATTTTAAATAATCAAAAATCTGACGTTTTCCGATTATTATTTTTTTTTGCTGGAAGATTTTCTGAATTTGCGGAGGCTGCGGGAGAAAGGATTTTGGTCCCGTCCCGCCCGCAAAATTTTTAAAGACCTTCCCGACACCGCCAATCCCGGCCATATTGAAATCAGTGCCGTGGGTCCCGCGGGTCCCGATATCCCGAGCCCATCTCTAGTTTGAATTATTTCTTTTTTCTTGTAAGCAACAAACTTTATTAACGCGGCGATGTCCTAGAACCAAGTTAATTATCCGACACTGCATATGTTTCAACTACTTTAACGTGCATAAACTGCATAAATAGTTGGTTTCCAACTACTTTGTCAATTGATTAATTTCTGAGACAAATCAGTTATTTCCGACAGGGTTGTGGTACGAGTGGTTGGTGTAAGTATCTGTCAAAGACTGATTGGAATTCAAAAAATTTGATTAAGTTGTGCAAAACTGCAAATATGTAGGTACATTAGACTGTCCAAAAAAACTGAAGTTGTTTTGTTTAGAGCATACCACCTAATTTTTTTGGTTTGGTCTCAAAAACGATCCAAATAAAATTTTATGCAATTTGGACCACGGCAACCCGTACCGACTTGCAGTCAAAGTTATAAGAATAATCTTTGTGCAGTTCGCGTGTTTTGTTAATTTACTAATTTTACTTCTATTTTAGGCGGTATTACTACACTCCGTACAGTATAAGGGCATAATATATAGCAAATCTGCGTTCTTAGTTTTTTACCAGGAAGTCAGGATTTTTTCCAAAGGACCTTAAATTATAACATACTTTCAAAAGTTTACACAAAATATGGATATCAATTGAAATAAGAATTCGAAGCAAGATTAATTATAACTTTTGTTTTCCGTTATATTTTTGGAACATGATAAAAATGTTCTTAAAAAATCGTATCCTTCAAGATTTTTAATTTTAAATGCATTTTGAAGAAACTCAGTTTAATTTAAATCCTATTGATATATATAAGGATATTGAAGGATAAAAATTGCAACGGATATTATAGTTTGATTAATTTTATCGAAGTCCTTGGGAAAAATTTTGCCGTTCTATTAAAAAATGTAGAGATACAGATTTAATAAAAATGCGTTTAAGTATGGAACACATATCGAGTTTTTCGCAAACAAATCGAAAATCAAAATTTGCAAACAAATTTTTTTCCATATATTCTTGGGACAGTCTAATGTACATACATATCTATGATTGAGTGCAAAGGGTGTATTTTATTTATGTGCGTAGATTTAGATATAAAACAAGAATATGCAGAATAAATGCTCAACCATTTTAAGAAAATATTTAGAATTGCATTGACATAAACATGTTGGTAATAATCACTTGTATGTGATTCTGTACGTATGTACATATATGTTTGTAAAATAAAGTAATAAGTAATAAAGTAAATAAATAAATAAAATAATTTGCGTTTAATCAATAATTCTGTTAGTGAGAGTGGCAAAATGTAATTAATAGCCAAAGGTAGGAATTTATTTGCAGGAATGCAAAACTTAAAAAAAAAATAAAAACAGTAAAATAGCACATAAATACATACAAATGCGCATACATCTGTTAGGTCAGGTTATGCGGTCGTCGCAAAGAGGAGCTACGTACAAATGTACATACTGAAGTATTTTTAGTTAATAAAATGTGCCAGTGGTTATCAAAATATATGAAAACCAATATTTCTCAGCAAAAAGGCTGGTTAGGTTAGATTAGGTTAGTTGGCAGTCCCAGATGGCAGGGACGCACTTTGACAATTAGGATATTGTTTTTTTTTTTATACCACATTCTGAACGGCACCCAATACTTTATCGATAAAAGGCCTCGAACCGATTATGTAATTACGTATTCGGCTTATCTCAATGCCCCAGATAATTAAGGATGCGAGAGCTTGAAGTACTTTGACCTTAGCCTCGCAAATGCTGGCACCTAAGAGGGTAGTATTGAGGTGACTCCACCTCGTCCTCTTTCAGGCTACATACGGGATCAGGTAATATGTTTAGCCTTACTGCGTGAATATCGAATGGACAGTGACCCGTTAAAACCCCCAACAAAAGTGAAAGCTATGGCTATGTAAGTGTGAGGAGTGCCCCCGATCTCCCCCTGTCCATTATGGCCCAGAGAGACCTTAAAATTGCGCATGTCCTGTTTTTCGCTCGCTTACCTGACATGAGGACCATCTATTCACGACTGTAGCACATGTAAGCAATAGCACCCCAGCTGCTCTTTATCCGGCTATAACGTTTTAAGGGTACCTTTACTAGCCAACTCGTCGTCAGCCACATAGTTGCCCGCAATGTCGCTATGAACCGGAACCCAAATGAGCTTAATGCATAAATATTTCGACACAACTGAGAAAGAGAGGGAGTGACAGCAGATATTCCTTAACAAAATTAGAGCGCACCTCCAATGTACTTAAGTCTTTGATAGCCGGTTGGCTAACAGAATAAATGCTCACCTCCCTCACTGTCATCGCACTCCTGATGTAAAGCCCTCGACAGAAGAATCCTCCACCAACCCTCCCCCTCTCCTGAAGTTCTGCAGGGCCTAATCCGTGCGATCAGGGATGAAATCGAAAACCCCTAAAACTCCAGAGTCTCCGGCCCATAAGTCCGTCAACAACTCGGTTTACCTGATTCTCCACCAACCCTGCCATCCGTGATCAAATTCACTGCTCCCGCTCTCCAAAAGTTCCGCACTTGAGCGAAGCTAGGTAGAGAAAAGGCTCCTGGAGCAACTTCGGTGGCGGCGTAATCAGTGCAACCATGGATGAAATCAAAGCTCCTTGATATACAGAGTCTAATAGCTGTTCGCGCCACGAAAATTTTGCCTGCAATGGCCAGAAGCACTTCGTTCAGCCCAACAATCAGAGCAGCCCGTGGCACTTGCTCTAGCTACACGTGAGTTTAACCAGAATACGACTCTATAAAACATAATAGACTACGGTCTTGTTGAGCCAGTAGACAACTTTAGGTGAAATACCCCTAGCTCCCCTACAGCAGCACTAATGCTTTTCTTGCCCTTTCCTAGATGTTTTGGACCCAAGATAACTTCCTCTCAAGGATGAAGCTCAAGTACTTGACCTTATCAGATACCCGTAAGCGCTAACCCCCAACAGAAGAAGAACAGGAAGAATAGCATCAGGGATTTATACTTTTTAGTGAGTAAGGCATGTTCTGGCTTGTTCTGGCCGTGTTAAGAATGTTGGGTCAGTTCATAAAACGTACCCAAGTATTTACTTTTACCCATAGGTGCAACATCTTCTGCGTAGGTAATTTCCCGACAGCCGTGTTGCTCGAGCTCCTCTCGTAGATCGTTCACCAACCCTACCCTGAGTAAGGGTTAGAGGACACCTCCCTGTGGGGTGTCCCTATTCACCTTGCGATGCAAGCAAGCGCTGTCCTATATTTCCATGGCAGTTCTGCCCCGCAGCAAGTTTTAGATAAGCTGCGATAAGAATGAGACTAACTTGAACCCCAAGCCTATCCAATGACTAACGGTAGCTCTTCCTTCTCAAGGCTCTCGACCCGAGCCAAGATCCTTGCTGACGGAGTCAACGGCCTCCCTACTTTCCTCTGTTGCTACTGGAGGCTGAGGGTTATCAACTTTGGCTCCGTTCGGCAGGCTCCTGGGGACCATCTTCTCAAAGCAATTGCTTTTGTCTCCCTTGGTATCGCTGAGAGCACCGAGGCACTCCGTACCAGTGCTTGCTGAAGGGACTACCTCCTTATAGAGAGACACCGACTGTTCGTCTACTGATCTTATGAGCTTGCAGCCCATGGTGCCATCTGGCACTTTTACACCATGTGGTGGCCCAGGTTTTCCCTTGACCACCCCTCAGGAAGACAGCGGAGTTAACAGCCGGAACACGTTACTATTATTCGTTGGTGATGGTGCCGTTTTCTCTACTGCGATCGGTAGTTTAATGGAGCCAGCTAAATTTAAGATTTGGCAAAACGTTGGAGTCATCCTCGTGCGTGGTTTCTTAATGATGAATATTTCCCCCTATAGGGAACTTTGAAGCTTCATAGCCGCTAGCGTCGCCGTCGCGCCGCAGGTATCCCATTTCTAGATTTTTCATTAGATTCATTGCCGTTAGTGACTAGTTTCGTCTCTCGGTTTGGTCCCCGAGATAAGAAAAAATTGCTTATCTCCTTTGTCCAGTTATATCAGCTGTTCTTTCCAAGCGCATACAGGTTCCTCTGCACTTGGTTCTTTGAGCAGGGCCATAGAGTTCACGCAGAAGAGTTCTTTCAAAAGCTCCAAGGCGTTTTCCGGTTTTGTTTGCCATCGTCCATCTCTACGGGCCATGTAAATGGACGGGCAGACGCGGATCGCGATGCTGGTAACGGAGGAAGAGGAAGACCTCCTCTATGTTGAATAGACCAGATGGAGAAGAACTTGGCTTCCCAAGGCATTTCCATTGGCGTTAGTTGGCACAGAAGATAATCGACTGGCGGGCTTTGTTGGACTCGGTACGAAGTGTTAAGGCAGTCACAGCGCCAATCAAGAATAAGACGATTTGTGAATGTAGTATATTATATGTTCAATGAGAATTCTTGCTCTACCATCTATGGCAGACATAAATTCGATTCAACCAAATCGCGATAAATTAAACAAACATATTATACAAATGTAGTTAATGAAATGCCATTTTTGTACATACGCATGTATGTATTTATATACATATTTAAGTACATATACGTGATTTCTTTATGTTACTAGCTGTGAAATGGATTAAATAAATATGAAATAAAAACTTGTAATGAATGCAAATAGTCATAAACCAGTGGAAAGAAGTGTTTATTTAAATGTGTGTTCCTGACTGAATTTTAATAAATGATAAACGAAATTTTTTTTTTAATACAAGTTCTTGTGCATATGCATTTAGTTTAATGTGTTATCAATTCAATATGGGAAAAATGCAAATATGATTCGAAATTAACGATAAATCATCTATAAAATTAACGCCATGAATGTCATGCAATTCAACAGATAAGAATGCAGTTTGTTAAACATTGGAGATCAGTGATAGAAAAGTAGTTAAATTTTACTTTTTTTAGCGCTTTTTTAAATTTTAAGGTACACTCGTCATTTAAGGTAACGGGTGATTTTTTTGAGGTTAGGATTTTCATGCATTAGTAT
>NW_023458565.1:7530856-7568094 GCF_013731165.1 Rhagoletis pomonella
AACCGATGAGATTTTGCAAATTTTATGCGTTTTTTTTTAAAAAAAAGCTATCAAGCTCTTAAAAAATCACCCGTTACATTTGGAATGTAGCCAAATAACTTTTCAAGAAACCCTTTCTTATTCGATCTCCTTCTCTAAGTTCCCTCATTTAGTTGAACCGAGTGCAGACAGATCTTTTCGGGCATGGTCAAAGTAACTTAAATATAGTACGTTAAGAGACATGTACACCTTGTCCTTGATCTTGGCGGCTTCAGATATTTCTTCCAGCCTAATTTTTAGGGCTGTAGATATTATTTTAGTGTAGGTCTAAAAATTAGCTACCGTGTCAAAGAGATAGACGCTCTTCCTACCTTGAAAATCTTTAAATGAATGTCTTATTTATTATCTAGCTACGTTCAATTGCTTTTACGAACAGTTTTTCCAACAAATTACGAAATTTTAGAACTCCTTTTCCGATCCCTGTTGGAGGTACAGCCAGGGCTGTCGAGGGAAAACTCGGCCCCCGGACTGAAAAACCACGGACCCCTATATATATGTAAATTTTATGAATTTAGAATCATATTTATGATAAAAGTCTATAACGAAGGAGACACTTTCTCGCGGAAAAATATTACAATATTTGTTTCTATAATGATTAAATTTTTTTTATTAAACTGCTAATTATAAATATAAGATAAGCTGACATAATCCAAACCGGTTTACATACTCCACAAAATCATAAGTCTTATTTTACAATCACTTGTGTAGCACTTTTTATATAGTATGATCTTTTCTCACTTTCTGAGCAAAAAAGTGTTTAATGACCATATCGAGTTCCAACTGCTTTGCCAGAGGTGCTTTGGTACATGAGTAGCTTCCCCTGAAATGCGCTCTTGTGTCACAGACATTGAGCAAAATATTCGCAAAACATCGCAAACGCTCGGAAAAATGGTTATTAAAATCATGCTTTGAAAATTACATCGTAAAGAAATAATAAAAGGATATGGTTTATGGCATTTGGGTTTAAACCACAGCCATACTCAAGAACAGAGCGGAGTAATGCTTATCCCCGCGACTTGTTAGACCTGCACGACCTGCTCGACTCCCCCTGACTTGCTTAACTTGCTCGACTTACACAAATACTTCACTGCACATTCATCTACTTTTTAACGCACATGCTGTGTCCCTCACCAGAGACAATTTCTCCTTAACATGCACACTTGATACCCATCATGCTCGTCTCACAGGTCTTACTCGATCGTGAGCACCCTCTTCCAACCAGAAGTGGTTGCTCGCTCTCTCCATTTTCGCAACGGCTCGATTTGCTCAACTTGCATACTTCTTTTCTCACTACTTCTCTCATTATTTACCTTCATTTATTTTGACTTCTTTGTCACCATTTTCCTTCATTTCGTTCAACTTCTTTCTCACCATTTTCCTTCATTTCTTTCAACTTATTTCTCACCATTGTGTCCTTCTGTTAGCAGTACAGCCTCTTTTTTAATTACAATGAGTAGGGGAGGAAGGTCAAGAAGCACCTCGAGAGCCGCGGTCGGTATACCTTACCGAGCTTGGACTGCGTAGACTTCACTTCTGCTTGCTTCCACCTGACAGCTGCAGCATAAATTAACTGGGTCCAGCTTGCCAATTTAGGTCCCCCGCATATGTATGTAAGTATGAATGAAAAATTTAAAATAAACTCGTTTATTTGTGCGTTAAATAAAAAAATTTATCATAGTTACGCTTATTTGCCTTATGTGTGGAATTTGGTTATTTTTTTGTGCAAAACAAATATTTTGTTTTATTTGATTTCACGTTATTTACGTTTTCGCTGATAATGCAAACTTAAATGAAATATTTATCAAATTTATGTACAAACGCGTTAAGTGCGCCAATAAAACACTCGCATTTCAACCACAAAAGTTGTGATAAAATTCAAATAAATTAAATTAATTTGCGTAATTTTTGCATAACCATTTGCGTGGTATTTTATATAAATGAGACATAAGGCTTTAGTTTTTGATGCACAAATACCTGTTGCATATATCAGAATGTTTGCATGTACATTAGGGTATTCCAGAATATAAGAAGGGATCTTTTTCTCCGAAGTTTGATACGCAAACCCTCAAAATTGTTTCTTCGGTTCAGAACTTGTATTGGGATGACTACGCAGTGCACACACGCTGAAGCTGAAGCGTATTAAAAATATAGGTTTTTAGTTTTTCAAGAACATTAGAGGATACGAATTTTATTTCGGAATTTATTTTTATTTTTTTGTAAGAAAACATCAGTGCAAAGGTCGCTCCCCTTGTGTGTCCCACAAGTTGGAGGAGAAGGTTGTCCAAGCACTAGCAAATGTGTAAACGCCATTTTTAATTATTTTTTTATTTCCTGGTTACAAAAAGTGTTGCCACAACATTTTTTTAATAATTTTTTTTTTTTACCAAAATCA
The DNA here is from genome assembly GCF_013731165.1 of Rhagoletis pomonella. NCBI lineage: Eukaryota > Metazoa > Arthropoda > Insecta > Diptera > Tephritidae > Rhagoletis > Rhagoletis pomonella. The sequence continues at coordinate 7,533,288 of NW_023458565.1, forward strand.
CCGGAAAAAGTTACCAAATTCAACAAAAAATTACCAATCTTATTTTATGGGCAGAACAGTGTTGCCAGAACTTTTTGGGCCAACCGACTAAATTGGCAAAAAAAAAACCGGCTGATTTTCTCATCCAAATTTCACATGTTTTATTTAAATAAATAACAAATAGAAAGACTATTTCTTGGAGAGAGGTGGCAAATTCAAGCTGAAAAAAATATGCCAGCAATAATTTGCAATTAGGAAAAACATATCACTGTGGCACATGGTTGGATTTTTTGTCGACGAAAGTCCGTTAAATTTAAAAATTTACAAACTTGAGCGATTTTTAAATGAAAAATGTAAGTAAATACTTGTTACTAATCGGAATGCAATCTCAACCAGAGTCGATATAAGAAACCCGACAATTACTACGACAAAGAAATCTAAACGTATGTTAAAAAAGTCGGACTAACAAGAAATATACTTGCAGTTCCAGTGTTTTGCCCCTATGAAAGAATTTTAAAAATTCTTCACAAATTTCTTGTTTAAAATGCAAGCGTGAACACTAGCTGGCAGGGAAACTTGCGATTTCCTGCAAATTTGCGTTCGTGCAGAAAGTTGCAAGTTTCTCTACTTGAGAGAGAATTTGGGAGCATTTTTTCTTACTGTCTTATATTTTGAGTGAAAATTATCGCTGCATGGGATGTCATTTGACCACTGAGATCAACCGACTTGGACTTTTTTATGAGGCTTTTCTAAAAAACCAGCGGTAATTTTTAGCGACTTGTACTTTATTCTTCTAGAGTTCAATCGGCTACAAAATTGCATACCCTAAATCTTTCTACGAAATCTAATTAAAAAAGTTCGAAATTTTTACGAAAGTTTGTTGAATATTATTAAATAGTGAACAAAATTTTAAACTTGGACTTACACTGGTTCTTAAAAAAAAAATAACTATATTTTTATAAAAAAATAACCAAAATTAGATTACAAAAAAAAAAAATAATATGTTAAAATTTGTCAAAATATGGTGCGGCTTTAATTTTTTCGAACACTGTATGTAAACAAGTGGCCGAAAATATCTAAAAAATTTAACGCTTGAAGGCAGACCTGAAAGTTTTCGACTTACACATAGATGGCGTGAAGTCCCCCACTGAACGCTGGAGCTTTTTGAACGAGAACTTATGCATATTTACATAGAATTCTACTAATATGTATGGTTGCCGGGTACACCAGAAAATGGATGGTAATTGCAAAGCTGACGAACTGACAGGGAAAGCTACGACCACCCAAGACCTTCCGGGAAAAAATACGGTAGATATAGCAATAGCCACTTTCAAGCAGTTTGTTAGGGTTTCTAAAAATAATGACCAATGAACGCTGGAACAACTAACTTTCAGGATGAATTGGTATTTCTATAAAAGGAAACGCTTACGGGCCACTTCTTAACGGGGAATCACTTGTATTGACCTATGTGACATGAAGGACCGAATCGAAAAAGTTACTAAATTGAAAAATAAATTACCAAATTTGATAAATAAAGAAAAAAATACCAATTTTGGTTAAAAATTACTAAAGCGGCAACGCTGGTTGTTAACGAAAATGAAAAATTAAAATAAATATTCGATAATGGGTTTAATAAATATGCAAACTTATCTCCATGTAAACATGACATACTATAGCATAGACAGACGGCAGCATTGAACCGAATCAACTCGTTAATTCGGAATTGAGTATCTCGTAACTTCAGTTGTTCTGGATTAAGTCTTACGACTACTAATCAAACTTAGTGAGGATCAGGGCTATTTTAGATGACAGCACTGCCAAGACGGCCAGCTGTTGTCCGCTGTTAGTTAGCAAATGAGTTTTGCGTCCCTGAAACTGAGTCTTCAGAAATGTGTTCTGTAACTTAGTAGAAATCAGATGTGATGGCACTAATTCTCTTTTAGGATTTACAATTTTATTTAATTTTATTTCACGCTTTTACTTTAATTAAATGCTTTGTTTTATTTTACATAATTATTTTTATAGGTCAATTTATTTTTTTGAAGTTTAATTTTATTAAAAATTACAACAAAAAAAAACTAAAGGATAATTGAAGGAACCAAAAAAATTTAAATAAAAATGTTGCTGCCTGTCGGCAGTCAGGGTATACATTTGATCAAATCAACTGCGTCGCTAAACCGGATAAATGTTGCGGTCTGTCTATGCTATTAGTACATATGTATGTACATATACACGCTTTTCCAACAATTTGCCACCAACAATGGAGATACACTTGCATTACTTGCATTTATATTCAAAAAGTTTCAAGTTGCAGCGCTGAAATAGAATCGCTATTTAATTTGAAATAATGTTGCATAATTTTATTGCACTGATACACAAATATATTTGTATGGATGTATGTACTATATGAAATTGAATATCTGTATAATGAATATTGCATCCATGCTGGGGCCATGTGTGCATACATAAACATAATCGTCCAATTTGTATGGTAACAAATAAACTAAAGCTGCCCAAAAATAAAAAAAAACTCGCGCAGATAATGAAATGAGGCTGATTGCGTACCCCGAAAATCGATCGACCGCATTCATTTGCAGAACGAAAGGCATATGGAGCAACAAAAAAATAAGTGCATTGTACGCTTAAACCATTATTAGGAGTGTTGGGCGAAACGTCTGCCAGCCGCGTGCTAAGCGAACTTCCGAAAGCAGCCGAAACAAAAACCAGAAAAAAAAACTTAAAAGAAAATTAAACAAACCGCAGTTATCTGCCATGAATTTGGGTTTGAAGAGTGAAGTTTTGCGGCGAAGATCGCTACCATTTTCAGCTCAGCACTGAATTAGCCAAATTATCGGTTTGATCCTGTGGCATGCAACAGCATACGTAATGTACTCGTATGTACTTAAGCGGCAGCAGCCGTTGCGTATTTCAAGTGAAAAAATTAATTCAGTGCTGAAAAAATGTGCGAAAAAACTTGAAAAGCAGAAAGGGAGTACAGTTGCAGTCACTGAAATGGACTCAAGCTTTTTGCAAGGATAATAAAAAATGACGCAACCAATTTTGGAACAAGTGACAATACACAGGCATCGGAAGAATATCCAGTCACTAGTTCTCTTCTATATATTGGGCTTACTCGGAGCACTCTACTCTTCAAAAAAAAAAAAAAAAAACTTTCAAAACTTTGCAAACTTTCATGGTGGAAAGCTTTGTTTGGCAGAACGCCTTGTATATAATTTTCCTCACGCACCGCTCCAACGGCCGCCACGACGATTGAGCAAAGCACTGGCGCGCTATTCGAGAGATTCGAGCTCGAGTCCTCGGGCCGCGAATAATTTTTCTTCGTTTTTCATATTTTTTTTTTCTTTTTAAATTAAATTTCCTTTTTTTTTACATTTAATTATTAAAAAAATATACAGTCATTCAATAAAGTTTAGATACTGCGAATTTTTTACAATACGGGCAACTATTTTAAAATATTTTATTTTTCGCTAATTTTTTATAAAAATATGGTTGATTCTACAACAAAATCCTCAAAAATGAGTTCCAAACCTTGTGTAAAATTAAAGTAAATTCTGCTAATTTCATTCAAATATTGCACTATTTATTTACGCTCTATAGAAAATTTTCAAACATTATTTTATATGGATAAAATGAGCGACCCCTTCAAAAAAAAGAAAAAAATGCTAAAAATCAATGTTAAGTCCTAGCTACCTCAAATATAATGAAATTGAATCTACTAAAAAACTGCTCACTCAACTGTTTTCTAAAGAGTGTAAATAAAAAGAACAATATTTGGTTGAAAATTTGCAGAATTTTCTTTACTTTTGCATAAGGTTTGGAACTCTGATTTTTGGTGATTTTTGTTGCGGAATTAACCATATTTGTATAAAAAAAACAAGCGAAAAATAAAATATTTAAACAAACGTTACCGGTATTGTAAAAAATTCGCTGTACCTAAACTTTATTGACTGACTGTATATGTATGTCTATATATTTCAATTAAATTAAATTTATTGAAACATAAAATTTTTTTTCATCGTTTAATTTAATTTCTAGTTTTTATTGTTTTAAAAAGAGAACTTTTTTTAATTTTAGTTAATTTGCAAAATCTTATGTTTTTTCTTCTTTTTCAATTTAATGTTCAGGAACTTATTTTCTTTTTTTTAATTAATTTATTTTTTTATAACCTATTCCATTTTATTTTAATTTTATAATTATATTATGATCAAAAGAAGTTTTTTCCTTAGTTCATTTAATTTTTAGTAAGTAATTTTATTCATGTTTTTATTTATTATTTATTTTTTTTTTAATTTAATGTTCTTTCAGTTTTTAGATATTATTGTTTAAAGAAGCATATTTTTTAATATCACTTAATTTGTGGAAACCTCTTTAGTCAATTCTATCTTTTAATTTTCAGTTTTTATTGTTTTAAAACAAAAATATATACATATTTGAATTCTGTTTAATAGAAAACGTATAGCTTAATAGAGCTGTTGCTAACCGTATGTATTCGTTACTGAGTTACGGATATAATCCATTACTCGAAGTACCGAATCGTTACTCGCAATAATAATCTCGTTACTAGCATTTTACGTATACGCACCACCTTAGCCCTCTTGTGTTAAGCATAAGGCTAAAAACATAGTGGAGCGGCGAGCAAAGCGTGGCTGGTACGCAGAGGGATAGTCTGGGGCTTGTTGGCTTTTGGCAGTAAAACTAAACGCTGGAAACGCTTTGCTTGATGCAGGAGTTATAAACTGTAGCAAAAGCTCGTGGATAGTGGATCATTGCGGTTTTGAGCGCTAGATAGCATCAGGTCCTTATGCTTTTTTCACAGCGAGTTTGCCAGCTGCCTCACGTACTTCCTCAGGGGTAATATCGGGGATGCTGGCGTTACTTAAGGTGCCAATGACGAATGCATTTTGATGAGGGCTCTGCTCTGGGATTAGGGTATTCACAAACTCGTTGAGTGGAGTTACCGAGGTCGGTGGTTCGTTTGGGAGTTTCAGCTGCTTAAAAACTATTTTATAGGCTGTGATAGGAAGAATTCATGTTTACTGATAGATATATATTATTATATGATATTATTAGTAGAGTATTATTGAAGGTTTTCACTAATGCATAAACTTCTACCTGAAATATGCTTCCTAGAGTCATCTAGTGGTCGCGGAATGAATGTCAGTCCGACAGAAAGTTGAGTGGATAAGTTTGGTCCGGGTCAGAAGTAGAAACCGAAGATTCTATTCCGACTGCTCAAGGGACTAGGTCGAAAAACTGCGGTCTGAACATAAAGCCACCCAGGTCTAACGACTTTTCATCACAAGGCGATTTAAAGTACAAATCTTTATACGATTTTAAGCTAGCTAGTACAAACTTGACTTTAAGATATAGAGCTAAGCACTTGGGAATAATTCTGAATAGCAAGTTGCCCTGGAAGCGGAGCGAAGCGGTAAATCTTATCGCCATCGAACATTGGTGTTTGCGCAGAATCGTTCTCTCTAAAGCAAACCAAGGCGTCATGTATGTAAATATACGGGCATAGTGAGAGATTTTTAGAGCCGTGATTTTCATGAGTTTATAGAGACGGCTTTTCAATTGCCTACCGAGCCTAAAGTACCGTCTGGACTGATAAGAGCTTCTGTACCGGAGTTTTATTAGCCTTTCAGGTGATTTTCAAAATACATACTTCACACAATTACCGAATTTCAAAAACCTTCGCGATTTTCATTAATTAGTAGCGTGACTCACTACATCTTAGCACGGTTCGTCTGCTTTGTGTTGACTGATCTTAATCATTGTCCGAATCGGTTCCCTGTGAGTGGTCCGGGACATGACAGAATATTCTCGTGCGCCCTTTTGGGTAAACTTCCGCCTTTGGTCCATCAAAGCTTCATGAAGCTCTGCTATTTCCAATTTTTTTGGATACGAAATTATGATTTAGGACCCATTTCACTTTTATCTACACACTTTAGATTATTTCAGAGGAGATGTACATACATGCATATGTACGAGTATGTATGTTTCTGTCTATGCGAGTTCAAAGAATTTACATCGAATATGTAAAAACTAAAATACACGTACATCGGGTTATCGTTATATCCGCATGTTTGTATGCAGGGCATTGTAATTTTTTTTCAAAACTTTTTGAAAGCAAAAAATGTTTGCGTTAGCATTTTTTTCTCCGGCTTCTACTTATTGCCACTCTACATAGAATGCAAGTGCCCTTTCAAGCCCTAAACTCGACTGCGGCATTTGCATTCGCTTGAAGAGTCAATTAAATGGCAAACAAATGCAGCCACAAATCAAATGAGAGCGAAATTGCGCACCAAAATGGTTGGAGATAAACTTTTTGCAAGCACCAGGCATCAGCAGCAGATGGCTGGTTTGACGGTTAGCTGATGAATCGGATGCTGGGCGTATTGATGCTGTGGCTATTGCTGCTGCACCAACCAACTTTGGTGGTGGTCAATTATTTTGAGCGACCACAAATTATTGACGTATGTAGTAGTAGAGAAATGTACATTCATACATGTTATACCCTTCATGATTGAAAATGAAATAGAAATAGATTTAAAAAATATGCTGCTGATGATGTACATTCAGGTCAATTATTGGACAGAGGTTGGATTAATAGTGTTTAAGCAAACAGCTGTGATGTATTGTGGAACGATGTTCCGTCATCCCTTGTGAAATTTGGTTTGGAAACAAACCGGTTTCGGCGTTGTGCCATCTTCGTTCGTCCATTGGAGCTATAAAACGATCAGTCTGTGTCTGTCCAAAATCGGACGGTAACGGAGAATGTGTTCTCAAGTCTCATCGTCATCGTCAGCCTGCATTCCGACTCTGTGAACACACCTATTCGGTACATGTCAAATCGCAGCCGGTTGTAACCAGTCAACGATATACTTTATGCTTAAAGGGTATCTAAACAGCCTGGCCTATCTACGTCCCCCCAGTAACTATGGGTTCAGGTCCCAAAAGTCTCTAAGGTATCCCTCTAGTGCGAACTCATCGGCGAGCTGCACCTCCATTTGTATACAATCTGTCTACCTGTGTACTTATCTGGGATCAAGTCTAGTCAAGTCAAGTCAAGGGAGACTCCCCGAAGGGCCGCACCATGAACAGACTAGGGTAATGCTCATCAGCCAGACTTGCTCGACCAGCTATACTCGCTCAACGTACACGTTACACTTACGCGAAACCCCCTGGGGAGGAAAACCTAACTACAATTGGCAGGTCTTCCGCGTAGTCCCCATCTCATAACCATCTCATACTGTCTGATTAAGAGATCGTGTCACATGGCTCGCACCGCCATTTTAATGTTGCCCAAGGACGATGTAATTTCACGCTCACGAAGCATAGCGATCAAACTAACAGTAGTAGGGTCTAAGCTATTTTGGTACATATCCCTCGAAAAAAATGCATAGGCAGTACTGTCGAAAGCCGCCTGGATGTCCAAGAAGGTACACAGAGCGATAAGGTTGGCCCCGAAAGTGCTTTTGTCTTATTTACCAGATACTGTAAGGCCGAATACTGCAGCGTCGTCATGCATGCGTAAAACAAGTTCTAGCCAGCGCAAGCCGTTTGAATTTTTATGCGCTTTTGATTATGTCCATGTCATTAAACAACTCCCACAGTTTGTCAATGCATCTTTTCGGTACTCGTCGCACACGCGAACAGGGTCACAGATCTTGCGGAGAATAGTTCTTTCGAAAGCCCCCCAATACTTTTCTTCTTTGTTCGACATCGTCCATTTTTCTGTGCCATATAAAACATAACAAGCATTTATCTAAAACGGTGTTCAAAATTCATCTTAAAATTATTTTTGTGCTCTCCGAAGACATGGTCACCCCTACTGAGGAGGAGTAGTATTTGCAATACTGCGTCGCATTCTACGTAGATTTGCAGGACAATTTGCCCATGAAATATATGAACTCACTTGTGTGTGTGCCACATTTTTTGTACGCCACTACGCTTGCGCCTGAGTACGCACTTTTCAAGCTGTAGTTCATCATCATGCAGAAAAAAACGGCCAAATAAAAATAAAATATCGGCTCGGCTCTTACCATCAGCATTCAGCATTTGGGCAGCATCAGTGGCGGACAAAAGTCTTCATTAAATTAATGGCTTCGAAGGCGGTTATTGTGTTTCGTTTTGGATACAACAACTGCGCACTCGAACATGTGAAAAAAGGACAAGGCAAACTATGTACAAAGATAACTGCCACTAAATTCAATCATTTTGAGCCATTGAAGAACTGCAAGTAGTTAGTCAGCCACTGAAGTAGTCATTCAACGAGCGAGCTACCGCCATCACCACCACCACCACCACCGCCAACAGAGAGTGCACGCACTGTGCTACCAATCTTTAAAAGATACCAAAACGGCTAAGCAACTGATCCACCGAAAAGGGTGAGGTATAATCCAATGAATGACTTGAAGGAAAGTCGAAGAATTTAAGCTGTGGTGCGCTTGATTGCCGCTTTTAGTGTCACACGCGAAATATTGTCAAATGTGGTGCAGCACAATGTTGCCAATCCACGGACCTACTTGTAGGTCTCACATACGCACATTCATAGTCGTTTACGCTGTCTTAATGATGATTTAACGAGGATTTAAGCGATTACAATAAAAGCTACATTCCATTTTATTTCGCTTTCGTTAGGCGTAGAGCTCGGCTGCCAGCGAGAGCTAAGCGTAGGTACACTTTATACATATGTATGTACATATGTACTTACGTACATACATGCATAGCAACTTGCAACATACTAACTATCGCATCTTGGTAAATTGTCTGGATTAAATCATCAATGTCGCATCAAACGTGCAAAATTGCAATGTCTTGTCCTCAAAGGGCTTCCCAATCATCAAATGGCTGTAGTAGATGTTGCCTCCCAACTTAACCTTGAAGTACCTACAACTTAATATCATTCAAAAGCAGTGTTTACATACATGCTTGTATTAAAACGTCAATAAGTTTTAGATATACATACATAGATACATATCTACTTGTATGCGCGCACCCAGTGAACCAAAAATTCGAAGAGAGTCAAAAAGTTTGAATGGAAAATGTTTTTTAAGTTTTAGGGTATGTATGAATTGACTGTCGGTGAATGTCGACTCAGGGCTGAGCCTTTCGGTAATGATTCAGCAGAAGCTGCTGCCAGCACATAATAGCCTTAAACAATGTTCTCACTGATCGCTAATTTCCTCCACTTTTGCTCACTGCTTAAATAAGCGCAGAACTAGAGCTACCAATCTGTAGGTTCAGCGTTCGTTCATTGGTCCAAGCAACATCTAATTTATAAAAATTCTTCTCTAATGGCGGTCACCCTTCGGCAGGCAATGGCAAATCTCCGACTGCATCTATGCCATGAAATAACGCGAACAAACACACACACTTGTGTTTAAAAGCAATTCGCTCGTTCTTAAGTTTATGCAATTCTCAAATATCTCGTCGCTCATTTTAATGAAGTGATAACTCGCTAGCATTTCCAGCTTCGCTATCACACGGTGCTTTAAGCATCGCCCAAACTCCTCTACCGCAGTAATTTTTGCCACGGTAGCAAGCTAAAGCTTACAAACCACACAGGGGCTCTGCTTGAATGCATCCCTGAATAAATCCCAGCACGCTGCACAGCAGTCTACGGCAGCTAGTGTATGATGACTCCTCCAATGGACTCCCCCAATTGATACATGGTAAAAGGGTGACATCTTTTGGTACGGCTGCATCGGCTTGTCCGCATATCTCTCTCTATCTCTCTCTCTTATTTTAGGCATATGGAGTGCGTGGTTGACTTGATGTGCACCTATAAACCATATGGGCTCATTGAGCTCGATACATAAATACTCGTAACAAGGGTAGGTAATTTCTACCTCCTCTACTTCTCTAACCCGATACATAAATTCTAAACCTGGTCTCCCGCTCTCCCTCAGCCAAACACTTACATATGGGTCGATTCACGTCAAATGTCCCAAGCGCGCTGAGCGGTGCGAAATAAGTTACTTTTCGACTAGCTGGGAAGCGGCCAAAAAAGGGTGAAAAAAAAATCGGAAAACACGATTTCTATAGAATTTTTTACGGGCTATCCGATGGTGCTCTGAGTTTTCCAAAATTTCCCCATTTTCATGGAGAAAATTCGAGACCAAAATTGATTGGTAATTTTTCCCAATCATGACAACTTTTATACGCGAGCGCACTTGTGCACAAGGGTATTATAATTTTATTCACATACCAATTGTTTGTAGCAGCCAAATCGAATCGAGAAATATTTAGACAAATGTGTACATAAATGCTCAGAATGAAGAGAGAGTCGATTAAGGCATGCCTGTCTGTGCGTCCGTTTGTGTACACGATAACTCGAGCGAAAATTGAGAAATCGCAACGAAATTTGGTGTGTAGGTTACCCAAGGTAGGTTAATATTGAGAATGGGGGAAATCGAACTGTAACCACACCCACTTCACATATAATGGTAGAAAAATTTCAGTAAATATTGAATCGAAATTATTGAAAATGAGTATATGAGGTTTAGAATTGGTACAAAATAAAAATTAAATTAAATATAAATATCATAGATTTTGTTGCTATTTTTGTCTGGAAGCCAGTGGGAAAGGATTCGTTATTCCCGTACAGTGGCAAAGAGAGTGCTTAACGCTTTCGATCCATTCTTCATCTCTACAGCTTCAACACAGATACTTTGTTAGAAAGTTCACTCTTCCTACGTTTGTTCTCATAAGGCAATGGCCAAAAACTGTTCTGAGTTGAAGTCGCTCCAAGAAAACCAGGGCGCTGAACTTATTTTTGTCGAGTCTGTGCCAGATCCAACTGACTACCCCACATGTTGGTATGACATTATATCTTCTGTTTGCCAGTTCGACGCAGTAAGTTTTAAGTCATATTTTGCAAGATAAAAGCGTATACATCAGCGATGGGCAGAGATAGCTTTTGCTCTGCACGCGCCTATATATACCCACTTTGTGTAAGGTGTTTGAACCAGTGAGAAGGATGTCTGTTTAGGCGCGACTGCTAACACCCAGCGTTGCCATTTTAGCCGTTTTCCGGCTAGATTTAGCCGGTTTTGATAGCAACTAGCCGGAGAAAATTCGATCTAGCCGGCAGCCGATTTGTTAGCCGGTTTGTAAAAAAAAGTTAGCCGTTTTTAGCCGATTTTACTATTTGCCTAATTTTCAGGTGCAAAAAGTAAACAAGTTGTTCGACCCAATGAAGATTTTTAATGAACTCAATGTTTTACTTTCGCATCTATGCTCCCTAGTGGTTATTAGCGCGGACACATTTGATCCTATATGCTCCCCGTTGGAACCATACCTTGCTCCATTTCCTCAGTTTTATCACAGTTTTGAAGAGTATTTAAAAACAAAAGTAAGCACAAACGCTTTTGACCAAGAAGCCGAGAAAATAATTCGAGAAAATGGTCGCTATTTTATTATCACTTTAATAAAGGAATTACGCCAACCAACGCCTCCCTACAAATATTGCCACACTAAAAAAAATTGACTTTTTTCTGTTGGAAATGTATTAAGAGTAATTAAACCAAAAGTATTTGTTCAACTACAGCAACAAAAACACAAATATAATGCCGACGAAATAACATCCATAGAGATGCAATGGCAACGGTTAACGTTACATACCTGGAGTAATTTAGACTCAACTGTAAAATTTTGGGCCGAAGTTTATCAATTTCGAAATGCCCTAGGAGAAAACCCTTTTGCTGACCTTTCCAACCTAGTTTTTAGTTTTCTTGTTTTGCCTATAAGTAATGCAGAAGTAGAGCGAATATTTAATTCAATGAATATAATAAAAAATAAGCAAAGAAATCCAATGTGCGTTAAAACGTTAAACGCTATTTTATATATAAGATACGGTTTAAAACGTGAAGAAAAATGCTGCCATAATTTTACTGTAGATGACGATCTCTTAAAATTAATGAATTCAGGTGATATATACAATAGTGATACACTTGATGATGAGGAATATACACTCGATATAAATTAATGGTGTTAACTAGTCTTTCGTTTCTTGCGATTTACTTAAATAAACCATGTGAATTTTCACTAAAACATTTTAGCCGTTTTTAGCCGCTTTTTTTTTGCCAATCTAGCCGGTCGGCCCAAAAAGTTCTGGCAACACTGCTAACACCGCATGTGAAATTTTTGTACATAAACTTCTCAGTTGCCATGTAATAAAACTTTCTTAAGTTATAATTTGAAGGCACTACAAAGGGTGCTCAGTCTAGTCTGATGCATCCTTCGGACAATGCTTCCGGAGCCTTTTACGAAGGTGGTAAATGAACTTAACTATTGGCCACAGTGCCTACCCACGTTTTTTGCACCAATAAACATTTTTTTTTTATGAATATGGGGGAGGCACTGAGTTATTCAATGTCCGTCCCGGTCAATTCATCCGACTCGTAATACTCTGGTATATATCCGCGTCCCGGAATCCAAATGATCCTTTTTGTATAGTTCAGTGCCAGCTCGTTTAGCTATTTTAGAGGAGATTTTCACAGGGCGTGGGAACAAGTCAAGCTTCCGACCAACATAAAAAAAATAAAAATAAACAATCACCGTTTGGAGGCGACACGAAACTGTAGTTCCCTGCCCTTTGTGTGTCAACATCAAGGCGCATGCCACAAATTCGGAGTAGAAGCTCGGCCAAACACTAAAATAGTGTGTAAGTGCCAATCCATTATTATTATTATAAAGCATCTTTCCAAATAGCGACAAGAAGTAATTGGTACACTGTCTATACTTATAGTTTCCATATTGTAAAAGTGTAAACCATTTTCTTTACTGGGAAAATAAAAGCGCTAGTGTGCGGTTGATACTTATGAGGATCTGCAAATGCTTCACTTATGCTGAATTCCCTACAAGTTCCTTCCTTCCTTCGTTAAAGCCTCAAGTTGTCTACCATGCTTTCATACTCGTACTACGCCTCACCTACTACTACTGAGTGACTGCTTAACTGCCTGATTGCCTCACAACACTGATTGACGTATTTTTCTTTGTTTGACTTTTCAATTTGAACAAACTCATTGACTTCGGTCAATACGACTACATACATATATGCCAATAACGTTGGTTGGCTCCTACACGCTAGTCAATCTTTCAAGCATCCTTCATGCGTTGTGCTGTTAGCTGGTTAAACATTCTTATGCACGTACTTTTACACACACATATGTGCACACTTATGTGGTGCTTGACGTACTTAAATTGCTCCATTTGTAACATTTTCTATTCCGTAGTGCATTCAATTTATCTACTTACTCTACTTTCGGATACTCCTATCTTGTGTGGTCTACTATTTAGTAGAAGTTTTGTTCACTTAAGTGCTTATGCCTTTATGTATGTGTTCATTCGTAAAGGAAATTTTATTAAGTTAGATAATGTGGAAAGAATTTTGGTTGGATACAGTTATTAAGCGTTTTTGAAAGATTATACTAATCACATTAACTTTCCATTTTATTTAACTTGTTCAAAAAAAGGAGGTACTTGAGCATAAAATGTTGCTTTAAAGCTTTAAGTTTGATCTTTTCACCATAGACCCACTCAAAATTTAGCGAATTTGTGACTTAGGACCCAGACCTTTTAAAACAAGTGTCCCACGTAAAAGTGTTGCCCACAGAAAAAAGTCTTTAGTGGTCTCAGCGGTCGTCAGAACCAATAAAATTTAAATCCCTCGCGGCTAAACCATCTTGTGTTTGGAAAGCATAATGAACTTGTTCACTCGGTAATATCTGATATGATAAGGCATATGGCCATTTGGCGAGAAAGGGATAGAATCAGGTATTCCTCGGTCCCTAACCAGAAACTGGGTAAATATTTCGCTAAAAAATTACTGGGAGGCTTCGAGAATTGGACTACAGTCAACTTGTGGGACTGTTCACCTGTAGGTAGGTAGGTTCATATGTAGGCCATTTTCAATATCTTAGCCTCATAGATTTTATTAGCTATCGCGAGAATTTTCGATTATTCCGTCCAAAAATTGATTTACGAAGACTTCCGAATATTTTCTCAATAAAATATCCTTTATAAGTAAGTACATGCATATGTATAGTAAGTACACTTGCTAATGCCATGCCCATTACAGTGCGTATGCCAATGTCAGTTTACCTGTAACTATATCACCATCGTGGCATCAAAGAGGCGCTGTTCCTAATGTCCGTCGCATTACACCTCAAAGCCAATTAACGCCATCAGTGGCGAAACAAGTCTAAAAATCAGTGTAGAAAAAGAAGTAATGAAAATACATAAAAGAAAATTGGTAATTGGCTAACGCAAACGAAAGCGTGGCAAAGCAAAAGAAAAACAACACGAATTACAAAAAATAATGAAGAGAAGCGAGGATTAGAGCAGAGATTCACTTGGATTGCAAATGTTCATACCTTGTGAATATGTGTAATTTAAGTCTTGATGCGGCAATTAAGTGAGCTTGTGATTTTCCTCCTCCAACGCACTCAGCTGCCAAAAGCAAGTGCTGCCCCTAGTCAGTGTCGCACCACTGCATTTAGCTGCTATGTAAGTCGTCGTTGTTCATGTCATTGCTATTGGCAGTGGTGTCCGGACGAGGAGCTGATGTTTGTTGCTGATGCTATTACATATTTGTATACATATAAGACGCTGTGTGTCCCAAGGTGTATGCCACTGATGTTGCATGTTAAGTCACTAAGTCAGATCATTTCTAAATGTTCTGATGATATCGCTTAAACCAACAACAATTTGAGTAGGTACATACATAGATACATATATGAAATTTAGTTATGGTCAAGCAAAGTGACTTTGTGCAGATTAATTACACCTTTCTACTAAAAAATATTAACAATTGCAAGCAAGAAAAGGTGAGTAAGACGATTGTACATAGATTTGTACTTAGCCGCACAAATCCTTAATTGTATGTTGCATTTTGATATGATCCTTAAATTGGCAAACATCACAGCTAACATGTACACTGTCGGCAAAAAGTATTGGCACTGCTGCTTTTTTACAATATATGCAACAATTTTTTTCGTAATATTTTTCCGCAAATTTTTTATAAAAATAGTGTTCATTCTATAACAAAAACATAAAAATATAGTTTTTAAACTTTGTGCAAAACTCACGAAAATTCGGCAAATTTTCATGCAAATTTTCAACTTTTTAAGCAGATTTTTTAGTATTTGATTTTTGGCATTTTCTTCACGCAGTCTCTTCCATAGAAAAAAAATGTTTCGAAAATACTTTATATGGAAAAAATGCAAAACATCTTCCACAAAAAATTTCTCAAAGGTCAATGTGATTTTTGACTAATTCCAAACTTGCATTTTTTTACTAGAATTTAATGGGATACAAAACTGCATACTCAAGAAAATTCGAAGAAATCTGATTAAAAAGTTGAAATTTTGTATGAAAATTTATTGAGTTCTCGCGAGGTTTGCACAAAGTTTAGAAACTATATTTATATTTTTTTGTTGTAGAATGAACCATATTAAAAAAAAAAAATTTTGCGCAAGAATATTAGAATAGAAATTGGTGCATATATTGTGCAAAATTCGCCGTGCCAATACTTCTTTCCGGCAGTGTACATACATATGTATGTATAAGTAAGTAATGCACATCACTGCCAATTGCAACTTGGCAACCTTTTAAACGCTTTAGTTACGCTTAAGATTAAGTGGTCGTGACCACTGAAATGCACTCCGCTACGTGTATTACTGTGTGTAAATATGTACATATGTTCAATTGCATTTCTGTCTGAGGTCTGCAAGCGTCGCTTCGCCATTGACTTTTCGCAACCGTGTGTCTCTGTAAACACATGTGCCCCGCGCATACATACTTTTATTGTTGTTTTCTCTGTGCAATCTTTTGACTTTGTTCCTCAATTATTGACTTTGTCCCTGTTGCACGTCAAGAGTCTATTAATTAGCCAACAACTACCGCATCGACCAAAAAATCATACATAGAGCATTGAGTTAGAGGCGCCACTGTGACGAAGTGACGTGCTGCTGGTGGTGCATGGCAAGCGCGGCATCCTGCCTTTGTCTGCTCATTGTATGTATGTATACTTACTTGTACAGTAATCCTCTTTGCATTGCTTGTTTGAATTAACTTCTTAAATGGACTTTTAAGTGTTTACAGCCAATTTGTTATGCTTAATAGGTAGCACCCACCACAGCAGCGGCTGGTCCATTGTATTAGATGTGGCGACGCTGGCACCTTTTTTTTTGGCTTAAGAAATTAAAAACAAATAAATGTTGCCAAGACGGTAGGTGCTAGGACTATGTACAATTGCACTCAGAGGTACCTACGTACGTCTACAGAAGAATTTCATCATATCTTTCCGTATTATGAATGCAGAGAAAAGTGAAAAGAAATACTAAAGAACTGAAGTACTACTAAGATGCAGTGCTCCCTGGTAGCTGACTGGGATACAATTTGCGCATTTTGATGCACTTCTCATTGGCAATAATTTGTCTCTATGCAAATCCTATATTGCTTGGTCATTTCGTCTAGCACTATATTTTTTGGTTGGATTTTTAACCCTGAGTTTTAGGGGCTTCCGATTGAATCTCGTGTCTCTCTGACTACTTTGCTGGTTTTCAACAGCGTTGAAGTGGCCTTCTATATCTATACGTTTTATGCAAAATATGTACGATCGCTATGTTTGTTTACATATGTAAGTATATATAAGCCGGAAATTAGGTGGCGATTAAGTTCCTTTTGTCTGTCATGATATGCTTGAAAATTGTTGGGGAAGCGTGTGACATCCCTCTCTAAACCATCAGAATACTTAGTGAAATAAGCTCATATGGGTTGCTGGCCGTAGCGATATTGCATAAATGCCGTGCAGGTATCGAAACTTTTACTTGAAAGTAGTATCGATTCTTGAAAAATATCGGGCCTAAAGTATCGATATCTACTTGTATCGGTACTTTTGGTTATGAAGGTATGTCGTATGAACTGAGTTAAATTTTATTTTTTAACTAATAACTTAATCACACACACATCGTCACAAATTTTTATTTTTTTCTCAACTTTTATTTCAACATAGATTGATTAAAAGAAAAATACTGATAAAAATAAAATATTTCGCACAAACAGGGTTGAATGAAATTCCTGCCCGTATTTTCTTTGTAAGACAACTATTATTGATTTTTTAGAATTTAAAAAAAAGCTCGAAATATTGTACGAAAGTTTGTTGAATTGGAAAATTTTTTTGGAATTAAAAAAAAATAAAATTTTCACTAGTAGGAATAGGTAATTCTTTAAGCTGATAAAGTTAGATATTCACAAAAAAAAATTATTAATTATTAAAAAAAAAACAAGTAAAAAAGCCTAAGTTCGGGTGGAGCCGAACATTAAATACCCGGCG
This sequence comes from Rhagoletis pomonella, assembly GCF_013731165.1. Taxonomy (NCBI): domain Eukaryota; kingdom Metazoa; phylum Arthropoda; class Insecta; order Diptera; family Tephritidae; genus Rhagoletis; species Rhagoletis pomonella. Next base: position 7,550,632 of record NW_023458565.1, read on the forward strand.
CAAGTATTAAATATAGTTTTTCACCATTCTGAAAACTACCGCTATATGGTAAGAAGAGTGGCTTTACCACTATTTCCATCACTTTCGATAGTATGTTCAGTTACACTTAATGAGATAAACTTGTATAGTTAGATTTGGGCGGAAACACGCTCACTTTCCAAAATTTTATAATAATGTTGCTTCTTTTCAAAGATTCGTTGTTAGTATTAATTTTGAGTAAATTAGCGTCCTTAAATTTCGATATATTGAAGTTTCAAGAATCTCTGATATTTACCGTTATATGAAAAGTGGGAATAATTTTAGTCCGATTTCAATAATTTTCCAAGTTCTGCTTTCGTGTGGTAAGCGAAATAATCGTACCAAGTTTTGGTACAAATTGAACGAACGGCTACCGAGATATACCTACTTGGTCATAGGTGGGTGTCGACAACTTATTTTTCTCAAAAACATTTTCTTATTCGCCGGATCTGTGTTTGGAAGGTTCATGGACTAATTCCAGACCAACTGCACCAATAATAATATTAATCTACTCGGAAAATAAGCGCATACGTATTTTTTATTTGTCTATATCATCAAAATTGCATGTTTCATGTACTTTGAAAAATGCCTCATCAAATTTTCATGCTCAAAAATCGAAATTTTTTTTGAATATAATTCGTATTTTTACTGGCATTAGAAAATAATTGTATATCTATTCGATGTTATGGGTGATATTTTTTCGAGCTGCCGCTTTTATTTTATTTTTTCAAAAAAATAAAGAGAGTCTATGAATATGACTTTTCATAAAAAATTTAAAATGAATTTTTTAAAAAAAAACATCTTTTTTTGGCTAAATTTTCTTTTGAAGATAGCTTGCCATAGATATCACGGCATTCGGTAATATATGGCATTTAGGATATTTTTGTTTTTTAAGGGTTTTAAGAGAAATAAAAAAAAAATTATTCGCATTGAGCTGAAATTTGATAACATGCCATTATAAATTAAATTTTGCATTTTTTTGCAATTTTTTTTATTATACCTATATCTCGATATATAAGGAAGTTAGGTTATTTTTGTTTTTTTTTTTAAGAAATTTTCATGCAGTCGGCTTGCATGATCTGAGATGGAATTGGTCCATAGCCAATTTTTGAGAAGGGTTCAGGAATACATTACAAAATATTTGAAGCGCTGTTGAATTTATTAAAGAAATGGCAAATATAATTTCAGTTTTAACCAAACCACTATGATTTGCTCTTACTTTCTATGCAATGACATAAATATGTACCATATATATTTACACTTCATTCAACTTGGACCGAAGGCAGGAAAGGCCTGCCACAAGATCTGCGCCTACGTACAAATGCGTACACACATACATACTTATGTATATACAAATGCATGTTGAAAGAACCTGAATTGCTCATCAGTGCGCTTTGCCTTAAGTTGAATTTGTTGCCTTACCAGTTACATCATCATTTCTTCTCTTTCTCTCTACCTACCACATTTTGCTGCACTAACGTCCGGGGAAATTGTGTGGGCGTAGTTGAAGCTACATTAAGCTTGGCTTAGCAGCAAAGCATTTGAAACAGAATCTTTTAAGCGGATATTATTCTCCACATAGTTTTATTTAAAGTTGTCAAGATGTACATTTGTATGTATGCACGTAAATGAAAATAGACCAACGCAAGAAATCTGTGCGATTGTAAGGAAAACAACAATTGCAATTATTAAGCTAAGCTTAAGTTTAAGATTAGCTTAGCTGATGGATGGAGACTGAAAGTGAATTTCTAGTGTAAAGTGAACTAACTGAAGTAGGATATTTTATATAAAGCGAATTGCTGTTACGAAGCATAATAAGTAAATATGTACTTGATAAATACCCAGCCGGCAAATAATGCGAAAATTTATCCGAAAAAGTATATGAAGTGCGGATTTTTATGCGTTTGACGATCCGTTTTTCTACTAAAGTGTGCGGCAAAAACGTTCCGGAAATGGTTGTGGAACGGATACGTTTTTAACTCATTTTCTAAAAATTTTTTTGTTTTAATTTTTCGTTCGCTTTTCTTCTGCACTTCACAGATGCTTTTTCATAGCTCGAAAAAAAATGAGGAAACTCCTGACGGCATTCGAAGCCGATACCTTCTGAAAGCTAGCAAATAAAGGCTCGCTCCTCAGCACGATCAGCCACTGCCGACTATGTTCAACTCTCAAATATTCAACTTGAACAAATAAGAAAAGAATACCCGAATACGAAAATAAGAAGTTGTTTTTCGTTCATTTCTGGGTACCAAAACCGCACGGTCTTTTGAACGTTTTCGGATACGAAAATGAATGAAAATTCTAATCGTTTTCTGTATGTTTCCGACTATGAAAAATGTAGGAGACGCCACTCTCGGGAAAAATTTACGTTTTTCTGCTCGTTGGGCATGTATGTATATTTTTGCAAGTATTATACCTACCATACATACATATATACATATGTACGTGCATGTATGTGTGTATGTGTGTATATACGCATGCATTGTAATATGAACTTAACTAACTTCCGGCCACTTTCGTTGAGTGGGATGCATTAGCTGGATATTCGCCTTAGTTAAATGTTGCCATTACTTGATATAAATAATTAAAATGATGTAATGCGTCTAGGTAGCCGCTATCGCACTCATCTGCACAGCGTATTCTGCTACTTAAGTGACATTAATTTGCATAGCCGCTTATTGCTTCCGCAATACTTAAATACAAATCCCTAAGTCACAGCGGTTTCAAGTGGTTGCAGCTAATACATTTATGTAAGCTCTGCTAATTCCCACTTAACGCCGAGCCAAAAAATTTAATAAATGGACAACATAAAAGTCGTAGATACATATTAGCGAAGCATTTCCAGAGAACCTTTGACACATTTTTCTTGGCTCCCAAAATTTCGACAAGCCTTCGTATAATGAGCTTCCCTCCGTGGTTTTCAATCCTAAGTATATCTGTTCTAACCTAATCAATCGTAATTAAAATGTAATCGTGATCAAAAATGACCATTCAAAAGCATTGAAAAGTGCTTCCTTCTACGCAAAGGACTCGCACGATTTTTATGAGGGTGGATCGTAACATAGCTGGCCTCTAAAATTATCGCCTTTAACCCTTATGTACTGTTGTTAGTCCATCAGACCAAGACAAAATTTTTAGATTAAAAAAAGTTTTCGTTTACGCGCCAAAAATTTTCTTACTACGAATAGCTTTTACCAAGTCAGTAATGAGTTAATTCCGGTAGCGAGCAAACGTGTGCGGCGGGAAGTGCGGTAGTAATCGCGTTTTAATTACTTGCTCGTGGTCTGTGAGACCGACTATTTTTCAATTGTCTTTTTTATATCTCCTACCTATCCAATCATATCTGTCAGGAATTTGCCAGTAATTTCGAATAGTACTAATATTTGAAATAATTTCTATAACTTAAAAGAAAATTTATTGTAAATTTTAACTTTATTTGAATTTACACGATACGCATAACAAAAGCCAAGAAAAATTCCTTATTATTTACTTCTGTAAAAATGAAGAATGTATTTTTATATTAAAACAGTATTTTTCGTTTTAAATATATGTATGAATAAATTTTTTGCTATTTTGTATTTTTTCTTAACATATTGTTTGAAAATATTGCTAATAAAATTTAAATTAAATTTGAGTGAATTAAAAAAATAAGTTCGAAACTTTTATTTTGTAATGTCAAAAGGGTAATTATTTCACTAAAAACCGAAACTGAAACACTCTATATTATACATTTCTTACTTAACAATAAAATTTGTGTGGGCTCACAGACCAACATCAGTAGTTATGAGTATTTTTTCAAGCACAGTAGTTAAGGGTTAAGTGAATCAAAATTTTACTGCATTCTAAAACATAATAAGATTACCTTAGATATTTTTGGAATGGATTTATCACATTTTATGGCTCAAAAAGTCTAGTGTGCCCAAAGTATTTAATAACTTCTGAGTTTACTTATGGAAATTGTTAGCCACGTAGAAGATCAACTCATAGCTTGACAAGAACAGACCAAGTTGTCTTTTATCTATTAGCTTTGCCTTTAATGCACTTTCTCCATGCACGAGCTAGAATTCATGGCTGAGTATCAACAATCAAATTTGTGCAGCCTTTCTAGACTCTCCATTGACTCCATTAAGATTTTCAAGAATTCCTGGCTAGAATCGGTACATGACCTATCTGGACTCCTGATAATTTCTATTGCCTAATCGGTTTTTGACAGTATTTTGCATAGCCTTGATGGTTCATGTGCTTTGCGGACCATGTACGACTTCTTTAAGCATTGAAGCCTGTCCCCTGGCTTTCCCATTGCACCTCACGTCAAGTGTTTGATACCATCCAGTTAATAATCCTGATAGTAGCCGATTCTGTGGCCACTTTTGTATCAATTACTTCTTCCGTAATCCTATTTCGGAACGTTGGCAGAGAGACTCACGCCTCGCGTTGGTATCGGAATATTCCCAGAGCTTATGGTTTCGCTTATGGTTACGCTTGCGCCTTTATTCGCACACCCACAAGTTGAGATTTTCAGAGTTAATTGGGGCGAAAAGAAATAAATTATTAGTGCTATTCTCAGGCAGTATACAGGTTCTTACTTTACCCTCTGCCATTCGGGGGTTAACAAACGGAAACCTTGGCCTCGCCTAGGTAGAGTTCTTCGACCAGGGTCACATCTACCTTATCAGCGATGAAATTCATGGCGCTTTTAGCCAAAAGGTTTGCTACGCGGTTAGCTTAAATATGATTTCCGTGATCGGAACCGGTGGTGGGATCCATATTGATATATTCGGTCGTACCGCTATCCTTGACGGAAAATGCTTCTAGCAGTTCTACCAGCCAAGGTGCGCCAAGTTTTTTGATAGTGTGCGTTGGAAAGCAAAAATCTAATTCCTTACCTCGAGTATCAATTACATGAGTCAAGCCCCAACAAGTAGGCAGCGAGTAGCAAGCCGACTCCTTTTTTCTGAGCCATCTGCCGCCGACTACTTACCGACACTAGGCAGCCTTCCCAATCTTCCCTAGTTGTAAAATGTATGGGAACAAACTACGAAGGTTGTTTAAACATATGTATATGTGTAACAAAATTTCTATCTTTCTATTCTTAATAAGGTAAATTTCGTAATTAAAAAATGTTCCTCATTGCCACAAACTGCACTGCATTGCTTTTGCATTATTTTTGTTCCATCAAAATTTTGCTGCTATCTCCGCTAAATTAACTCAACAACACACAGATGCCAATCTCAAGTGTGGCAAGTTTTGTTTTGAATTTTTTGAAATTTTTGATTTGGCAAATACGACGACCACCTTGGGGCATACTGCCACAAGTGCCACAATTTGGATGATGTGGATGATGCAACAACAACAAACAACGAATGTTTACCATGCTGCGGTGTTGTGCTAGTCTTGTATATTCTGATCGTATTATAGTTATATTGCATTGATGCAGCCACATGGCGTGGCAAGTGCATATAGCCGGGTTGATGTCTATTTTTATTATCACTTCGTTGCGCTACGCTGAGTGTTGCAGTTAATTTGTGTTGAGTTGCGCTGAGTTGAGTTCAATACTGTTTCTTCGTTTGCATGTTTTGATTATTCTTGATATTGTTATTGTTGTTGTTGTTTTTTAAGCTGGATGCTGCAAGCATTTGACGATAAATAGTTAATATTGGATTTGTGGCCATTATTGGCGCATTGCCCGCACACATGGCAATATGCATGGCACTATGTACATATGTGTGTAAACAATAATAAACAATGAGGTAAATGCCAAAGCAATTGCAATAAAGAAACTGCTTGCAAGCAAAGGGAAGATTTGTATGTACAAAGTGATAAATTGGTTCACATCAGTGCGTTTGCAATTAATTGGAAAACGATGCGTTATTGTTTTGAATGAATATTATCTTAGCTATTAACATAAAAAAATTCATATTAATTTAAATATAAAAATCTGTTATTTTTTATAAGTACCTATTTATCTTGTGATATATAAATATGTATGTAAGTATGTACATATATGGGTCAGTCCATGCCAAATCGACTAATTGTTGATGTGGCGGAATTTTGATTCGAACTTCGAAAAACGATTTTTTCTCAAAGTTATGCAAAATTCAAAATTTTACAATTTCCGGGGCTTTGCAAGGTTATTTTTTGAATAGCTTAAAAACTGTTGTACTTCAAAAAAAAAAACAAAATAGTTCTGGTCTCATTTTACAGGGTATATTTAGAGCCACAGAGAAAGCGAAACAAAAAAAATCACGAAATAAGAAAATGACTAATACCTCCAACTAATCTAAAAAATCCTGAATTTTTCAAGACGGTTATTTTCTTTGACATACATTTTTTTAAATTCGAAAAAATAATTTTGTGCTGATTCTAAAATTAGGTTTAGAGTTTGCAAAATTTTTTTTAAATTCAAAAATTAACTTCTTTAAAACCACACCTGCTTGAATTGTATAAACAAATTTTGTCCACAATGTTTAAATTTTTTTGCCTTTACGATTTTTTAAATTTCGAAATTATATACACATTTATATATTTTTTTTTTATTTTTCGAAATTTTTTAAATATATTTTTTATATATCTAGCCCCTAATGCCACCTTTAAAACAAGACCGGAATCAGCTTTGAAGTTTAAATAGGTTTTTGGGAATACATAGTAAAATTGCAAAATCCGAAAATTGTGAAATTATGAACTTTTGATGTTTTTCTTTTGCATAAATTGGTTATATGATAAAATACCTGACCAAAATGCATCCAAATAAAAAATGCGCGATTTGATATGGATTGACCCATATGAAACATATATGTAGTATGTGCATATGTATATTAGGGTGGTCAAAAATAAAAAAAATTTTGTTTCACGTTTTTTTTTAATTTCAACATTCTGTAATTTTTTAATTTTGTGATTTTTTTATTGCGCTTCCTTGTAGCTCTAAGTAAATAACTGCGTATTTTTAGTGAAAGTTTTCTGAAGAGAAAAAAAATTTTCTGTTCGAAAACTATTGATTTTCAAAAATTCTATACCGTTTCCACGAAAATTGGATGGAAAATTTTGAGCGACCTCTAAGTACTTTTTGATTTAATAATAAAAAATAAACAGGGGTATAATTTTTTCGGTATAGAACAATCCTAGGGTGTGAGTGCAATAAGATTCCGACTATCCCTTTTTCGCATGCATTTTTGGATCACCATAACGTTTAAACCTACATATCTATGTTTTAAAGAAATATTATGTTTACATATTTTTTCAACACATTCTTTGTGGAACGCAACAGATGTGTTGGCTTCGTGATAAGCACGAAAAATTCATTGGAAAGTGTTTTTCAAACAATACCAGTGCATTTGCTACATTTTTTGTTTTTTTTTTTTGGTTTTCAATGCTGCTGCCTGCGGTTATTGCCACAGTCAATGTTTAATATCAACAAATTGTTTAGGCAATAACAGCCATTAAAAGTTGAATAGCAACAACAAACACAAGAACAATGCATACGCATTCAAGTAGAAATTTTTTGAACTTATTACAGCAACAATGCAACTAAAACAACAAGAACGATGTAAACACACTAAAATAGCAACAATGCATAGCAAATGCAGATGCACATGCGAGTTCAATGATGCTGCCTACAAAAAAAAAAAACTAACAAAAACATTTCATAAATAAAAGGAATGTAGCAGCTGAAAGTTGGCGTGGTGAAATAAGAAATTTTCAAAAATTTATAAGAAATATTTAATAGACTGCTTCGTGCCGCATAAATTGTTGCCAACAGAGGTGTTGGTTGCGTGCGTGCCACGAACGTGCGCTAAACTTACTTATGTACATGCACACACACACATACATACATATATATTTCTATAGTAAAAACGTTATATCCATATGTATACAATGTATCTAGTATGCACTCATGAAAGCAGTAGCTACTTGCCTCCTACTAAACGTCAAGCTCGTCTGCAGCAACGGCTCCAACAGCAGCCGCTACAGCAAATGCAGCAGCAACACGTCCATCACACTGTCGCACGTCTTACTTTGTGGTCGGTAAAACTGCAGCAATCACTCAATATAAGTGAAGTTAAAAATGCTGCATGTAGCATATATGTATCAATATATATATATATCCGCTTTGAAAGTTCACTTAACAGCTACTTTGTTGCTTTCTTCAAGTGCGAACGTGCCGACTCAAGACTGATGCATGCAACACGTACTGTATGTGAAAAGCTGCTTAATGCCGCTGATAATCCAACGATTTTTTTTTTTTTATCAATAAATGGATATGCACCTATGTATGTTTCTCTGTGTATTGGCTGCCAATATGAGACCACATTTGCAAATAAATCCTTCGTACTTCCGTGTACTTTTTAATTGTGCCTTAATTGCATAAAAGGAGGTAGCTCAATTTAAAAATATTTTTGGGTAAATAATATTCTAACTATTGTACGTATGTGTATATATTCTCTTTTATAACCATACTAATTTGCCCTCGCCCGCTTCGTTGAGTGTATAAAATTTTTGCATGGTACACTAGATGTAATCTATTTCAATAAAATACAACATACTTAGACGAAGCCAAAAGCATAGGAGATTTTCACATTTTTCTTTCTTAACCCTCTTAAAAATATTTCAAGAGCTTATCCGCCATCTCATTGCCTGGTATACCTCTTGTGTTCCGACAACCATACCAGGTGAAGAGAGAACTGTCTGCCATCACGTGGCCTCACTACACTTTCCAGCTTGCATGTGACAGAATCGAGAGTTTTAAAACCGCTTGGCGGTCTTAAAAGATGTTCATATGTACATGTTGTTGTACCCTAATGCTCCTGTACTTAAACACTCGGTAGCCTCTTCTATGGCAGCTTGAAAGACGCTACAGTGGTCCGGAAGGCGGAATGTCTTTTCTACTACTAGTTGTTCCGAGTATACTCCACCCGACCTTGCTATCCAATTTGTATCTATCAGTGTAGAATTGAATAGAAGTTCTCGCATGCCTCCTTAGTATTCCCTGCAAAACTGCAACAACATTGCAGCACCGCTCCTCCTCCATGTCTCAGAGCAGTTGGTTTGCTGCAAATACCCATTGGAGTGGAGATAGCACTCCGCCTCGTGGCGTACACCTATCCCTACCAGTTCGGCCTGAACTACTCTGTATCTTAGCAATTGGTATTCAAGTGTCACTCGTAGCGAATCGACACCCAGATCCGCCAGCGCTGTTGTTATTGATGAGATGTTTTCGAAAGCACCCCCTATGTCGAGGAATGCTACAAGACGGTATTCCTTGAGGGATAGTGATTTTTTTATACGTGCTCATGGGGCGCTGTTTCTGTGCACTTAACCAGGGTATAGGCATGCAGTGTTGCGATCACCTTCTCCGTTACCTTCGCCCTAATATGGAGCTCTAAAAGCCGTTCCATTGTTTTTAGTTGAAAGGACAACAAGGTTATTGGTCTGAAGTTCCTTGGCTTAGCGTGGGATGAGTTCTCTGCCTTGGGAATAAATACGACTTTCCATTCCCCCCATTTGATCGGTATGTGCTTGAGAGTGAGAACTCCTTCTTTTATAGCATGCAGCCACCTTTTACGGCATTCTAATGTTTTTCTCCTGCTGAATAGGAGTGAGCTCGTCTGGTCCTGGGGTTTTTTATGGCTTGAAAGTTTCAATAGCCCTTCATAACTTCTCCTTGGAGGGATTTCCTGTATAAGGGCTATTCTGTTCATCTCCTCTGCATTTCGTAGAGCCTCTGGCTTATCAGTGGTCGCACCAGGAAAAAGCGTATCCATTAGTAGCTCCAGGGTTTCTTCCTCCGTTTCTGTTTACGTGCCATTGGATCTCTGTCTGGGCCCGTCCGGTGTGGCCCGGAGTGTACCTTCCTAGAGCAGCCCCCCTCCGAGGCCGAGTCACACATAAGAGTCGTATTTTTCTATGCCAAAAATTTGAAACGGTTAAATACAAATCCAAATCAAAAGTTTTAGATAGAAGACCTTTCAGAAAACTTATAAAATAAATATCAAAAGATGTTAGCAAGAAATTAAATTAAATATTTAGACACTTATCAACGGTGTTGACTTTACTTTTGCAAAGTTTAGTGTGTTAAGCAATTTTAATATGTATGCTCCCGTATAAAAAATAACAATATTTCCTCGCACAGAAGATATTTTAAATTTGAAGGCCCCACTATGCGCTATTATCTTGATAAATTAAAAAAATTATATAAAATTTCTTACTTTTATCGATAGCTGTGTACATACTTGCAAATGCATCTCCTTGAGTTAGTTTTAAATTAAAGATTAATAACTATTTTAGTCTTTACAATTCTGCTATAAAATAATTGTGTTCCATATAAAAAATACATAATCCAAGCGATTTGCCTATTATTTAAAAAACAAAAAAAAATAAACACATGGAATAAATTTTTAAGTAATAAAATTAATATGGCTGTGTGTGGATCATAAAACTCTCCCTCCTCCCTCATTCCCAATTTTAAAAAATATTGCTCATACGCCCCATGTACATACGTCGCAGATGTGGACCGTTTATTTTGTTTGTGTTTTATAAATAAAGAGAAGCAAATATGCGAAGTATAATTTACAACTCACAAAATACTATGTATGTATTTTCATTATGTATGTACTTATAGTTTAAAAAAATTTTCTATGCATTTGCATCATGATTCAATACATACATATGTATGTATGTGTGTATTATTCTTATCACAGTCTGCCGCATCATGCATGCATATTTTTAAACGCAGACGCATATCCAAACATTGAGCGTACATTTGGAGTTAAAACTATTTATATTTTTTTTTTAATTTCTTTTTACATTTATCTGAAGTTGCTTAAATTGCAGAAAATAATAAAAGTTAGCCGAGCAAAATTTGCATGCAGACAATATTTTAAATAATTAAATGAATGAATTAGCTTGCAGTTAAATGTTATATGCAGCAAGGAAAACTTAAATTTAACTAGAAAAATGCAATTGTTTTTATAAAAATGTAAATTTAGAATGATGCCTCGGAATGTGTGTGCATATGTACATAAGTCAAAACAACTTTAATAATTGCAATTGGAAGTCACAAACAACTAAAACTGTGAAATATTAAACGTATAATTGTAGGAATCTAAAGATGTTGGTGCGTAGCAAATTAAAAAAAAAAAAAAAAAATCACTGGTATTAAAGTTTTTCAAACTAATTAAAATAAATGCGAAAAAAAATTAAATAAAAAATGTAAAATCCTGCCACTATATAAAGATCTGTATTGCAGCAAACTTCTATGGCCTCAGGATGAGGCTATATCTGTCTATGGGGAAATTCTCGAAATTTTTTCAGGCGGAACAAAATTGCAACCGACGGCACACAGTGTCTGAGCTATACCTTGCAGTAGAACCAAACGAGATCAGAGGAGAACTTAGAAGCTAAAATCTCAGTTGGTCTAGACTTAATTTCCGTAACTTAATTTAACTTAAGATTTTGGCCAACCTGTTTTATGAGAAACTGTGTTGCCGGTTAGTAAAAACTTAAGAACTTAATGTAAGCAGCTTAAGAACCTGGAGATTTTAGATTCTTAAGTTACTACCTTATGGAAATTTAGAGCAGTTAGAGAATCAGGCTTGCCAGATTTTCGTTTTTGGTATCTATCAAAAAATAAGTGAACACAAACATTTTTTTTGCATGCATTTTTTTGATATGGCATTTTAGGCGGCACACTGTTAAATAACTCAAAAACAAAATACAAAAATAAAATATTTACGCTTCTGGCTTAAGTTGACGTGTTGAGTACCTAATCATTGATGATTTCTTACGCTAAGTTAAATAAACTTAAGTCAAGTCTAGACTAACTGAGCTTTAAGGAAAGGTCTATAGATCGTCAGGTCGCACTTTTATTATCCAAGAAAATTATATCAACGTCAAGTTTATGTTTATTTAGAACGGAGCCACAAAAATGTGTAAATATATTTTATAAGAGCTGTAAAATTAAAATTGTACAAGTACCATCATTACAGTACGCGCAAATAGCCGTTACTTTTGAAAGAAATAAGGAATGACAAATCATTTCTAAAGTCTACAACATACATTTGAAACCCACACGACGCATAATTCAAAAATCCAAGCTTGCGAATTTCAACGCGTAACAAGCACACATGGATACAGATTAGGATGGGCCAAAAATGCATATGAAAAAGTAAAGTCAGAATTTTTATGATATGACCTCCTAGGATTGTTCCATATCGAAAAAAGTATACCCCTACTTTTTTTTATTTTGAAATCAAAAAATATTTAGAGGTCGCTCAAAGCGCTCAAAGTTTTCCATGTATTTTATATTGGGAAAAAGCACTTTTCGTAGAAATGGTATAGAATTCTCGAAAAGCAATATAATTCGATCGGTTGCCATTCAGAAGATTCCCAATAATAATACCCAATTATTACTTTAATAAATTTTTCATAGTAACTATGTTTTAAATTTCCGCCAGAACCCCCAGAAAAATACAGAAAATCAATGGTTGGATAGATAAATAATCGTTAGTATTAAAAATTGGTTAAATAAATAATTGGGTATTGTTATTGTAAGTCTCCTGAAGCGAACCAGAGATTACCGAACTAAAAATATTGATTTTCAAGAATTCGATACAATTTCTACGAAAAGTTGTTTTTTCCTATATAAAATACGTGGACAACTTTGAGCGCTTTGAGAGACCTCTAAATATTTTTTGATTTGCAAATAAAGGGGTATACTTTTTTCGATATAGAACAATCCTAGGTGGTGAGAGCATAAAAATTCCGACATTACTTCTTTTGGACCACCCCAATATACATGCGTATGTAAGTAACTACAAGTGTAAGCATATTGCCCATATTTCCATAATTTTTTAATCAATACATAATGAAAGCGTCACAAGACCCACATCAGCAAATTTATTTCACCAAATTTATTTTTAACTACACTTCAACACCCTTTCGTCTTCTATCCACTTGACCTACCAAATTTTACGAGACAATTTTTCATAGGGTGGTTCAAAAATGCATGTGAAAAAGTATAGTCCGAATTTTTATGCTCTCAACACCTAGGATTGTTCTATACCGCAGAAAACATACTCCTATTTTCTACTTTGAAATAAAAAAATATTTAGAGGTCGCTCAAAGCGCTCAAAGTTCCCGATGTATTTTATATGGGGAAAACCACTTTTCGTAGAAATGGTATTGAGTTCTCGAAAAGCATATAATTCGATCGGAAAACTTTGTTATACTTTTTTCGATATAGAACCATCCTAGGGGGTGAGAGCATTAAAATTCCGACTTTACTTATTTTGGAACACCCTAATGTACATACATACATACATATGTATGTATACGTTACAGAGGTGGACGAAGTATTGTTATTCAAATCATTCCATTTTCGGTGCAATCATGGTGCTACCATAAATTTTATTAAAAGTCATATTTTCTACTTTTTGAATTTCTTATTAGTTGTACGGTTGAGCAATTACCAAATTTGTCGTTACCAACAGCAGCAGCAAACACAACATCGACGCCAACACAATCGGGCGAACTATCCACCAATGACCGCCAAACAAAGCAAAAGTAAACCAAACGGCAAGCCAACACGCAGAAAATTTTATGCAAATTATTTATTAAATACTCGACAATTCAGAACTTTTGCTAGGCTATATTGTAGCTGTGGATACATTCTATGTATGTAGGTACAAAAAATAATAAAATGTAAAAAAAAAAATAAAATGGCAAATATAGTGGTGACATGTCTTGCCTACGAGTTAACGCGACCGAGTCAAGGCCGTGTCCACGCTCAAGTCAAAAGCGCAGCCGTTTGTTGCCGGCTGATTGTTGATTTTTCCGTTGTTTGACTGATTTTTTCTTTGTTTGTTTTTGAGCGAGGTAGAAAATCACATGCGGCACAAAGACAATGAAAAACCATTATTAATCCACAGGAAGTTAATTAGAAGTCTGGCCTCTGTTGATAAGGAATTAAGCAAAAAAAAAAAGCCTCGGATGAGAACTCCTTTTTGGCCTTTGGCGCATAGAACGGTAGGTCCGCAGCGCTTCCAGTTGGAGATTTCAGCTCTATTTTTGAGATGTACTCTAACTTCTCGACTTGGTAGGCTCCCAAGCGTTTTAGTCGTGTTTTCTATAGTGCAGGACATCGGCAGAGAAGATGCTCCAAGGTTTCCTAGTCTCCCGCTCACGACACTTCCTGCAGCTGTCCACTTTAGTGATACCCATTTTTGGTGAATGAACAGCCACCAGGATATGCTTCATAAGCAATCTGCTAATAGCTCTGCAATTTTTCTTTTGTACCCATAACAAGAAGCACACAATTTTTGGAGTTTGCAAATGATTAACTCATTACATTCGTTGTACAACTATTGAAGTGGTCTACGAATATAGTTTGTCTGTTCGAGAGTTAGAATGGTAGAGTTCTTGGCAGTCTCATCTGCTATTTCATTACCCTCTATTCCCTTGTGGCCGGGCACCTAATAGATATGCAGCCTTTTGTCGGCGGCAAGCTTGTCAATGGTTTCACGGCAGCGAAGGACATTTATGGATGAAATACCACATGAGGTAACTGCCTTAATGCCGCCCTACTGTCTACGTATAGGTCTACTTTTGAGTTGATTGTCGTTTCGGTGTAGGCTAGCTCTGCTGCTAGCCTCATTGCAAAAACTACTTCTTGAAATATGCTGCAATGGTCAGCTAACTTACTGCCCGCCTGAGATTCAGTTCCCGGCAGTAAATCCTGGCCCCCACACCCGTTACCATTTTACATCCGTCCGTGTCCTCAGTTGTTGTGCGAAACTTTCGTTCCCATTTAAAGCTAGGTGCTATGTAGTAAGTGCCGCCCAAATTGAGCTGTGCCCAAAGGTTTTGAAATTGAAATCCCCCATGGCCGTCAGGCTAGCTGGGGATTTAGCAGCACGGTTTTCCGATAATAGGTCAATGGGCTAAGAGCAGCCATTGGAGTGGACCTCAGCGGTCCGGTGATACAAAGTGCCGCGAGGCTCTGAACCTTCTCTATTGGCCCAAGATATGATGACTTTTTTGAGGCTTTCCACCAGTCCAAAGCGCCATAGAGCAATATTGGTCTGGATATTGCTGTGTAGCACCTATTTTTTATACAGAAGGGGCTTTACTGGCCTTCTTCACGCTTTCCCCAACATTGCGCATTCATACAAGCATAATATGCAAAACTATTGCCAAATACTTACTGGGGTCTTTAATTGTCAGCTCGATACTCCCCAGCCGCGGGTGAGCGGGAATAATACCAATATCTGTATAATATAATTCGCTATGGTAGTAGGGGAATAGAAAGCCTTTCTCTGTATTGGAAAGAGAGGAACTTACACAGCTTCACTCGGTGTCGCTCATGGCGCCAGCTAGGTAAATAGAAGGATGGGCGACTGGCGTGATATGTTGAGCTCAACCAAAGTCGCTTAAGCGGTGACAGCGCAAAACAGGACAAATACTAGGTAAAAAGAATCTATTGGTTATACTCATAAGAAAATCAAAAGCAGATACTCGGACACTTTTCCCGAAACTATGAACCATAGATAGATAAGTATTGAAAAAATTTTGATTGAAAAGATTTGGCCGTTTTCAGGCAGACGAAATGCGCAAATGCCTGACCTGCTCTTTATACTTACTAATGCAGTTCCGCGCATTCAAAAATTTATTTACTTCAAAAACACATTTTAATTGCTTTTCCACTTGCTTATTTGTGTGTAGTTTATTTTATATTACAACACCACTGTTTTATTCCGTTTCGCTGGTTTATTTTGTTTCGTTTGTTTACATGTTTACTCCAACAAATATTGATGTTTCTTTTGGGCGGTGTGTAACATTGTGCTTTGGGTGCAATGGTGTAATTCTTTCTACGTAGCAGTATGTTTTCATAAGTGCAGCTGCACTGAGGAAAGAGAATTTTATTACTTCTTTTATGAACTTTTGTGGCCTGTGAAAGTTAAGAGAGCATTTGTTTCGCGCTAAATCTATCTAGTACATACATACATACATATGTATTGCTGACCCACATAGCACAGTTGCTCTAACAAGAATGAAGAGTTGGTAAAGAAAGAGTAATGCTAATTTTAATATATACGAGAATAATTTAAGGACAAAACAAATGATGTAGTTTTTGACTCAGCGATATTTCTCTATACTTTCAAGTGAAACAGATTTTTAGAACATAGCCCAATCCCACTTCTAAAGGCTTAGTTCGAATTTTATTGACAGCTAAGAAATGGACAGTTTTGTCATGGGTTTCCAGAATAGCATCCCACAAAGTAGGTAGCATCAACAAAGGTAAATACTAAGCCATTAATTGTTTGACAACGATACTAAATAGAAAAGGAAATTTTGATTGTTAATGGCTTTCAGGTGGTTACGATATAAATTCGAGTAGGTGGACTAGGGACCGATATATGTATTCGAAAATATCGCATTTATGGTTCGAAGCATAGAGTATATTGTATTGAATTATTGTTTTACATTTCGAAAGAAGTTTTAAGGCGCCGCAAAGCAATCGAAAAAATGTGGCGCCTTTAACCTATCTGTAGCGATCTATTTTGTGTATGTTTGAGTGGGTCCCTGTATAGTTTACTATATTGACAGTTTAACCCGTCAATATGTATTGGTATCGTAAAGGGACACATTTCTGCAAAACAATTTGTCCGCCAGGTGGCCCTGGAGTCGAGTTATTACTAAAAAACGTATTTATGATCCGATGTGGCTCATATTCTGGATATGTATTGGTGACGATAAGGGCAATACTACTGCAAAAAAGAGCCGCCAAGTGGCTCTGGGGTCGAGTCATTTCTAAAAAATCGTCGAGTGAGAAAAAGTTCCGTGAATGTACTATGTGTTAAAGTTTCATTCGGAAACACCAGCATTAAATTGTCCAGAGGTGATTCTCTACCAGAAGCACTGCGCCTCTTAAAAATACATTTAAGGTATTTCATCTGAAGCAAGTCTATGTATAATTGGATTTCTGTGGAATAACGATACTCATCCTTTGCAAAACAACCACTTACTATACAATACAGATTCACTCTCGAAATGGATTATTGTTGTCGCCAGGGAGTGAGGCTATGCTGAAATGTTGTAGTTGTAGGCAAAAAATTGTTTGAAGTGAAACAACACTTAGAAAAAAAACCAATCTAAGAATAAAAGTAAAGGTGAGTACGTACATAGATAAAGAAAAGGATAAATGCAAAAGTTGTGTAAAGATAATGGCAAAAATGAAGACCAAGGTAAATTTAAACACTTTTCTTATAACGGGTGATTTTTTTGAGGTTAGGATTTTCATGCATTAGTATTTGACAGATCACGTGGGATTTCAGACATGGTGTCAAAGAGAAAGATGCTCAGTATGCTTTGACATTTCATCATGAATAGACTTACTAACGAGCAACGCTTGCAAATCATTGAATTTTATTACCAAAATCAGTGTTCGGTTCG
>NW_023458565.1:7568194-7587721 GCF_013731165.1 Rhagoletis pomonella
GCAAGTACTTAGAGTTATCATATTCGAATAAAATTTTGCACAGCTTAATTTTAGACCAAAATACATCTTTTTCCGCCCGGCAAACCAAATTTTATTTTTAACGAACGGTTTAATGTACATACATATACACGCTTTACCAACAATTTGCCACCAACAATGGAGATACACTTGCATTACTTGCATTTATATTCAAAAAGTTTCAGGTTGCAGCGCTGAAATAGAATCGCTATTTAATTTGAAATAATGTTGCATAATTCTATTGCACTGATACACATTGGTACATATGTATGCACAAAAGATATGTATGTAAGCACACTTACGCGTATTTTATGAAATTGAATATCTGTATAATGAATATTGCATCCATGCTGGGGGCATGTGTGCATACATAAACATAATCGTCCAATTTGTATAGCAACAAATAAACTAAAGCTGCCCAAAAAAAAAACTGGCGCAGATAATGAAATGAGGCTGATTGCGTACCCCAAAATTCGATCGACCGCATTCATTTGCAGAACGAAATGCATATGGAGCAACAAAAAAATAAGTGCATTGAACGCTTAAACCATTATTAGGAGTGTTGGGCGAAACGTCTGCCAGCCGCGTGCTAAGCGAACTTCAGAAAGCAGCCGAAACAAAAACAAGAAAAAAAAACTTAAAAGAAAATTAAACAAACCGCAGTTATCTGCCATGAATTTGGTGTTGAAGAGTGAAGTTTTGCGGCGAAGATCGCTACCATTTTCAGCTCAGCACTGAATTAGCCAAATTATCGGTTTGATCCTGTGGCATGCAATAGCATACGTAATGTACTCGTATGTACTTAAGCGGCAGCAGCCGTTGCGTATTTCAAGTGAAAAAATTAATTCAGTGCGGAAAAAATGTGCGAAAAAAAACTTGAAAAGCAGAAAGGGAGTACAGTTGCAGTCACTGAAACGGACTCACGCTTTTTGTAAGGATAGTTAAAAATGACGCAAACAATTTTGCAACAAATGGCCATACACAGGCATCGGAAGAGTATCTGGTCACTAGTTCTCTTCTATATATTGGGCTTACTAGAAGTACTCTACTCTTCAAAAAAAAAAAACAAACTTCTTTGCAAACTTTCATAGCAAAGCACTGGCGCGCTATTCGAGAGATCCGAGCTCGAGTCCTCGGGCCGCGAATAATTTTTCTCCGTTTTTCATATTTTTTTTTCTTTTTTAATTAAATTTTCTTTTATTTTTTACATTTAATTATTAAAAAAATATACAGTCATCCAATAAAGTTTAGGTACTGCGATTTTTTTTACAATACGGGCAACTATTTTTAAATTATTTTATTTTTCGCTAATTTTTTATAAAAAATATGGTTAATTCTACAACAAAATCCTCAAAAATGAGAGTTCCAAACCTTGTGTAAAATTAAAGAAAATTCTGCTAATTTCATTCAAATATTGCACTATTTATTTACGCTCTATAGAAAATTTTCAAACATTATTTGATATGGATAAAATGAGCGAAAAAATTGCTAAAAATCAATGTTAAGTCCTAGCTACCTCAAACTTGCACTTTGTTATACTGAAATTGAATCGGCTAAAAAACTGCGTATTCAACTTTTTTCTTAAGAGTGTAAATAAAAAGTGCAATATTTAGTTGAAAATTTGCATAATTTTCTTTACTTTTGCATAAGGTTTGTCACTCTGATTTTTTGGGGGTTTTGTTGCGGAATTAACCATATTTGTATAAAAAACAAGCGAAAAATAAAATATTAAAAAAAACACGTTGCCGGTATTGTAAAAAATTTGCTTTGATGTCTATATTTTTC
The DNA here is from genome assembly GCF_013731165.1 of Rhagoletis pomonella. NCBI lineage: Eukaryota > Metazoa > Arthropoda > Insecta > Diptera > Tephritidae > Rhagoletis > Rhagoletis pomonella. The sequence goes on from NW_023458565.1 coordinate 7,569,998, forward strand.
AATTAAATTAAATTTTTTGAAACATAAAATTTTTTTTCATCGTTTAATTTAATTTCTAGTTTTTATTGTATTAAAAAGAGAACTTTTTTTAATTTTAGTTAATTTGCAGAATCTTATGTTTTTCTTCTTTTTCAATTTAATGTTCAGGAACTTATTTTTTTTTTAATTAATTTATTTTTTTATTACCTATTCCATTTTATTTTAATTTTATAATTATATTATGATCAAAAGAAATTTTTTCCTTATTTCATTTAATTTTTAGTAAGTACTTTTATTCATGTTTTTATTTATTATTTATTTCTTTTTTTAATTTAATGTTCTTTCAGTTTTTAGATATTATTGTATTAAGAAGAGGCATATCTATTAATATCACTTAATTTTTGAAACCTCTTTCGTCAATTCTTTCATTTAATTTTCAGTTTTTATTGTTTTAAATAAAAATAAAAATATATATATATTTTAATTCTAAAAACATAGTGGAGCGGCGAGCAAAGCGTGTCTGGTACACAGAGTGATCGTCTGGGACTTGTTGGCTTTTGGCAGTAGAACTAAACGCTGGAACTTCCAGCATGCTGGGAATAAGCCTTGCTTGATGCGTTAGTTATAAACTGTAGCAAAAGCTCGTGGATGGTGGAGCTTTGCGGTTTTGAGCGCTAGATAGCATCAGGTTCTTATGCTTTTTTCACGGCGATTTTTTCCAGCTGCCTTACGTACTTTCTCAGGGGTAATATCGGGGTTGCTGGCACTACTTAAGGTGCCAATGGCGAACGCATTTTGATGAGGGCTCTGCTCTGGGATTAGGATATTCACAAACTCGTTGAGTGGAGTTGCCGAGGTCGGTCGTTCGTTTGTGAATTTTAGCTGCTTAAAAACTATTTTATAGGCTGTAGCCCACGGTTGCCTCTCTGCTTCATCGCACGGGATAGGAAGAATTCATGTTTACTGATAGATATATATTATTAGATGATATTATTACTCTACTACTATTATTTTTATTGAAGGTTTTCACTAACACATAAACTTCTGCCTGAAATATGCTTCCTAGAGTCATCTAGTGATCTCGGAATGAATGTCACTCCGTCAGAGAGTTAAGTGGATAAGTTTGGTCCGGGTCAGAAGTAGAAACAGAAGCTCCTACAGATTGTGATATTCAACAAACTGTGTTGCAGACGGGTGGAGAAAATATATCGTCATCATACGATGTTATTTGATTTCAACCTCTTTCGACTGCTCAAGGGACTAGGTCGAAAAACTGCGGTCTGAACATAAAGCCACCCAGGACTAAGGACTTTGCATCAAAAGGCGATTTAAAGAACAAATCTTTATACGATTTTAAGCTAGCTAGTACAAACTTGACTTTAAGATATAGAGCTATGCACTTGGGTATTATTCTGAACAGCAAGCTACCTTGGAAGTAGAGCAAGGCAGTAAATTTTATATGGGACTATTGCCATCGAACACTCGATTGGTATTTGCACAGAATCGTTTTCTGTAAAGCCCACAAAGGCGTCATGTAAATACAAGGGCATAGTGAGAGATTTTTAGAGCCGTGATTTTGTTGAGTTTAGAGATACGGCTTTTAACTTATCTACAGAGCCTAAAGAACCGTCTGAACTGATAAGAGTTTCGGTACCGGAGTTTTATTAGCCTTTCAGGTGATTTTCCCAATAGTTCACACAATTACCGAATTTCAAAAAATCTTCGCGATTTTTATTAATTAGTAGCGTGACTCACTACACCTTAGCATGGTTCGTCTGCTTTGTGTTGTCTGATCTTTAACATTGTCCGAATTGGTTTCCTGGAGCGTTTTCAATATTTCCTAAGCGTCTGAGGCTGTGAGTAGTCCGGGACATGACAAAATATTCTCGGTCGTCCACTCTCTCATGCGCCCTTTTGGGTAAACTTCCACCTTTGATCCATAGCAGCTTCATAAAGCTCCGCTATTTCCAATTTTTTTTGGATACGAAATTCACTTTTCTCTACACACTGTAGATTATTTCAGAGGACATGTTTGTACATTAGGGTGGTCCAAAAATGTATGTGAAAAAGTAAAATCGGAATTTGTATGCTCTCACCCCCTAGGATTATTCTATACCGAAAAAAATATATCCCTATTTTTTTATTTTGAAATGAAGAAATACTTAGAGGTCGCTCAAAGCGGCGAAATTTTTCCATGTATTTTATACGGGAAAAAAAGAACTTTTCGTAGAAAAGGTATAGAATTCTTAAAAATCAATAGTTTTCTCTAGGAAACTCTGTTTATCTGCAGGAGACTCCCAATAATAATACCCAATTGTTTATTTAACCAGCTTTTCATCGCAACTATAATTTATAGGGCCGCCAAAACCCACAAAAACACCGAAAACTGCAATGGGGGGACCAATAAAATATCGTTAGTATTAAAAAATGGTTAAATAAACAATTGGGTATTATTACTAAAAGTCTCCTTAAGACAATCAGAGTTTTCCGGTCGAAAAATATTGATTTTCAAGAATTCTATACCATTTCTACGAAAAGTAGTTTTTCCACATATAAAAATACATGGAACACTTTGAGCGCTTTGAGCGACCTCTTAATATTTTTTGACCCAACCTAATGTACATACATGCATATGCACGAGTATGTATGTTTCTGTCTATGCGAGTTAAAAGAATTTACATCGAATATGTAAAAACTAAAATTCACGTACATCGGATTATTGTTATATTCGTGAGTTTGTATGCAGCGCATTGTAATTTTTTTTTGCGTTTGCGTTAGCATTTTTTCTCCGGCTTCTACTTATTGCCACTCTACATAGAATGCAAGTGCCCTTTCAAGCCCTAAACTCGACTGCGGAATTTGCATTCGCTTGAAGAGTCAATTAAATGGCAAACAAATGCAGCCACAAATCAAATGAGAGCGAAATTGCGCACCAAAATGGTTGGAGATAAACTTTATGCAAGCACTAGGCATCAGCAGCAGATGGCTGGTTTGACGGTTAGCTGATGAATCGGATGCTGGGCGTATTGATGCTGTGGCTATTGCTGCTGCACCAACCAACTTTGGTGGTGGTCAATTATTTTGAGCGACCACAAATTATTGACGTATGTAGTAGTTGAGAAATGTACATTCTAATTGTTATACCCTTCATGATTGAAAATGAAATAGAAATAGATTTAAAAAATATGCTGTTGAAGATGTACACTCAAGTCAATTATTGGACAGAGGTTAGATTAATAGTGTTTAAGTAACAGCTGTGATGTATTGTGGAACGATGTTCCGTCATCCCTTGTCAAATTTGGTTTGGAAACAAACCGGTTTCGGCGTTGTGCCATCTTCGTTCGTCTATTGGAGCTATAAAATGATCAGTCTGTGTCTGTCCAAAATCGGACGGTAACGGAGAATGTGTTCTCAAGTCTCATCGTCATCGTCAGCCTGCATTCCGACTCTGTGAACACACCTATTCGGTACATGTCAAATCGCAGCCGGTTGAAACCAGTCAACGATATACTTTATGCTTAAAGGGTATCTAAACAGCCTGGCCTATCTACGTCCCCCCAGTAACTATGGGTTCAGGTCCCAAAAGTCTCTAAGGTATCCCTCTAGTGCGAACTCATCGGCGAGCTGCACCTGCTCTGTTGTCCATTTGTATACAATCTGTCTACCTGTGTACATATCTGGGATCAAGTCTAGTCAAGTCAAGTCAAGGGAGACTCCCCGAAGGGCCGCACCATGAACAGACTAGGGTAATGCTCATCAGCCAGACTTGCTCGACCAGCTAGACTCGCTCAACGTACACAACTCGCACAGGGCAGACTTACAAAACATGTTCTAATGCACACCTGATGTCTCCCACCTGGAGGAATTTTCACCGTTTCATTGCATTTTTCTTCAATATTTCAACATTATACACTATTTCACAATTTTTTTCTTTTCATTAAACTTCTTTCTCTTCGTTTTGCCGGCGTACATTGTGCTTGTCTTGCGCGCCTTGCTCATCCAGCTCTCCGTTGTACCAGGTTTAAGTCTCTGGTAAGACTTGCGAAAGTCGAAGACTCTTCTACCAGTTGAACCTTCACCGACTCAAGACTTTGGCTGGCACCCCGGGGTGGTCAAGCCCGTAGTCCCACTTACGCGGAACCCACTGAGGAGGAAAACCTAACTACAATTGGCATATTTTCTGATTAAGGGATCGTGTCACATGACTCGCACCGCCCAAGGACGATGTTATTTCACGATGACGAAGCTTAGCAATTAAACTAATAGTAGTAGGGTCTAAGCTATTTTGGTGCATAGCCCTCGCAATAAATCCATAGGCAGTATTGTGGAAAGCCGCCTCGATGTCCAATACGGTACACAGAGCGATAACCTTGGCCTGGAAAGCGCTTGGGATCTTATTTACCAGATACTGTAAGACCCAATCCGTTGAATTCCCTTTGATATAAGCATATTGCGTGTGACGTAAGGGAGTGTAAGCGCGCAGTTTCAATCGATTGTGCCTCGATACTATGAAGGGTTAGAAAGACTCTACCGTCCACCGTACCTTGTCCCTATCAAAGATGGAGCCAAATCAGCTAAGCTTCCCACTCTAGGAAACCTTTAAGCCTAGCAGGCAAGATTGTGTGAAATAAACTTGAATCAGGTAATACATATAAGAAAGTTTAGTGGCTACTTACCCTGTAATAGCATTTCTCTTACCCACACTTGGGATTCAAATGTGCTCATTATCAAGCTATCTGAATGGGAGTCAAACACATCGGGGATGACTGTCCACTGGGGGAACGTTGGCTTTATCTTGTTGCTGAAAGGTGTCTGATCATTTTTATTACTGCAGGTTCAAAACTCATTCTCGAAAGTCCCTTTAAGTGACGATTGGCTAAATGATGCAAAAAGTTTGATGAGATTTGTAGCTTCCACTTGGATGAGTTCTAACATTTAACAGGCTTATGGAACTGGCAATCTACTATACTATCATAAAACTACTAAAAAATGTACCGCCCATCGACCATGTTTGCTCTTAATCTCAATCAAGAAAATTAAAGCAGTTATGTAGCATGAACTACACGACATCTTGTATTAATTGGGAAATACGGTTTCAATCACAATTAAAAAGGGGGAATAGCATAGAATATGCGACTCACAACTTAGCTACACTAGTACAAAGCTCACTTAAAAATTTGGTAACAAGAATATAATCGCTCTTTGCTTGGACTCTCGCGGAAAGACTGAAATTATCACCGTCTTATACAACCGTTCGTCGACTTAAGACGAGACCAAAGAACTTCGCCAATTTTTTCCTTTTCAAGGTTGCGCTAGTTGTACATCCCGAGTGCAGACAGGACCTTCTGCACATTGGTCCTTCCATTGTGCTCGTGGGCGCCTTTTATATCGTTGTCCATCCATGAGTGCCAACTCACAGGATCTTTTTACAGCAGCGTCCTCATGCATGCCTAAAACATGTCCAATCCAGCGGAATCGTTGAATTTTTATGCTCTTTTAATTATGTCCAAGTCATTAAACAACTCATTGCATATTCTTCGGTACTAGTCGCACACGCGAACAGGGTCACAGATCTTGCGGAGAATAGTTCTTTCGAAAACCCCCAAATACTTCCCTTCTTTGTTTGAGATCGTCCATGATTCTGTGCCATATGAAAATATAACAAATAATTATCTAAAACGTTGTCCAAAAGTTATTATTTTTGTGCTCTCCGAAGACATGGTCGCCCCTACTGAACAGGAGTAGTATTTGCAATACTGCGTCGCATTCTACGTAGATTTGCAGGACAATTTGCCCATGAAATATATGAACTCAATTGTGTGTGTGCCGCATTTTTTGTACGCCACTACGCTTGCGCCTGAGTACGCACTTTTCAAGCTGTAGTTCATCATCATGCAGAAAAAAAACGGTCAAATAAAAATAAAAAATCGCATCGGCTCTTACCATCAGCATTCAGCATTTGGGCAGCATCAGTGGCGGACAAAAGTCTTCATTAAATTAATGGCTTCGAAGGCGGTTATTGTGTTTCGTTTTGGATACAACAACTGCGCACTCGAACATGTGAAAAGAGGAAAAGGCAAACTATGTACAACGATAACTGCCACTAAATTCAATCATTTAGAGCCATTGAAGAACTGCAAGTAGTTAGTCAGCCACTGAAGTAGTCATTCAACGAGCGAGCTACCGCCATCACCACCACCACCACCACCGCCAACCGAGAGTGCACGCACTGTGCTACCAATCATTAAACGATACCAAAATGGCTAAGCAACTGATCCACCGAAAAGGGTGAGGTAATCCAATGAATGACTTGAAGGAAAGTCGAAGAATTTAAGCTGTGGTGCGCTTGATTGCCGCTTTTAGTGTCACACGCGAAATATTGTCAAATGTGGTGCAGCACAATGTTGCCAATCCACGGACCTACTTGTAGGTCTCACATACGCACATTCATACATATATGTATACTTATGCTACTGCTAGTCGTTTACGCTGTCTTAATGATGATTTAACGAGGATTTAAGCGATTACAATAAAAGCTACATTCCACTTTATTTCGCTTTCGTTAGGCGTAGAGCTCGGCTGCCGGCGAGAGTTAAGTGTAGGTACATTTTATACATATGTACATATGTACATACGTACCTACATGCATAGCAACTTGCAACATACTAACAGTAACATATCGCATCTTGGTAAATTGTCTGGATTAAATCATCAATGTCGCATCAAACGTGCAAAATTGCAATGTCTTGTCCTCAAAGGGCTTCCCAATCATCAAATGGCTGTAGGAGATGTTGCCTCCCAGCTTAACCTTGAAGTACCTACAACTTAATATCATTCAAAAGCAGTGTTTACATACATGCTTGTATTAAAACGTCAATAAGTTTTAGATATACATACATAGGTACATATCTACTTGTATGCGCGCACCCAGTGAACCAAAAATTCGAAGAGAGTCAAAAAGTTTGAATGGAAAATGTTTTTTAATGTTTTAGGGTATGTATGAATTGACTGTCGGTGAATGTCGACCCAGGGCTGAGCCTTTCGATAATGATTCAGCAGAAGCTGCTGCCAGCACATAATAGCCTCAAACAATGTTCTCACTGATCGCTAATTTTGTCCACTTCTGCTTGTTGCTTAAATTAGCGCAGTACTACAACTTCTATTCGGTAGGTTCAGGGTTCGTTCACTAGTCCAAGCAACGTCTAAATTATAAACTCTTCGGCAGGCAATGGCAAATCCCCGACTACATTTATGCCATGAAAAAATCGAACAAACACACACACTTGTGTTTAAAAGCAATTCGCTCGTTAAGTTGATGCAATTCTCAAATATCTCGTCGCTCATTTTAATGAAGTGATAACTCGCTAGCATTTCCAGCCATGGTCAACGTTAACCCAGCTTGGAGATCACACGGTGCTTTAAGCATCGCCCAAGCAAGCTACAGCTTACAAACCACACAGGGGCTCTGCACAAATACATCCCTGAATAAATCCCAGCACATTGCACAGCAGTCTACGGCAGTTGGAATATGATGACTCCCCCAATGGACTCCTCCAACTGATACATGGTAAAAGGGTAAATCCTACCTCCTCTACTTCTCTAACCCGATACATAAATTCTAAACCTAGTCTCTGGCTCTCCCGCTCTCCCTCAGCCAAACACTTATATATGAGTCAATTCATGTCAAATGTCCCAAGTGCGCTGAGTGGTGCAAAACAAGTTACCTTTCGACTGGCAAAAATGCTGAAAAAAATCGAAAACTACGATTTCTATAGAATTTTGTACGGGCTATCCAATGGTGACATGCGTCTTCGAAAATTTTCCCAGTTTCATGTTAAGAATTCGAGACGAAAATTTATTAGTAATATTTCCCAATTATGGTAATTTTTATACCCGAGCACACTTGTGCACAAGGGTATTATAATTTCGTTCACATAACGGTTGTTTATAACAGCCAAAACGAATCGAGAAAGATTTAGACAAATGTGTACATAAATGCTTGGAATGAACAGAAAAGTCGATTAAGGCATGCCTGTCTGTGCGTCCGTTTGTGTACACGATATCTCGAGCGAAAATTGAGAAATCTCAACGAAATTTGGTGTGTAGGTTGCCCAAGGTAGGCTAATATTGAGAATGGGGGAAATCGAACTGTAACCACGCCCACTTCACATATAATGGTGTTTTAGAAAAATGCGAAAACTACGACATTTCAGTAAATATTGAATGGAAATTATTGAAAATGAGTATATGAAGTTTACAATTTCAGTAAAAAATAATTAATTGTATTTAGGCGTTTAAATCATAGATTTTGTCGGTTAGCTATTTTTGTCTGGAAGCCAGTGGGAAAGGATCCGTTATTCCCGTACAGTGGCAAAGAGAGTGCTTAACGCTTTCGATCCATTCTTCATCTCTACAGATTCAACACAGATACTTTGTTAGAAAGAGTGCTTCCTACGTTTGTTCTCATAAGGCAATGGCCAAAAACTGTTCTGAGTTGAAGTCGCTCCAAGAAAACCAGGGCGCTGAACTTATTTATGTCGAGTCTGTGCCAGATCTGACTGACTACCCCACATGCTGCCCTGACATTATATCTTCTGTTTGCCAGTTCGATGTAGTAGGTTTTAAGTCATATTTTGCTAGATAAAAGCGTATACATCAGCGATGGGCAGAGAGAGCTTTTACTCTGCACGCGCCTATATATACCTCTTTTTTGCACCAATAAATATTTTTTTTTTATGAATATGGCCTCCCCTCGCACTGAGTTATTCAATGTCCGCCCTGGTCAATTCATCCGCCTCGTAATAATCGGGTATATATCCGTGTCCCGGAATCCAAATCATCTTTGTTGTATAGTTAAATGCCAGCTCGTTTAGCGATTTTAGAGGAAGTAAATCAGGTTTCCACTGGGCCTGGGATCAAGTAAAGCTTCCGACCAACAAAAAATAAAAAAACGCCGTTTGGAGGCGGCGTGAAACTGTAGGTCCCTCCCCTTTGTGTGTCAACATCAAGGCGCACGCCACAAATTCGGAGTAGAAGCTCGGCCAAACACTAAAATATTGTGTAAGTGCCAATCCATTATTATTATAAAGCAGCTTTCTAAATAGCGTCAAGATATTATTCGTACACTGTATATACATACTTATAGATTCCATATTGTAAAAGTGTAAACCATTTTCTTTACTGGGAAAATAAAAGCGCTAGTGTGCGGTTGATACTTATGAGGATCCGCAAATGCTTCACTTATGCTGAATTCCCTACAAGTTCCTTCCTTCCTTCGTTAAAGCCTCAAGTTGTCTACCAAGCTTTCATACTCATACCATGCCTCACCTACTACTGAGTGACTGCTTAACTGCCTGATTGCCTCACAACACTGATTGACGTATTTTTCTTTGTTTGACTTTTCAATTTGAACAAACTCATTGACTTCGGTCAATACGACTACATACATATATGCCAATAACGTTGGTTGGCTCCTACACGCTAGTCAATCTTTCAAGCATCCTTCATGCGTTGTGCTGTTAGCTAGTTAAACATTCTTATGCACGTACTTTTACACACACATATGCGCACACTTATGTGGTGCTTGACGTACTTAAATTGCTCCATTTGTAACATTTTCTATTCCGTAGTGCATTCAATTTATCTACTTACTCTACTTTCAGATACTCCTATCTTGTGTGGTCTACTATTTAGTAGAAGTTTTGCTCACTTAAGTGCTTATGCGCTTTATGTACGAGTTCATTCGTAAATGAAATTTTGTTAAGTTAGATCATGTGGAAAGAATTTTGGTTGTATACAGTTATTAAGCGTTTTTGAAAGATTATACTAATCACATTAACTTTCCATTGTATTTAACTTGTTCAAAAAAAGTAGGTACTTGAGCATAAAATGCTGTTTTAAAGCTTTAAGTTTGATTTTTTCGCCAAATTTTAAATTCGCCAAAATTTAACGAATTTGTGACTCAGGACCCAGACCTTTTAAAACAAGTGTCCCACGTAAAAGTGTTGCCCACAGACAAAAGTCTTTAGTGGTCTCAGCGGTCGTCAGAACCAATAAGATTTAAATCCCTCGCGGCTAAACCAGCTCCTGTTTGGAAAGCATAATGAACTTGTTCACTCGGTAATATCTGATAATGAGGCATATGGCCATTTGGTGAGAGAGGGATAGAATCAGGTATTCCTCGGTCCCTAACCAGAAACTGGGTAAATATTTCGCTAAAAAATTACTGGGAGGCTTCGAGAATTGGACTACAGTCAACTTGTGGAACTGTTCACCTGTAGGTAGGTAGGTTCATATGTAGGCCATTTTCAATATCTTAGCCTCAAATATTTTATTAACTATCGCGAGAATTTTCGATTATTCCGTTCAGAAAATGGATTTATATTTATATCCTTTATAAGTACATGCATATGTAGAGTAAGTACACTTGCTAATGCCATGCCCATTACAGTGCGTATGCCAATGTCAGTCTACCTGTAACTATATCACCAGCGTGGCATCAAAGAGGCGCTGTTCCTAATGTCCGTCGCATTACACCTCAAAGCCAATTAACGCCATCAGTGGCGAAACAAGTCTAAAAATCAGTGTAGAAAAAGAAGTAATGAAAATACATAAAAGAAAATTGGTAATTGGCTAACGCAAACGAAAGCGTGGCAAAGCAAAAGAAAAACAACACGAATTTCAAATAATGAAGCGAAGCGAGGATTAGAGCAGAGATTCACTTGGATTGCAAATGTTCATACCTTGTGAATAAGTGTAATTTAAGTCTTGATGCGGCAATTAAGTGAGCTTGTGATTTTCCTCCTCCAACGCACTCAGCTGCCAAAAGCAAGTGGTGCCCCTAGTCAGTGTCGCACCACTGCATTTAGCTGCTATGTAAGTCGTCGTTGTTCATGTCATTGCTATTGGCAGTGTGTCCGGACGAGGAGCTGATGTTTGTTGCTGATGTTACTACATACCTATTGGTATATAAGACGCTGTGTGTCCCAAGATGTATGCCACTGATGTTGCATGTTAAGTCACTAAGTCAGATCATTTCTAAATGTTCTGATGATATCGCTTAAACCAACAACAATTTGAGTAGGTACATATATAGATACATATATGAAATTCAGTTATGGTCAAGCAAAGTGACTTTGTGCAGATTAATTACACCTTTCTACTAAAAAAATATTAACAATTGCAAGCAAGAAAAGGTGAGAAAGACGATTGTACATAGATTTGTACTTAGCTGCACAAATCCTTAATTGTATGTTGCATTTTGATATGATCCTTAAATTGGCAAACATCACAGCTAACATGTACACTGCTTGCAAAAAGTATTGGCACAGCTGCTTTTTTACAATATATGCAACAATTTTTTTCGTAATATTTTTCCGCCAATTTTTTTAATTAAAATATGGCTTGTTCTAAAACAAAAAAAATAAAAATATAATTTTTAAACTTTGTGCAAAACTCACGAAAATTCGGCAAATTTTCATGCAAATTTTCAACTTTTTAAGCAGATTTTTTAGTATTTGATTTTTGGCATTTTCTTCACGCAGTCTCTTCCATAGAAAAAAATGTTTCGAAAATACTTTATATGGAAAAAATGCAAAACACCTTCAACAAAAAAAATTCTCAAAGATCAATGTGATTTTTGACTAACTCCGAACTTGCTTTTTTTATACTAGAATTTAATGGGATGCATACTCAAGAAAATTCGAAGAAATCTGATTAAAAAGTTGAACTTTTGTATGAAAATTTATTGAGTTTCCGCGAGATTTGCACAAAGTTTAGAAATTATATTTTTATGCTTTTTGTTGTACAACGAACCATATTAAAAAAAAAAATTAGCGGAAAAATATTAGAATAGAAATTGGTGCGTATATTGTGCAAAATTCGCCGTGCCAATACTTCTTTCCGGCAGTGTACATACATATGTATGTATAAGTAAGTAATGCACATCACTGCCAATTGCAACTTGGCAACCTTTTAAACGCTTTAGTTACGCTTAAGATTAAGTGGTCGTGGCCACTGAAATGCACTCCGCTACGTGTATTACTGTGTGTTAATATGTATGTTCAATTGCATTTCTGTACGTCTGCCAGCGTCGCTTTGCCATTGACTTTTCGCAACCGTGTGTCTCTGTAAACACATGTGCCCCGCGCATACATACTTTTATTGTTGTTTTCTCTATGCAATCTTTTGACTTTGTTCCTCAATTATTGACTTTGTCCCTGTTGCACGTCAAGAGTCTATTAATTAGCCAACAACTACCGCATCGACCAAAAAATCATACATAGAGCATTGAGTTAGAGGCGCCACTGTGACGAAGTGACGTGCTGGTGGTGCATGGCAAGCGCGGCATCCTGCCTTTGTCTGCGCATTGTATGTATACTTACTTATACAGTAATCCTCTTTGCATTGCTTGTTTGAATTAACTTCTTAAATGGACTTTTAAGTGTTTACAGCCAATTTGTTATGCTTAATAGGTAGCACCCACCACAGCAGCGGCTGGTCCATTGTATTCGATGTGGCGACGCTGGCACCTTTTTTTTGGCTTAAGAAATTAAAAACAAATAAATGTTACCAAGGCGGTAGGTGCTAGGAATATGTGCAATTGCACTCAGAAGTACCTACGTCTAAAGATGAATTTCATCATATCTTTCCGTATTATGAATGCAGAGAAAAGTGAAAAGAAATACTAAAGAACCGAAGTGCTACTAAGATGCAGTGCTCCCTAGTGGCTGACTAGGATACAATTTGCGCATTTTGACGAAATTTTGATGCACTTCTCATTGGCAGTAATTTGTCTCTATGCAAATCCTATATTGCTTGGTCATTTCGTCTAGCTCTATATTTATACCCGAGCGCACTTGTGCACAAGGGTATATTAATTTTGTTCACATAACGGTTGTTTGTAACAGCCAAAACGAATCGAGATAGATATAGACAAATGTATACATGAATGCTCAGAATGAATAGAGAAATCGACTAAGCCATGTCTGTATGTCCGTCCGTCTGTCCGTCTGTCCGTCCGTCCGTGTACACGATAACTCGAGCAAAAATTGAGATATCTCAACGAAATTTGGTATGTAGGTTTCCATTAATCCAAGGTAGGTTGGTATTGAAAATGGGCGAAATCGGACTGTAACCGCGCCCACTTCCCATATAACGGTAATTTCCAGAAATACGAAAACTGCGATATTTTAGTAACTACTGAAGATAATTCACTCAAAATTGATATGTACAATAATTTTCAGACGAAAAATAAGAATATTATAAAATGGAAAATGGTTACATGTGTATATCTTGGTAACCGCTGCACGAATATCTTCCAAACTTGGCACAGTTGTTAGCCTTGGTATAGCATACGAAACGGCCGAAAATTTAAAAAATCGGACAATAACCACGCCCACACCCCATATAACGGTAATTTAGAGAAATACAAAATCTTCGATAGATCAGTAAATATTAAAGCTAATTTATTCAAAATTGATGCTTGCAACAATTATTTACCAAGAAATACGTTTTAGAAATAGTGGCACCGCCCACTTATGATCACATATATGTATCTCCGTAACCGTTCTACCAATTTGTACCAAACTCGGTATTTTTATTGTGCTTGCCACATAAAAGCAAAACGTTGAAAATTGTTGAAATCGGACTAAAATTACGGCCGCTTTTTATATAACGGTAAATTTCAGAAATGCTTGAAACTGCAATATTTCGAAATTTAAGGACGCTAATTTACTCAAAATTGATACACTCCGGTTTACCATCTAGCGGTAGCTTTCGGAAAGGTGAAAAAACATATATTTAATACTTGCGCCGGGTATTTAATGTTCGGCTCCGCCCGAACTTAGACTTTCTTACTTGTTTATTTTAATATAATTCGTATTTTTACTGGCATTTGAAAATAATTGTATATCTATTCGATGTTATGGGTGATATTTTTTCGAGGTGCCACTTTTATTTTTTTTTACAAAAAAATAAAGATGATATTGCACTTTTCATAAAAAATTAAAAATGAATTAAAAAAAAACATATTTTTATGGCTAAATTTTTTTTTTTAAGATAGCTTGCAATAGGTATCGCGGCATTCGGTATATATGGCATTTAGGATATTTTTGTTTTTTAAGAGTTTTAAGAGAAATAAAAAAAAATAATTCGCATTGAGCTGAAATTTGATAACATGCCATTATAAATTAAATTTTAAAAGATCCCATCGATTCCACATCTACAAAAAAATTTATTCGAGGCCAAATGTCACATAATTGGTTTTTTGAATTTTTTTTGCAATTTTTTTTTATTATACCTACATATATCTCGATATATAAGGAAGTTAGGTTATTTTTGTTTTTTAAGAAATTTTTATGTAGTCGGCTTTCCTGATTTCAGATGGAATGGGTATATGGCCAATTTTTGAGTAGGGTTCAGGAATACATTTCAAAATATTTGAAGCGCTATTGAATTTATTTAAGAAACGGCAAAGATAATTTCAGTTTTAACCAAACCACTATGATTTGCTCTTACTTTCTATGAAATGGCATAAATATGTACCATATATATTTACACTCATTCAACTTGGACCGAAGGCAGCAAAGGCCTGCCACAAGATCTGCGCCTACGTAAAAATGCGTACACACATACATACTTATGTATATACAAATGCATGTTGAAAGAACCTGAATTGCTCATCAGTGCGCTTTGCCTTAAGTTGAATTTTTTGCCTTACCAGTTACATCATCATTTCTTCTCTTTCTCTCTACCTACCACATTTTGCTGCACTATCGTCCTGGGAAATTGTGTGGGCGTAGTTGAAGCTACATTAAGCTTAGCTTAGCAGCAAAGCATTTGAAACAGAATCTTTTAAGCGGATATTATTCTCCACATAGTTTTATTTAAAGTTTTCAGGATGTACATTTGTGTGTATGCACGTAAATGAAAATAGACCAACGCAAGAAATCTGTGCGATTGTAAGGAAAACAACAATTGCAATTATTAAGCTAAGCTTAAGTTTAAGATTAGCTCAGCTGATGGATAGAGACTTAAAGTGAATTTCTAAAGTAAAGGCTATGAAGTCGGCTATTTTATATTAAGCGAATTGCTGCTACGAAGCATAAGTATGTAAATATGTATTTGATAAATACCCAGCCAGCAAATAATCCAAAAATGGAATGGGTATATAAACCACTAAAGTGTGCGGCAAAAACATCTACAAATTTTTCTGTTTTAATTCTTCGTTTGCTTTCCTTCTGCACTTCACAGATGTTTTTTCATAGCTCGAAAAAAGCTTAGGAAGCTCGTACCCGATACCTTCTGAAATCTAAAAAATAAAACGTCGCTCCTCTGCACGATCAGCCACTGCCGACTATGTTCAGCAGTCAATTGTTCAGCTTGAATATAAGAATATCCGAATTCGTAATTAAGATGTCGTTTTCCGTACGTTTCCGGGTACCAAAAGTGCACTGTTTTCTGAACGTTTGCGGATACGAAAATGAATGATAATTGTAATCGTTTTCAGTACGTTTCCGAATACGGAAAATGTAAGAGACCCCACTGTCCGGAAACTTTTACGTTTTTCTGCTCGCTGGGCATATTTATGCAAGTATTATACCACCATACATACATACCCTGCAGTAAAATTTAGAGACAGTCTCTTAAAGCGCTAGTTCCGCCCTACACATTTCAGAGCCATCTCTGAACTAGTGCAAAACGCCTGCAGAGAGGGACAGTTGAAACTCTCGGTGTGTTAGTTGCGCTCTGTTGAGAAGTAAATGCACAAATTCTCACTTCTCGTACAATACGCAAATAGCTCAGCGGGAAGACCTCCGACTCTAATATCGTTGGTCACGAGATCAAATCGCGGAGGAGGCAGTTGTGATTTTCAGATTTAAGAAATTTAAATTGTTGAGTGCAGCTTAAAAATTGAAGAGAAGGTGATCAAATAATATAAAAAATAATAATAAAAATTCAATAAAATGCAATCTGTAAAAGAACAGAAAAAACGAAAAAATATCAAAAAATCTAATAAAAAACTTATTGTCGCAGATCTGTCTAAAATTGAACCAGTTTAGAATATAAAAATAATCTAATAATTGAGTTTTAAGATTTTTTCTCATAGAAAAACTTACTGTCCCAGGACTGTCCAAAATGGAACCAGTTTAGAACTAGTTCGAAAGTTCGGCAGAGGGGGGCAATTTCCACTTCGTAGGACCTCGCCATGTAAAAAGAGACAGTTGAAAGCATTGCGTTGGGATAGATCGAGAACCAGTACCGCCTCTTAAAGAGGTAGTTCTGCGCTAGTCCTGAACTAGCGCGATTTACTGCGGGGTATATTCATATGTACGAGCATGTATGTATGTATGTGTGTATATAGGCATGCATTGTAATATGAACTTAACTAACTTCCGGCCACTTTCGTTGAGTGGGATGCATTAGCTGGATACTCGCCTTAGTTAAATGTTGCCATTACTTGATATAAATAATTAAAATGATGTAATGCGTCTAGGTAGCCGCTATCGCACTCATCTGCACAGCGTATTCTGCTACTTAAATGACATTAATTTGCATAGCCGCTTATTGCTTCCGCAATACTTAAATACAAATCCCTAAGTCACAGCGGTTTCAAGTGGTTGCAGCTAATACATTTATGTAAGCTCTGCTAATTCCCACTTAACGACAATATAAGAGTCGTAGATACATATTAGCGAAGCATTTCCTGAGAATATTTGACACACTTTCTCTGAAAGAGAATATAGATATTCCCTGAAATCGGATAACAAACAAACATTCACTTCTCAGTTTCAAGGGCCTCGGAGAGGTGCTTCCTAAAATTATTGCTGTACTTCGCTTGCCATATCCGTATTAGTTTCTCAGGTTCCAAAATTTCGACAAGCCTTCGTATAATTAGCTTGCCTCCGTGCTGTCAAAGGCTCCTACAAAACTTACAAAAAGATGTTGAACGTCTTAAGAAAGTTCTTTTGTAGGATTTAGCGCACGGCGAAAATTTGGTCAATGTAGTCAGACACGAATAAGGCGCCATACCTTGGTTCATGAAGTCGTTCAGGAGGGCTCATCAAGCAGTAAATCGCGCGAACAGCAGGATAGTCGTTCTTGTCGGTTAGGCCAAGGTGCCAATCTTCGGACAGAATTTCGTTTAACATCTGGTATGTATAGGCGTCAAACCGGTTTTAGTCGTATGCTTCAATAACAGCGCAGGCGTTATATCGTCGGTTGCTGGGGAATTGTTGTTTTTAAGCCTCAGTATTCCTGTTCTCAAAATTAACAATTCAAAAGCATTGAAAAGTGAATCCTTCTATGAATATGACTCGCACGATTTTTATGAGGGTGGATCGTAACATATCTGGTCTCGAAAATTATCGCCTTTAACCCTTAAGTACTGCTGTTGGCTCATCAGACCAAGACAAAATTTTTAGATTAAAAAAAGTTTTCGTTTACGCACCAAAAAATTTCATACTACGAATAGCTTTTCTTTACCAAGTCAGTAATGAGTTAATTCCGGTAGCGAACAAACGTGTGCGGCGGGAAGTGCGGTAGTAATCGCATTTCAATTACTTGCTCGTGGTCTGTGAGACCGACTATTTTTCAATTGTCTTTTTTATATCTCCTACATATCAAATCATATCTGTCAGTAATTTGCCAGGAATTTGGAGCAGTACTAATATTTGAAATAAATTCTATTGAGGGATTCACAACGGTGTCGTAAGTGTCGTATTGTTGTATGTCGTAAACTTTAAA
>NW_023458565.1:7587821-7614378 GCF_013731165.1 Rhagoletis pomonella
TTTTTCTTGGCTCCCAAAATTTCGACAAGCCTTCGTATAATGAGCTTCCCTCCGTGGTTTTCAATCCTAAGTATATCTGTTCTAACCTAATCAATCGTAATTAAAATGTAATCGTGATCAAAAATGACCATTCAAAAGCATTGAAAAGTGCTTCCTTCTACGCAAAGGACTCGCACGATTTTTATGAGGGTGGATCGTAACATAGCTGGCCTCTAAAATTATCGCCTTTAACCCTTATGTACTGTTGTTAGTCCATCAGACCAAGACAAAATTTTTAGATTAAAAAAAGTTTTCGTTTACGCGCCAAAAATTTTCTTACTACGAATAGCTTTTACCAAGTCAGTAATGAGTTAATTCCGGTAGCGAGCAAACGTGTGCGGCGGGAAGTGCGGTAGTAATCGCGTTTTAATTACTTGCTCGTGGTCTGTGAGACCGACTATTTTTCAATTGTCTTTTTTATATCTCCTACCTATCCAATCATATCTGTCAGGAATTTGCCAGTAATTTCGAATAGTACTAATATTTGAAATAATTTCTATAACTTAAAAGAAAATTTATTGTAAATTTTAACTTTATTTGAATTTACACGATACGCATAACAAAAGCCAAGAAAAATTCCTTATTATTTACTTCTGTAAAAATGAAGAATGTATTTTTATATTAAAACAGTATTTTTCGTTTTAAATATATGTATGAATAAATTTTTTGCTATTTTGTATTTTTTCTTAACATATTGTTTGAAAATATTGCTAATAAAATTTAAATTAAATTTGAGTGAATTAAAAAAATAAGTTCGAAACTTTTATTTTGTAATGTCAAAAGGGTAATTATTTCACTAAAAACCGAAACTGAAACACTCTATATTATACATTTCTTACTTAACAATAAAATTTGTGTGGGCTCACAGACCAACATCAGTAGTTATGAGTATTTTTTCAAGCACAGTAGTTAAGGGTTAAGTGAATCAAAATTTTACTGCATTCTAAAACATAATAAGATTACCTTAGATATTTTTGGAATGGATTTATCACATTTTATGGCTCAAAAAGTCTAGTGTGCCCAAAGTATTTAATAACTTCTGAGTTTACTTATGGAAATTGTTAGCCACGTAGAAGATCAACTCATAGCTTGACAAGAACAGACCAAGTTGTCTTTTATCTATTAGCTTTGCCTTTAATGCACTTTCTCCATGCACGAGCTAGAATTCATGGCTGAGTATCAACAATCAAATTTGTGCAGCCTTTCTAGACTCTCCATTGACTCCATTAAGATTTTCAAGAATTCCTGGCTAGAATCGGTACATGACCTATCTGGACTCCTGATAATTTCTATTGCCTAATCGGTTTTTGACAGTATTTTGCATAGCCTTGATGGTTCATGTGCTTTGCGGACCATGTACGACTTCTTTAAGCATTGAAGCCTGTCCCCTGGCTTTCCCATTGCACCTCACGTCAAGTGTTTGATACCATCCAGTTAATAATCCTGATAGTAGCCGATTCTGTGGCCACTTTTGTATCAATTACTTCTTCCGTAATCCTATTTCGGAACGTTGGCAGAGAGACTCACGCCTCGCGTTGGTATCGGAATATTCCCAGAGCTTATGGTTTCGCTTATGGTTACGCTTGCGCCTTTATTCGCACACCCACAAGTTGAGATTTTCAGAGTTAATTGGGGCGAAAAGAAATAAATTATTAGTGCTATTCTCAGGCAGTATACAGGTTCTTACTTTACCCTCTGCCATTCGGGGGTTAACAAACGGAAACCTTGGCCTCGCCTAGGTAGAGTTCTTCGACCAGGGTCACATCTACCTTATCAGCGATGAAATTCATGGCGCTTTTAGCCAAAAGGTTTGCTACGCGGTTAGCTTAAATATGATTTCCGTGATCGGAACCGGTGGTGGGATCCATATTGATATATTCGGTCGTACCGCTATCCTTGACGGAAAATGCT
The DNA here is from genome assembly GCF_013731165.1 of Rhagoletis pomonella. Taxonomy (NCBI): domain Eukaryota; kingdom Metazoa; phylum Arthropoda; class Insecta; order Diptera; family Tephritidae; genus Rhagoletis; species Rhagoletis pomonella. Next base: position 7,589,772 of record NW_023458565.1, read on the forward strand.
TCTAGCAGTTCTACCAGCCAAGGTGCGCCAAGTTTTTTGATAGTGTGCGTTGGAAAGCAAAAATCTAATTCCTTACCTCGAGTATCAATTACATGAGTCAAGCCCCAACAAGTAGGCAGCGAGTAGCAAGCCGACTCCTTTTTTCTGAGCCATCTGCCGCCGACTACTTACCGACACTAGGCAGCCTTCCCAATCTTCCCTAGTTGTAAAATGTATGGGAACAAACTACGAAGGTTGTTTAAACATATGTATATGTGTAACAAAATTTCTATCTTTCTATTCTTAATAAGGTAAATTTCGTAATTAAAAAATGTTCCTCATTGCCACAAACTGCACTGCATTGCTTTTGCATTATTTTTGTTCCATCAAAATTTTGCTGCTATCTCCGCTAAATTAACTCAACAACACACAGATGCCAATCTCAAGTGTGGCAAGTTTTGTTTTGAATTTTTTGAAATTTTTGATTTGGCAAATACGACGACCACCTTGGGGCATACTGCCACAAGTGCCACAATTTGGATGATGTGGATGATGCAACAACAACAAACAACGAATGTTTACCATGCTGCGGTGTTGTGCTAGTCTTGTATCTTCTGATCGTATTATAGTTATATTGCATTGATGCAGCCACATGGCGTGGCAAGTGCATATAGCTGGGTTGATGTCTATGTTTATTATCACTTCGTTGCGCTACGCTGAGTGTTGCAGTTAATTTGTGTTGAGTTGCGTTGAGTTGAGTTCAATACTGTTTCTTCTTTTGCATGTTTTGATTATTCTTGATATTGTTATTGTTATTGTTGTTGTTGTTGTTGTTATTGTTGTTGTTGTTAAACTGGATGCTGCAAGCATTTGACGATAAATAGTTAATATTGGATTTGTGGCCATTATTGGCGCATTGCCCGCACACATGGCAATATGCATGGCACTATGTATGTGTGTAAACAATAATAAACAATGAGGTAAATGCCAAAGCAATTGAAATAAAGAAACTGCTTGCAAGCAAAGGGAAGATTTGTATGTACAAAGTGATAAATTGGTTCACATCAGTGCGTTTGCAATTAATTGGAAAACGAAGCGTTTTTGTTTTGAATGAATATTATCTTGGCTATTAATATTAAAAAGCTCATATTAATTCAAAAATAAAAATCTGTCATTTTTTATAAGTACCTATTTATCTTCTGATATATAAATATGTATGTAAGTATGTACATATATGGGTCAGTCCATGCCAAATCGACTAATTGTTGATGTGGATGAATTTTGATTCGAACTTCGAAAAACCATTTTTTCTCAAAGTTATGCAAAATTCAAAATTTTACAATTTCCGGGGCTTTGAAAGGTTATTATTTGAATAGCTTAAAAACTGTTGTACTTAAAAAAAAAATATAGTTCTGGTCTCGTTTTACAGGGTATATTTAGAGCCACAGAGAAGCGCAACAAAAAAAATCACGAAATAAGAAAATTACTAATACCTCCAACTGATCTAAAAAATCCTGAATTTTTCAAGACGGTTATTTTCTTAGACATACATTTTTTTAAATTCGAAAAAATAATTTTGTGCTAATTCTAAAATTAAGTTTAGAGTTTGCAAAAGTTTAAATTCAAAAATTAACTTCTTTAAAACCACACCTGCTTGAAAATTCCAGTAGTTTTTAAGATCAGTTTGAGGTATTGTATAAAAAAATTTTGTCAACAATGTTTAAATTTTTTTGCCTTTACGATTTTTTAAATTTCGAAATTATATACACATTTATATATTTTTTTTTATTTTTCGAAATTTTTTCAAATATATTTTTTATATATCTAGCCCCTAATGCCACGTTTAAAACAAGTCCGGAATCAGCTTTAAAACTTAAATAGGTTTTGGGAATACATAGTAAAATTGCAAAATCCTGACCAAAATGCATCCAAATAAAAAATGCGCGATTTGATATGGATTGACCCATATGAAACATATATGTACTATGTACATAAGTATATTAGGGTGGTAAAAAAAAAAAATTTGTTTCACTTTTTTTTTTAATTTCAATATTCTGTAATTTTTTAATTTTGTGATTTTTTTATTGCGCTTCCTTGTAGCTCTAAGTAAATAACTGCGTATTATTAGTGAAAGTTTTCTGAAGAGAAAAAAAATTTTCTGTTCGAAAACTATTGATTTTCAAAAATTCTATACCGTTTCCACGAAAATTGGGTGGAAAATTTTGAGCGACCTCTAAGTACTTTTTGATTTAATAATAAAAGATAAACAGGGGTCTTCTTTTTCATTATAGAACAATCCTAGGGTGTGAGAACATTAAAATTCCGACTTTCCTTTTTCGCATGAATTTTTGGATCACCATAACGTTTATACCTAGATATCTATGTTTTAAAGAAATATTATGTTTACATATTTTTTCAACACATTCTTTGTGGAATGCAACAGATGTGTTGGCTTCGTGATAAGCACGAAAAATTCATTGGAAAGTGTTTTTCAAACAATACCAGTGCATTTGCTACATATTTTTTTTTTTTTTTTTGTTTTCAATGCTGCTGCCTGCGGTTATTGCCACAGTCAATGTTTAATATCAACAAATTGTTTAGGCAATAACAGCCATTACAAGTTGAATAGCAACAACAAACACAAGAACAATGCATACCCATTCAAGTTGAAATTTTTTGAACTTATTACAGCAACAATGCAACTAAAACAACAACAACGATGTAAACACACTAAAATAGCAACAATGCATGGTAAATGCAGATGCACATGCGAGTTCAATGATGCTGCCTACAAAAAAAAAAAAACTAACAAAAACATTTCATAAATAAAAGGAATGCAGCAGCTGAAAGTTGGCGTGGTGAAATAAGAAATTTTCAAAAATTTATAAGAAATATTTAATAGACTGCTTCGTGCCGCATAAATTGTTGCCAACAGAGGTGTTGGTTGCGTGCGTGCCACGAACGTGCGCTTAACTTACTTATGTACATGCACACACACACATACATATATATTTCTATAGTAAAAACGTTATATCCATATGTATACAATGTATCTAGTATGCACTTATGAAAGCAGTAGCTATTTGCCTCCTCCTAAACGTCAAGTTCGTCTGCAGCAAGAGTAGCAACAACTGCTCCAACAGCAAAAGCAGCAGCAACACGTCCATCACACTGTCGCACGTCTTACTTTGTGGTCGGCACAACTGCAGCAATCACTCAATATAAGTCAAGTTAAAAATGCTGCATGTAGCATATATGTACCTATTTATATATACATATATATATATATCCGATTTGAAAGTTCACTTAACAGCTACTTTGTTGCTTTCTGCAAGTGCGAACGTGCCGACTCAAGAGTGATGCATGCAACACGTACTGTATGTGAAAAGCTGCTTATTGCCGCTGATAATCCAACGATTTTTTTGTATCAATAAATGGATATATACCTATATATGTTTCTCTGTGCATTGGCTGCCAATATGAGACCACATTTGCAAATAAATCCTTCGTACTTCCGTGCAATTTTTAATTGTGCGTCAATTGTATAAAAAGAGGTAGCTCAATTTAAAAATATTTTTAGGTAAATAATATTCTAACTATTGTACGTATGTGTATATATTCCCTTTTATAACCATACTAATTTGCCCTCGCCCGCTTCGTTGAGTGTATCAAATTTTTGCATGTTACACTAGATGCGATTTGACTATTATTTAAAAAACTAAAAAAAATAAACACATGGAATAAATTTTTAAGTAATAAAATTAATATGGCTGTGTGTGGATCATAAAACTCTCCCTCCTCCCTCATTCGCCATTTTAAAAAATATTGCTCATACGCCCCATGTACGTCGCGCATGTGGAGTTACTCAACCGTTTATTTTGTTTGTGTTTTATAAATAAAGTGAAGCAAATATGCGAAGTATAATTTACAACTCACAAAATACTACCCCTTAAAAAACATGCACTTATGTATGTATTTTCATTATGTATGTACTTATAGTTTAAAAAAATTTTCTATGCATTTGCATCATGATTCAATACATACATATGTATGTATGTATTATTCTTATCACAGTCTGGCGCATCATGCATGCATATTTTTAAACGCAGACGCATATTCAAACATTGAGCGTACATTTGGAGTTAAAACTATTTACCCTTTTTTTAATTTCTTTTTACATTTATCTGAAGTTGCTTAAATTGCAGAAAATAATAAAAGTTAGCCGAGCAAAATTTGCATGCAGACAATATTTTAAATAATTAAATGAATGAATTAGCTTGCAGTTAAATGTTATATGCAGCAAGGAAAACTTAAATTTAACTAGAAAAATGCAATTGTTTTTATAAAAATGCAAATTTAGAATGATGCCTCCGAATGTATGTATGTACATATGTACATAAGTCAAAACAACTTAAATAATTGCAATTGAAAGTCACAACAAACTAAAACTGTGAAATATTAAACGCATAAATATAGGAATTTAAAGATGTTGGTGTGTAACAAATTAAAAAAAAAAATAAATCACTGGTATTAAAGTTTTGCAAACAAATTAAAATAAATGCGAAAAATAATTAAATAAAAAAATTAAACTTCTGCCACAATATAAAGATCTGTACCGTTCGCCCGATTTTCAAAAATGAGACGTCAAATTAAAGCGCTTGGTTTTTAGATGTGCAAACTAGGTTTATTTTTTCTAAAAGAGTTGCCACCTGTTGAAAAATTAAATTCAAATTATTTATTAATCAATGCTATAAAATCCGCACCGTTCGTTCGATTTTCCAAAATTAGGCTTCAAACAAAAAGCCTTGGACTGTAGGTGTGCAATATGGTTTTACTCTTTTGAAAAGAGTTGCCTCCTTTTAAGAAATTATATTAAAAATAATAGAAAAATAAATCAATTATTACAAGCTGGGTATCAAACGAAATGGTTTTGAACAGCTTTGTTTCTTAGCTGAAGTACAGGAGGGTTGCCACCTGTTTAAAAATCATATTAGGTAAGAGAAATATGTATCACCATGTGGGTGCCAAACGAAAGGGGCTTCAGAAAGTAGTAGTTTAAAAATATTTTGAAAAGGGTTGCCACCTACTTGAAATATCGAATTTAGTTTGCTTATACACAAGTTATACGAAATATTAAAATATGGATATCAAACGAGGGAGTGTTAAAAAATCTTTAGTTTAAACGCTAAGAATATTTTTGAGGTTTGGAAGAGGGCTGCCATCTCTTTAAAAATTAAATTCAAATTATTTTATAAGTTAAATGAATTGTTAAAATATGGGTATTAATCGAAGGGGCTTTGAAACTTTTTTATTTCTGAACTGTATTTAGCGGGGTTGCCACATGTTTGAAAATTAGAATTCCACTTAATTCATCAGTTAATTAAAATATATATCGCAGTGTCCGGCAAAGGAGGCTGAACAATGATGAAGCTTGACAATACTTTTGAAGGGAGCTGCCACCTGTTTGAAAGGTCTAACTCAATTAACTAATTCAAAAAGTATATGAAATATAAAAAAATCGAAGGCAAACGAAAGAATGTTAAGAAATCCTTGGTTTGAACATTTCGATTGTTTGAAGAGAGTTGCCACGTGTTTAAAAAGTTACATTCAAATTATTAATTTATTTAGAAAGGCTGCCATTTGTTCGAACAATCAAATTCAAATTAGTTCATCAGTTTATTCAAATACATGTGTATCACAATGTCAGATGAAAAAGATTTAAGAAGATTTTGGTTTGGGAATAATTATGAAAGCGAATTTCAAAAACGAGAGGTAAAATTAAAGACCTTACCTGCAGATGTGTGGTAAAGTTTTTATTATCTTTTAATTAAGCGGCAAACTGTTAAAACAAAAACAAAATACAAAAATAAAATATTTCTACTTCTGGCTTAAGTTGACGTGTTGAGTACCTAATCATTGATGATTTCTTACGGTAAGTTAAAAGCAGTTAAGTCAAGTCTAGACTAACTGAGCTTTAAGGAGAAGTCTATAGATCGTCAGGCCGCACTCTTGTCATCTAAGAAAAATATATCAAAGTGAAGTTTATGTTTTTTTAGATCGCAGCCACAAAAATGTGTAAATATATTTTATAAGAGCTGTAAAATTAAAATTGTACAAGTACCATCATTACAGTACGCGCAAATAGCCGTTACTTTTGAAAGAAATAAGGAGTGACAAATCTCAAATTTCTAAAGTCTACAACATACATTTGAAACCCACACGACGCAAAATTCAAAAATCCAAGCTTGCGAATTTCAACGTGTAACAAGCACACATTATACATTAGGATGGTCCAAAAATGCATGTGAAAAAGTAAAGTCAGAATTTTTATGCTATGACCCCCTGGGAGTGTTCTATATCGAAAAAAGTATACCCCTACTTTTTTTTATTTTGAAATCAAAAAATATTTAGAGGTCGCTCAAAGCGCTCAAAGTTTTCCATGTATTTTATATGGGGGAAAAAGCACTTTTCGTAGAAATGGTATAGAATTCTCGAAAAGCAATATAATTCGATCGGAAGACTTTGTTTCTCTTCAGGAGATTCCCAGTAATAATACCCAATCATTTATTTAACAAATTTTTCATAGTAACTATATATTATAAGTCCGCCAAAAGCCCCAGAAAATCCCAGAAAATGCAATGGTGGGATAGATAAAAAATCTTTAGCATTAAAAATTGGTAAAATAAATAATTGGGTATTGCTATTGTAAGTCTCCATAAGCGAACCAGAGTTTACCGAACTAAAAATATTGATTTTCAAGAATTCGATACAATTTCTACGAAACATTGTTTTTCCCCATATAAAATACGTGGACAACTTTGAGCGCTTTGAGAGACCTCTAAATATTTTTTGATTTGCAAATAAAGGGGTATACTTTTTTCGATATAGAACAATCCTAGGTGGTGAGAGCATGAAAATTCCGACATTACTTCTTTTGGACCACCCCAATATACATGCGTATGTAAGTACAAGTGTAAGCATATTGCCCATATTTCCATAATTTTTTAATCAATACATAATGAAAGCGTCACAAGACCCACATCAGCAAATTTATTTCACCAAATTTATTTTTAACTACACTTCAACACCCTTTCGTCTTCTATCCACTTGACCTACCAAATTTTACGAGACAATTTTTCATAGGGTGGTTCAAAAATGCATGTGAAAAAGTAAAGTCCGAATTTTTATGCTCTCAACACCTAGGATTGTTCTATACCGAAGAAAATATACTCCTATTTTTTACTTTGAAATAAAAAAATATTTAGAGGTCGCTCAAAGTTCCCGATGTATTTTATATGGGGAAAACGACTTTTCGTAGAAATGGTATTGAATTCTCGAAAAGCATATAATTCGATCGGAAAACTTTGTTATACTTTTTTCGATATAGAACCATCCTAAGGGGTGAGAGCATTAAAATTCCGACTTTACTTATTTTGGAACACCCTAATGTACATACATACATACATATGTATGTATACGTTAAAGAGGTGGACGAAGTATTGTTATTCAAATCATTCCATTTTCGGTGCAATCATGGTGCTACCATAAATTTTATTAAAAGTCATATTTTCTACTTTTTGAATTTCTTATTAGTTGTACGCTTGAGCAATTACCAAATTTGTCGTTACCAACAGCAGCAGCAAACACAACAACGACGCCAACACAATTGGGCGAACTATCCACCAATGACCGCCAAACAAAGCAAAAGTAAACCAAACGGCAAGCCAACACGCAGAAAATTGTATGCAAATTATTTATTAAATACTCGACAATTCAGAACTTTTGCTAGGCTACATTGTAGCTGTGGATACATTCTATGTATGTAGGTACAAAAAATTATAAAATGTAGAAAAAAAAATAAAATGGCAAATATAGTGGTGACATGTCTTGCCTACGAGTTAACGCGACCGAGTCAAGGCCGTGTTCACGCTCAAGTCAAAAGCCAGCCGTTTGTTGCCGGCTGATTGTTGATTATTCCGTTGTTTGACTGATTTTTTCTTTGTTTGTTTTTGAGCGAGGTAGAAAATCACATGCGGCACAAAGACATTATTTACGCTCTGCATAAAATGTATGTAGGTAGAAGAAGAACTGAAAATGAAAAACCATTATAAATCCACAGGAAGTTAATTAGAAGTCCCGCCTCTGTTGATAAGGAATTAAGCAAAAAAAAAGCCTCGGATGAGAACTCCTTTTTGGCCTTTGGCGCATAGACCGGTAGGTCCTCAGCGCTTCCAATTGGAGATTTCAGCTCTATTTTTGAGATGTACTCTAACTTCTCGAATTGGTAGGCTCCCAAGCGTTTTAGTCGCGTTTTCTATAGTGCAGGACATCGGCAGAGAAGATGCTCCAAGGTTTCCCTAGTCTCCCGCTCACGATACTTCCAGCAGCTGTCCACTTTAGTGATACCCATTTTTGGTGAATGAACAGCCACCAGGATATGCTTCATAAGCAATCTGCTAATAGCTCTGCAATTTTTCTTTTGTACCCATAACAAGAAGCACACAATTTTTGGAGTTTGCAAATGATTAACTCATTACATTCGTTGTACAACTATTGAAGTGGTCTACGAATATAGTTTGTCTGTTCGAGAGTTAGAATGGTAGAGTTCTTGGCAGTCTCATCTGCTATTTCATTACCCTCTATTCCCTTGTGGCCGGGCACCTAATAGATATGCAGCCTTTTGTCGGCGGCAAGCTTGTCAATGGTTTCACGGCAGCGAAGGACATTTATGGATGAAATACCACATGAGGTAACTGCCTTAATGCCGCCCTACTGTCTACGTATAGGTCTACTTTTGAGTTGATTGTCGTTTCGGTGTAGGCTAGCTCTGCTGCTAGCCTCATTGCAAAAACTACTTCTTGAAATATGCTGCAATGGTCAGCTAACTTACTGCCCGCCTGACATTCAGTTCCCGGCAGTAAATCCTGGCCCCCACACCCGTTACCATTTTACATCCGTCCGTGTCCTCAATTGTTGTGCGAAACTTTTGTTCCCATTTAAAGCTAGGTGCCATGTAGTAAGTGCCGCCCCAATTGAGCTGTGCCCAAAGGTTTTGAAATTGAAATACCCCATGGCCGTTAGGCTAGCTGGGGATTTAACATCACGGTTTTCCGATAATAGGTCAATGGGCTAAGAGCAGCCATTGGAGTGGACCTCAGCGGTCCCGTGATACAAAGTGCCGCGAGGCTCTGAACCTTCTCTATTGGCCTAAGATATGATGACTTTTTTGAGGCTTTCCACCAGACCAAAGCGCCATAGAGCAATATTGGTCTGGATATTGCTGTGTAGCACCTATTTTTTATACAGAAGGGGCTTTACTGGCCTTCTTCACGCTTTCCTCAACATTGCGCATTCATACAAGCATAATATGCAAAACTATTGCCAAATACTTACTGGGGTCTTTAATTGTCAGCTAAATAGAAGGATGGGCGGGGGTGATATGTTGAGCTCAACCAAAGTCGCTTAAGCGGTGACAGCGCAAAGCAGGACAAATACTGGGTAAAAAGAATCTATTGGTTATACTAATAAGAAAATCCAAAGCAGATACTCGGAGACTTTTCTCGAAACTATGAACCATAGATAGATAAGTATTGAAAAAATTTTGATTGAAAAGATTTGGCCTTTTTCAGGCAGACAAATGCGCATACCTGACCTGCTTTTTATACTTACTAATGCAGTTCCGCGCATTCAAATATTTATTTACTTCAAAAACACATTTTAATTGCTTTTCCACTTGCTTATTTGTGTGTAGTTTATTTTATATTACAACACCACTGTTTTATTCCGTTTCGCTGGTTTATTTTGTTTCGTTTGTTTACATGTTTACTCCTACAAATATTGATGTTTCTTTAGGCGGTGTGTAACATTGTGCTTCGGGTGCAATGGTGTAATTCTTTCTACGTAGCAGTATGTTTTCATAAGTGCAGCTGCACTGAGGAAAGAGAATTTTATTACTTCTTTTATGAACTTTTGTGGCCTGTGAAAGTTAAGAGAGCATTTGTTTCGTGTTAAATCTATTTAGTACATACATATGTACATATGTATGTATTGCTGACCCACATTGCACAGTTGCTCTAACAAGAATGAAGAGTTGGTAAAGAAAGAGTAATGCTAATTTTAATATGTACGAGAATAATTTAAGGACACAACAAATGATGTAGTTTTTGACTCAGCGATATTTTTCTATACTTTCAAGTGAAACAGATTTTTAGAACATAGCCCAATCCCACTTCTAAAGGCTTAGTTCGAATTTTATTGACAGCTAAGAAATGGACAGTTTTGTCATGGGTTTCCAGAATAGCATCCCACAAAGTACGTAGCAGAAACACAGGTAAATACTAAGCCATTAATTGCTTGACAACGATACTAAATAGAAAAGGAAATTTTGATTGTTAATGGCTTTCAGGTGGTTGCGATATTAATTCGAGTAGGTGGACTAGGGACCGATATATATATTCGAAAATATCGCATTTATGGTCCGAAGCATAGAGTATAATTGAATTATTGTTTTACAGTTCGAAAGAAGTTTTAAGGCGCCGCAAAGCAATGGAAAAAATGTGGCGCCTTTAACCTATCTGTAGCGATCTATTTTGTGTGTGTTTGAGTGGGTCCCTGTATAGTTTACTATATTGGCAGTTTAACCCGTCAATATGTATTGGTATTGTAAAGGGACACATTTCTGTAAAACAATTTGTCCGCCAGGTGGCTCTGGAGTCGAGTTATTACTAAAAAACGTATTTATGTTTCGATATGGCTCATATTCTGGATATGCATTGGTGATGATAAGGGCAACACTACTGCAAAAAAAAAGAGCCGCCAAGTTGCGCTGGAGTCGAGACATTAGGGGGCGTTCAGAAATCACGTGATCATTTTTTTTACATTTTGGGACCTTCCCCCCCCCATAGTGATCTATGGTGATGTTATGCGAACCCCCCCCGCGAAAATCGCGTGATTATTTACTGAGAAATTAAAAGGTTTTTTTGCTCTAAGCAGAAAAATTAAAATTTTCATTTAACACTTCATTAAAAATAAATACAATAAATACGTAACATAAAAAGTACAAAAATTCATTTGAGTTAAGGTAGTGCGTCTTAGCCAGGGAAACATTTTTTAAATAACCTGATTATGCATCAAGCCATGGGTTTGCACATACGTCAGTTACACTAACGATAGAAAGCTTCTCATCTATAGGCGCTGGCTCTACGTCATCATCAACAATATCATTTTCATCGTGCCACTCTACCACATTTGTTCCCTCACTTCCATTTAAAATACACAGAACTTCAGCTGGACGACGATTAAGGATCCTTAACGAACGTATTGGTTCAAAATTTCTTTTCTTTTTATGCAAAGACTGAAGATGATTATGCAGACCTTTTTTTGAGCTGAAGTATAGCTGCAGTTAATGCACATGCGTTCGGTGATCAACCCTTTTATGGTTGGACAAAAGAAGTCGTAGGCCATTTTATTTATATCAAAATTTAAATGTTTCGATCCCAACGATAGTCTTAAAAGTAAAGGCGCGAAATGTTTTCCATCATGCGCGTCAGGTTTTGGGACAATTAGGCCACTAGGTGTTTGCAGAAGAGGGTATGGAGGAGGTAAAAAGCGGTGATGTAAAATTTGAAGTAGGGAGCTCCGCATTTGTCCACAGCAATCGATATTAGTGCATTTAACTATTTGAAGCATATACTGACTTTCTCGAACGTGTGTGCTGTACCACTTAGTACATGGTAATACCGGAACAAAATTTTCAGCTCTAGCATCTGCTTTAATGTACTCTGCAAATACTTCGTAGCTGTCGATGACCATACCACTCCATATTTCAGCTAACACCTCACCAGCTTTACGAAAATTTATCTTCTCTAATGTTGGATCAACAGTTTTCCCATTTCCATCTAGATGGTTGCCGAAAGAAGCGTGAGGTAGTATTACCCCCGCCAATTCCCGACTTAATGGAGCCATTCTGCGTTCAACCCTATTAAAGGCGCTTCTACCAGGTGCGTTTGTGAATATAAAAATAGCGTCGAGGTCATGTTTTTGAAAGTGATGAATTGCATGTGCAACCACCTTGGGGTATCTAGGATTTTCATCCGGGCCTCCGTCAGAAGACACAAAAATAACCGGCTTAACACGTCCACAATTATCTTTTATGACATTTCGGAATTGAGTTAATGTGATAAGTTTTTCAAAATCAAATGCATGTGTGGATGCGGTCGATGACGAGTGCTTTCCACTTCTGATGGCAATATAAGATGGTCCAGAGTAGGTTACTGCTTCCGGACGTCCTATTTTGCCATTTTGTATTAAACATGCAGCATAAACGCTAGGTATCAACTTGTGTCTGGCGGCTATCATCCAATCGTGATCAGGAAGCGAAACGCGGTACTCCATATGCATTAAGACAGGTGCCTGCTTGTTAGCAGCTGCTAAACCTATTGGTACACGAGCTTTATCATCTTGCGATAGAAAGCATGCTTGCAGCGGGCCTAGAATACTTGCCAGCGTTTCCAACGATCTAATTGTAGCGACACAGAAGTGCTGGTCCAAATGGCTTTTGTGATGATCAGCCTCTGGCCGACTCAATTTAACAGGTACGGTAACAACGTGCTTTTTTCCTTCCGACGTTTTACAATTTTTTGGCATTAATCGCAAATATGTCGCGCTTCTAGATATTTGGTAACCGAGATGTAACAATTTTTCATGAAGGTCGCTTAAGGTTTGACAACTCCGTACAATTTCACTTCGCCGACGTTCGTTGGCAGAAGCACCAAACATGGCTATGTCGACAATTGTTTTGAGTAACTCAGGCTGCTTACATTCAATACGAGGACGGCCTGGAGTACTATGTGTTACATTGGCTGCGTCGACATTATTTGCACTTATTTCTGCTAGTTTCGATTTAAGAGTTAACCTATGCTTTTTGGAGTGAATAGCGTGAAGCTTTTTTCTTCGGAGATGTTTTTTACAAGACTCAATACGTTTTTTGATTTTAGAAATTTCGTTTGATTTTCCACGGAGCAATGCCACATTGTATTCAGCTTTCAGTAAAGAAATTTGATTCCGCAGAACGTCCTGCGCTGGGGTATTACGACAAATTGGCGTAGTAAACTCTTCAGAGTCCTTGCTATTTTGAACTACGTCTGCGGTTTCACTCTGGCTGCAGTCGGGTTCAATTGCGGGGGTAGAACTATCGTTCAGTTGAGGCGTTTCTTTATCATTGTTCTGAAATGCATAATACAATAATGCATTACTATTACAAACTTTTAATAAACTAAAATCTGTCATCACCTTTTCATTGGGGTGTTGGAAGTACTGGGCAATATTGGTGATCTTAACTTTTGTCGTTGACTGCTTTAGCTCTTTAATTTTATTTAAAATAATGCTTTCGAAATCAGTTTTGTCTGTACAAGTTTTTTTAGCATCTCTCCAGAAGATGTTTGTACTTTCCTGGCACGCTGCTTTTGTTTTATTTGTATGTCGTGCAACATATGCACGAAATAGCTGCAAGTGAAGATTGGAATTCATTTCACCATAACTTTTTGAACTTAAATCATAGGAAGAGTTTGAATAAGAATTGGAATGGGTTCTACGCGACACGACTTGCAAGTTTTCGGTTATATTTTGAAACTTTTTACATAAATACATATATACATATTTATCGACTACGCTCTCAGTCAGCTGATATGATTGCCATATGCAAAATATTTAATAGAAAGGGAAATGTGGTTATTATTGAGATTAAAGCAAATCACGTGATAATACGAAACACCTCCCCCCCCCCCCCCCCCCCCCCCCCCCCCTACGTGATCGATAGTGATCATTTACCTAACCCCCCCCTCCCCCTAAAGTGGTCACATGATTTATGGACGCCCCCTTACTAAAAATCGTCGAGTGAGAAAAAGTTCCGTGAATGTCCAATTTCATCGACCCACAATATTACTATGTGTTAAGGTTTCATTCGGAAACACCAGCATTAAATTGTCAAGAGGTGATTCTCTACCAGAAGTATTGCGCCCCTTAAAAATACATTTAAGGTAATTCATATCTGAAGCAAGTCTATGTATAATTGGATTTCTGTGGAATAACGATACTCACCCTTTGCAAAACAACCACTTACTTACTATACAATACAGATTCACCCTCGAAACGCATTATTGTTGTCGCCAGGGAGTGAAGCGGAAAAAGTTCTTCCAATTTAGTTCGTTGTGCGATTAATCGTGCTATGAAACGCCAAAACATTGGAGAATTTCAAGCACTTCTCCAGGGGCATAACGGTTAGGTTATTTAAGACGGCAATGGAAATATGCCTTCTGGCGACCATCAAACCATAATCTAAGTAGAAAGAAATGTCACTGGAAATCGTGAACGCCAATTTTTGGTGAAAATTTTGGGCCAAACTGTTTCAATAAAAACGAATGTTATATCTAGTAAAAACCTGAGTTGCTAGAGCAGTTTATAATAATAATAATAATAGTTAGTGTTTGGCCGAGCTTCTCCTCCGACTTGTGGCGTCCGCCTTGATGTTGTCACACAAAGCGGAAGTACCTACAGTTTTACGCCGACTCCGAACGGCGATTGTATTTTTATGAGAAGCTGTTTTTTCATGGCAGAAATACACTCGGAGGTTTACCATTGCCTGCCGAGGGACGACCGCTGTTAAGAAAAAACCTTTTTATATATTTTTTGTGATGTGTCTTTGACCAGGGCTTGAACCCAGGTGCTGATGAGTGAAAGCGCGCACTGCTTACCACTACACCACAGCTGCCGACAGTTTAAAGTCTAAAATAAAATTGACCCCAAAATAGGCCAATATTTACAGTTATTTCTACTACAGAAAACCATCAGATCACTCATAATAATGAATCTGTAAATTAGGTGTTTTTTCTTTCAAACTCCACATTTTCCCTTGAAATCGCTTCCTTAGTTCCCGTCCAATAAGCGTTTTTATAAAGCTTTAAGAATTACAACTACAATACCGAAGAGTAAGACGTTTTTTTCGGTAAAAAAAACTAATAATAATTTCCATCCGGACGAAGATCGCCGGGTCAGCTAGTTAATTGATATGCAGCTTTAGAATACTCAAATTCCGGGCAACAGTGAAAATTCGCTGTGCGAGTAAGAATGGTGAGAGGGACTGGCAATTCCTTTGCGGAACGTACTCTGTCGAATGTGACTACATCCTTTTTTTTTTAATTTTGACGTAAAATACGTCTTACGTTTCGATATGGAGACTATGCCGAAATGTTGTAGTTGTAATTTTTAGAGCTTCACGAAAACGCTTATTGCACGAGAACTAATAAAGCGATTTCAAAGAAAAGTGTGGCATTTCAAAGATAAAATTCCAAACCTATCGACAGATTCATTTTTGTAAGTAACCAATTCGGTTTCTGTCGTAAAAAGAACGGTAAACATTGGCCTATGTTGGGGTAAATTTTGAGCCTTTAAAGTGCTCCAGCAGCTTATGAGTTGTAGATATAACTTTCATTTTCGGGATATAGATTCTTTAGAGCAATAGAAATATGATCGTGTACAGATTTTATATAAATTCAACAAATATTGAGCATTTTAAGGCAAAAAATTGTTTGAAGTGAAACAACACTTAGAAAAAAACCAATCTAAGAATAAAAGTAAAGGTGAGTACGTACATAGATAAAGAAAAGGATAAATGCAAAGGTAAAAATAAAAACAAAAAACAAAGTTGTATAAAGATAATGGCAAAAATGAAGACCAAGGTAAATTTAAACAATTTACTTATATAAGGGCAGTATGATAAACATAAAAATAGAAACAAAGATAAATATAAAGAAATAGATGAGCATGAGGATACCGATAAAAGAATAGATGAAGGTAGAGGAAGAAAGATTAAAATAAAGGTAGTTTTAGAGAAAAGGATATAGATGGAGGCACAGAGACTCAAATCTGGGAACTATTCCGGGATTTTAGAGATTTTCGGTATTCTCTGGACTTATCATAATAATAATCGATATTTTGTACGTTTTGTGATCGATATTTTTTATCGATTTTGTTATCGAAATTTTTATCGATGTTGTTATTGATTTTGCTATCGATATTTTCGGAACGTATCGATATAGTGATCGATATTTTTATCGATTTTGTTATCGATATTTTTTATTGATTTTATTATCGATATTTTTAATGATTTTGTTATCGATTTCGTTATCTATTTTATTATCGATTATTTATCGATTTTGTTATCGATATTTTTATCGATTTTGTTATCGATATTTATATAAGTTTTGTTATCGATTTTTTATCGATTTTGTTATCGATATTTTTATAGTTTTTGTTGTTAATATTTTAATCGATTTATTCATCGATATTTTTATCGATTGTGTTAACGATTTTGCTATCGATAATATTATCGCTTTTGTTATCGATATTTTTATCGCTTTTGTTATCGATATCTTTTATCGATTTTGTTATCGATATTGTTACTGATTTTTCTATCGATATTTTCGGAACTTATCGATATAATGATCGATATTTTTATCAATTTTGTTATCGGTTTTGCTATCGATATTATTATCGATTTTGATATCGATATTTTCATCGATTTTTTATCAATGTTTATATCGATAATAGTATCGCTTTTGTCATTAATATTTTTTTCTTAGTGTGTGCTTTCGTTTTTGACTTGGATATGCTCTTAACCATACCACGTATTCTACGTTTAAATTTAGCGGCTGTATCTCCGATTCAGCCTGCAGACCAAGACGAAGGCGCTGGACTGTTCATTTTTTTTTTTTTTTAATTCTGCAAATTTGACTTATCTTTTAAATACCGCTATGCGGGCCGTAGCAAATGGCCGTGACGTCTCATGGTCTTTATGGTCGATGCTTAAAAAAAAAACTAAGTAACATTTTTACCGGCGCCATGCCCAGACTTCGTATTATTACACCAACCCTACATTACCAACAAGTTCTCTGCAGAAATTATCTTAATTTTATGTTGCACAGCTTTGGATTCTACATTCTTACTATCTCGAAACGAAAATATAAATCGTCTAGCAACTGGACCAATTTAATTGTGTGCAATAAATTTTCAAATTAATAAATTTCCAAACGCTTCATAAACGCCCACTTTACAAATCTAAACAAACATATACATACATACACACTTATGTAAACATCTACATTAGCTAATTGTGTGCGCGGAAATCTCCCCCTACCAACTAGTTGCCAATGATAAATTAATTATGCTTGTAATAATTTTTGATTTTAATTTGCCCATTTTAACGGTTGATATGTTTTAATTTGCTCTGTTGTGACTTTGAGGCGGAACAAAAATAAACCAAAAGTATCCAAATATTTATAAATATTTAAGTATTCATATGTATACATTTGTACATGGATTAACATATGCATGTGGGTATGTGTGTGTGGGCGTGAATTTGTAATTTCACATGAGATTGACTTCACGAAACATCAGCGGCATCATCCTGTGCGCATTTTAGTTATTGAGGTACGAATGAAATAATTTTGATGGCCATCAGACACATTAAGAGAACGTTAAAGTGGCCACCAATCGAGCGCAGCGGAGACCACATACCGTCAACTGACAGTCAAATCGAACGAAAAGCAAAGAGATTCAAATATCTAGATACATATGTATGTACATACGAATACTAACAGGAGGAGTAAGGCGAATATGAAGACGATAACGAACACAGATGCGATTGCGACGACGAGTAGGAAGACGAATATGAAAAAATACGAAGACAAGTACTAAAATGAAAAGGAATAAGGAGATGAAAACAAAGCCAAATATGAAGGCATATACGAACCAGGGACCGAGGACAAGTATGTTCGAAAATAAATGTCGTTCTCGTTATTTTGTTCAAAAAGAAAGCTTCAAAACCAAAACCAAAATAAGAACAAAACTGTCGAGAACGAACTCAATGGGAATTATATAAGAACAAAACCCTGTGGAACGTTCCCAAAGAGAACAAATTGCAAACAATACTTACGGGAACATATTATCTTTAAAACAAAATGGGAATACGAATCTCCGAAACGTTTTGGAAAAGAACGTTACGGAAACAAAAGTTTAAGGAACTAACTCTCGAAGAACAATTTGGGAACTAAAGCCTCAGGAACGTTCTGACAGAGAAAGAAACGGGAACAAATCTACTCTGAACTATTCGCAAAGAATGGTAGCGAGAAAAAAATTTCCACATAGCGTCCAATAGCTTGAAATGTTTGAATATTGAAAGTAATCAAAAGAGAACTGAAAGGTAATTATACAAATGACATAAGTCAACGAAAGACTTAAGACACGAACTTTTCTTGAACATAAAATGAAAAATTGTTTCCATAAATGGACAGTTCACCCTAATTATAAACGACCTTGAACTTGAAATGATCCAGACATCCTGTGGCATACAATTAACAATCGTGGTTCTCACAGAAACGATTTTTAATCCTAACAGGAAAACTCCTCTCGCATTTCTAACGTTAAATTCTCAAAACTTGTGTTCTCGTTTTGTGCTGTAGCAGAACGTTCCCCAGCCTTTTGTTCTTATTTGATCCTCCTTGAAAACGTTCTCAATACTTTCGTTCTCATTGGATACGCTCCCGAAATTTTCGTCCTTATCCTTTTCTCTTTTCGAACGTTCTCGAGAAGTTTGTCCGCATTTTGTTGTTTACGGAAACGTTCCCAACCTTTTGTTTTCATTTCGTTTCCGTTCAAACTGCCCCCAATACTTTTGTTCCCATTTGGTTCTTTTGTGAGAACGTTCTTGACATTAAATTTTGTTCTCATACAGAAGTAAATAAAAACTGGAACGTGTTCTCGGTCCCTGAAATGAATACAAATACGGAGACGAGATGGAGTTCGAATACGTAGACCAACCGAAGGTGAATATGAAGACGTGTTCGGAAACGAATACGAATGCGACGATGAAGATTTACATGAATACGAAGACGAAGAAAACTACAAAGAATTATAAAAAGATGATTTCGAATACTAGTACGAATACGAAGACACACACTAGTACGAAAACGAATACGAAGAAGAGGATGAATACGAAGATGATTTTGAAGAGGAATATAAAGACAGCACTGGAGATGAATGCGAAGACTACGACGAAAACGAGGATAAATATGAAGAAGAATACGACTTAGAATACGAAGACTAAAACCGAGGTGAATACGGATAAAAGTACTATCCGAGGAATAATGTGACAAAAGCGATTAATATAAAGTGAATGCGCGAGACTAATACGAAGAAAATGCGAACACGGAGATAAATTCGAAAGAAAATAAAACGGAATATAAGAAGGGGAATATAAAAATAATACGAACCTGTTCTTCCTTGTGCACCAAATAGTTTAGTTTTTTGATTTAATTTTGAATAATTCGTTGAATAAAAATATTTTTAAAACTTTAAGGTTCTTTTTTAAAAATCCTAACGTTAGGGAGAAAAAGTGCAAACGCAGTTTTACCATATTTAACCCCGAGCTCGAAAGTATATTTATGTTTTTGTATGTAAAATTGGCAATCGCACGGTCAGATACTTCTTCATTCTCGACAAACACTTATTTGACTTATTTTGGCAGAGTTCAGTAGAGCACGAAAATAAATTTTTTTCTTTCTGCTCACGAAAACACGCCAAGTTTACTTCCAGCAGTGAGTACCTATGCCATGGGACTAAGTGTGGCCTGACTCAAGTCATATAAGTGAGAAATACGTATAAAATATTCCAAATCTTCTTTTTCTTGATCGACGCTTGATTTTGGCCGAGTCAGCCAGTCGCCCTAGCCAGCCACGCCAGTCGTTTATATTTCGTGTCACCTGCCTCAAATTGGTTATTCCATTCCAGGTGATGCCTTCGTTTTCCTCAACTACTACCAAAGCGTACCGTATTGAATATATTCAGTTCTGGAAGGTTTGCCTTGTCCTTGTTTAAGTCCATACATTTTCTTCTTGGATTTAAAGGATGGCATTATTATGAGTGCTACTTAATGCTGGTAGCCAAATAAACCTTCCGAAGTGCGAAAAGTTTGCGCTGACTGTTTGCTTGAAGGCAATGTTTCCATATCCAACTTTGACGGAGCTGATGGTATTGCTCGATGTCATTTTAAGTAGCCTTTCTAGTTTCGCGGTCATAGAGAATTCAGATATCGCTGCGTATAGGCAGGCATCTCCTTTTCGTGCTTTCGTAGGGGGTGACATAAAGATGGCATGTGTCGACCCTTAACTCACGGGTCTTTTCCAATAATTGGCGAATAGTAGTGATCACCCAGTGCAGTGGTCGGCATTCTAACGCATTCAAACGATTCAATAAGTGAGACTGTGTACGTTAAATGCTCTGCTCAGCTTCCGCTCTTCGTATACGTGTGAAACACACATATGTATGGCGGAATTTCTAGGTCTTAAGTTACATTTATAAGGTCAAATCAGTAGGGTGATGTTGTATTTTAACCTTTCACGCAAACCGCTGGATAGAACCTTTTTTGTTATAAATACTCATACTAACAATGCTAATTCCGCGACAGATGGCATTAGTTCAGTCTTTGTCCATAAAACTAAGCCAGTCGCATCTAGGGAGCAACATTGATACATCGATGTTTCGATGCATCTGACAAATCAGCATCGCTAAGTTCGAAATTTAAGTTTAAAAATTCATGATCAGTAGAAAAAATTAAATATGTAATATTATCCATTAATCCGAGAAAAGTTTGAGAGTTAAATTTGGAATTTCAGACTTTCAGGAATATTATCGATGTTTCAAAAACATCGATGCATCGTTTGCATCCCTAGTCGCATCTTTCGAATTTTTACCTCTGCCAAATTTGGTCAACTGTAAAAATTTTGACTTTCTATTCCGGATGATGGTCAGCCCGGTTGGTTGAAAAATTAAAAGTTTATAACAAATCGACCATGCCAAACGTACCGCACTAGTTGGCGGAGGCGTGCATTGGTGAAGATTTTAGATCGGTATGCGATTGTCTCGACAATCTCCAATCGATGATGGTGCAGATTGGCAGCAGATCAAAGCTATTGCCCAGCGTGCATATCTCCTATTTAAATGTAATCCATGCTGTTAAACCACACACAGAAATATCAGCGTGCACATTAGGGTGGTCGAAAAAAGTTTTAGATGTTAAGCTCTCACCCCTAGGATTTTTCAAAATAATATAAACAAATACAAGTATTTTTTTTTGGTAAAAAATGCCTCACATCCCGTTTATTTTATACATATAGCGAAAACACACCTTTTTGTAGAAATGTTATAGGGCTCTCGAAAATCAATATTTTTCTATCGGAAATCTCTGTTTCTCTTCAGGAGACTTCAAATAATAATACCCATTATGCATTTATTTTACGATTTTTTAATACATACTACCCATTTTTTATGCGTCCCTCCATTGCATTATTGGGGGTTTTGGACAATCTAAAAAAACTAGTTAATATAAAAAATGGTTAAATAAACAATTCCGACAGGGTGGTAAGATGGTTTCTTTTGGAACGAATTTCCGATAGAAAAATATTGATTTTCAAGAATTTTATTCCATTTCTAGGAAAACGTGTTTTTTGCCCATATCAAATACATGGAAAACTTCACGGGCTTTGAGTTCTAAATATAATTTTTTTCTTAAAACAAAAAATACGTTTATTCTTTTTTCCATTTAGAAAAATCTTGAAGGGGGTGAGAACTTAACATTTTAACCATTTTTTCCACCCGCATGAATTTTTGGACCTCCCTACTGCACAAACACACACATCCCCACATACGTGGACACCAGTGAAGCTCATCTGCATGGCTCATTACTTAAATCGACCGTCGGCTCATCAACACGCAAAATTTACGATCAGCGGCAGCATTCAGCCGTCAGCAGGAGAAGCCCAGCGGCATTGACTGCGCTAAATGCACACACACAAAAGTACTTGGCTGCATCGATTTGCGGATGACTTTTCAGAAGGGCCGTTGTTGGCGAAGCGGCAAGTACCTTTAGTGGTGGCGATGGCGGTGGGTGTATACGTACATACATACATACATGCATAAATACGTTGGATTCAGTAAGCTTATTTGTAGCGATGCGCGCTTCACGGGCATTCGGCGACAACTCTTGCGAAGATGCTATAAATTCTTTAAGCTGCTCTGTCAAATCCATCTGTCGGTGCGCCTGTCCATCAGCCTGCCACAATACGGCCCGCCAATTGTTTGTTTGCCTTCCTTTAGCCTGGAACTTTGTCTGCCCGCCTGCATTTTTATGTATGTATATGCATTAGGGTGGTCCAAAACAGCACGTGAAAAAGAAAAATCGGATCGAAAAATATTTTTTTTCCAGAATTCTATACCATTTCTATGAAAAGTTGCTTTTTTCCCCACATAAAAATACATGGAAAAGTTTGAGCGCTTTGAGCGACCTCTAGATATTTTTTGATTTTAAAATAAAAAAAAATGGGGGTATACTTTCTTTCGATATAGAACAATCCTAGGGGGTGGGAGCATTACAATTCCGACTTTACTGTTTTTGGACCACCCTTATATGCATACGTAAATGACTGAGTGAATGTGTGTGTTTGTTTTTGTCGCTCGAAGTGTACCCCCATAGAACGCCCCGCATAGTATTTATTTAAAAATCCATACAAATGTAAATTTTTGCTGTTGCACGGCAACTGAGACTTTATGGCTGCTGCTCTTGGCATTTGATTGTTCGACCGTCTGTGTCGTTGCGGTTGTTTCGCGTGGCAAAGGTGTTTTTTTTTCAATCTGCTCGGCAATCCATAAAAATGGCTGTGTGCAGGCAGCGCTCTCCACCCGCTCTTACATTTAATTACAAGTATGAACATATTTTTTTTTTCTAATTTATTTATGTAGCACATTTTTGTTCTATTTCTATCACATCTCTGGTGTTTATGGTTTGTCGCCGCGTAAATGATGCCCAGCGTTTGTGTGTATGTATGTTTAGGTAATTTGTGGCATGAATACTTTGATTTTTTGTTTTTCTGTATGCGTACATACATTTATTAATCTAACAACTTTATTGCCTTGATTAATGGTTGGCTATTTGTTTTCCCCACACCGTGCGTTTTATAAATATACATACGATACTTGTACGAAGGCGCTTCAGCAAATAGACCGACATGTAGTCTGCCACAAGCGTTTTTCCATTCATTGCGATCAATTAATTTCTATGGCTTAGGCAGCTTTCAAGCAGTATTAACTGTATTTTGACGACTTCCTCTTGTAAAAGAAAAAAAAAATAGAAAATTGAGTGACATGACGCGCCATTCGATATATTTTATATTTACTTTAAAACAAGAAAACTAACGCACCGGATATTTGATCTAAGAAGTAGTCAAAAGCTCAAATTGAAATAGAAATAGTGCATATTTATTTTTGAGAAAGAAAAAAATAAAAAAAAAATAGCAATTATACTGCAGGTCCACTGCAGGTCTGGAAAAAATCTAAATTATGTATACAAAGTGGCCTATCGTCCGGGACCACTAGTCTTACGCCGCCTCCGAACGGAAATCGATTTTTATGAAAAAGTTTTTTGATGGCAGAAATATTTTCGGAGGTAAATTACCTTACCACTCAGTTGGAAAAGTCAACCAACACCAACATATATTATATCGTCTTCAGTATTTAAAAAAACATTAGAGATGACAATGGCTGGATCATTAGCATAAGCTTTTAATCTAGGTACCCTTGCTCTCATCTTGATTAAGATCTTGTTTAATACAAGCCCACTTTTAGGGGGTAGAGCACCCTCCTGAGCAGTGCCTCTGTTAGTCTTCCGCGACATCGTCGCTAAACCCCACATAAATATTCATCTCTGTGCGGTAATCCAAAATGTTGGTAATCCAGTGAAATTGTCAGAATAAACTGTGACAAGCTTCAGAACCTACAATTTTTTTTAAACTCCGGATATGTCGAAGAAAACTTCGATTGTGAATTCTCTGTAGTGTTGATTGGTTTTTAAGTGTTTTCTAGTAGCTGACCTGTATACGATTTGCGCATTTTTCCCTAATTTTAAGCACTTCTCGTATGAAATGTTTTGTATATGTATTTAAATCTTTCGCTGTTTGGTCCGACCATCTGAATTTTCTGCTGAATTCAACTACTATTTGGTTTGTCATTGTGTTACTGTGTTATGTGTCTGCTCTTTTTTAAACCTAATATTCCCAGGGTCTGGGTATGCTAAAAGGAAATACTAGAAAATTTCTTCACTTCTAGCTGACAGCTGCGACATAATCGGTCTTGCCTATTCTAGGCACATGTTTAGCTAGAGGCATGTTCACCGTGATTGTTGCAACATTTTCGAATAGTTCTATCCTTGATATATTAAGATCCAGGGTCTTTTTATTTTTTATTCAAGACTTGATACCTTTGATATATCACCAGTCTGTATAACTTAACACCAGTCTGTATACCTTACCAACAGTCCAGGCGAACCCTGTGAAGGCGCTTCGGATTCATCCAAATAGGCTAATACTTTCCACAGTTCATGCGGTCTGATCCGGTGGTTTTGACATATTTTGTTATGACTAATTTTTTGAAGGTCAAGGGATAATTATGGCTCAATGGATGGTAGTGCCCAAAAAAAAACACACATATCTAAGTAACTAACGCTAACTAATAACCTGAATGGTGT
>NW_023458565.1:7614478-7633856 GCF_013731165.1 Rhagoletis pomonella
ATAAAAAACACTGAGCTTGACTGGTTTAGAAGCTTTCTGTGTAATCGTAGGCAACAAACAATAGTTAATTCAAAGAGGTCTAGTAAGATAGCCGTAGACATCGGATTACCACAGGGCTCAGTTTTGGCACCCCTACTCTTTAATATATATATAAACGATATTAAAAGTTCTCTCAAACATTGTAAAATAAAACTCTTTGCGGATGATGCCTTGTTAACGATCAGTGATAGGGAACTACCAAATGCGATTGTCAAAATGCAAGAAGATCTTAATTCTTTGTATCAATGGCTGTGTTCAAATAAACTCAAACTGAATGTGAAAAAGACTAACTTTATGGTATTTTCCAGAGCGGCAAATGCTGACTCCATAAGCCGTGAATTAAAAATCAAAGATGAAAATATCGAAGAGGTGAAAATTGTCAAGTACCTAGGAATATACATAGACAACAAACTAAAGTTTGATGAGCACGTTGAGTATACAGTCAACAAGATTGCTAAAAAAATTGGCCTTATAAAGAGATCGTGTAAGTACTTGGGAAGAAGATATAAAACGTTGTTGTGCAGGTCAATAGTAGAACCGCACTTTATATACTGCCCCACGATTTTCTTCCTAGCGGGGGACTCCCATGTAGATAAGCTGCAAAAAATGCAAAACCGAGCGATGAGATTCATCCTCAACAAACCGTATGACACACCAACAAGATGTATGCTTGAAACCTTGAATTGGTTAAGCGTGAAGCAACAAGTTTTTTTACCACGCTATGAAATTTGTGTACAATATTAAGAAGGGCAACCTGCCGGTTTATCTTAGCGATAATCTCCGATATATAAATGAGACGCATACATATTTGTAGAGAGAATAACAGCTTCAGACTCCCGAAGTATAGAACAGAAGTGGACAAAAAAAATATTTTCTATAAAGGCTTAAAGTGCTTCAATGAATTACCAGAGGCTATAAAAAATTGGGATACTATCACCCTTTTCAAGCGGCTGCTATTTGACTATTGTAGAACGCAGCCTACAAGATAGTGATGTATCAACAATAGCGTGGATTGGAAACTAGGCCTTTCCAACCACCAAGATATCGAGACTAGGCGGATCGGAAACTCGGCCTTTCCGACTACCTAGACCCTTAGATAATAAACAATAAACGAGCGGATTGGAAACTAGGCCTTTCCAACCGTTAACCGTCACGAAAGCGCGACTGGGTGGATCGGAAACTCGGCCTTTCTGACCACCCAGGAGATATCAATAAATGGAGTAACCCAAAAAGAATAGCGCGGATTGGAAACTCGGCCTTTCCAACCGTCTACATAACTTCCAGTAAATTGCATACGTGTATAATGACATAAAATAATTGCAGTGATAAAGAAATAATGTTATTTAAAAATTTCTGTAGAGCATTTTGTATTTTGTATTTAATATTTAATATTTAATATTTATATTTTAAATCTAAAATCTAATTATAAGAATGTTAAATCTTTGTTGCAATATAAGTCTAACAGACTGTAAAAAATAAATAAATAAATAAATAAATATACGATTCCGCATATAAATTATTTTCCTTTTTGTCCACCGCGTGTCGCGTGTCTATCGTCAATACCAAACTTAAACTCAAACTAAAATTTAACTTTTTTTGTCATTTTTAGAATTTTTAACGCAGTTTCTGCGTAAAGGCTTAGATTTCTTAATTTTAATTTTAATCATACTTTTGTATACATATACACACGTTACAAAAGACAAGAGGAGCAGCATTACTAGGCGTATACACAAATACACCGATAGAAAGAAATCCAACTAAACCTCTATGTGGGGGGTACATTGTTTGTTTTAGTTAACGTCATCTAAACCGCTTAGTGTATACAAATGTTCTTTTTTCTTTACACTTTTAATTTTTCATTAAGGTAAAAATAAAGAAATAGTAAATGAAAGAAATGAATTTCAATGTGCGCCCACCCAGATGCCAAATATGGTCCAAACAACGCCGTCAACGCCACCGCTGCGCAGTTTTACCGCATTTCGATTACGCAGCAAAGTGTCAGCTAGACAGGTCGAAGGTGTTGTTTAGAGGGCCTGCACTCAATACACATACATATCTACTAGATACATATGCACATTAGGATGGCCCTTAGTTCAATGGAGAAAAATAAAAGTGTTTGGATTCTCGGTCTCACTGCCTAGAAACTAAACTATTCAAAGTTTAAGGTCAATCAAAAAGGATTTAGAGGTGGCTCAAAGTTTCCCATGTATTTGATAATATGGAGTAAAAACAATTTTTCGTAGAAATTGTATGGAATCCTTGAAAAACGATATTTTTCAATCAGCAAACTCTGTTTCTCTTCAGGGGACTTCAAAAAATACTACCCAATTGGTTATTTAAACTTTTTTTAATATTAACGATTTTTTATGGGTCCCCCATTGCATTTTTTAGTGCTCTTGGGGGAACCATAAAAAATTGTTAATATTAATAGACTTTTCAATGAAATTTTTTTTATATTTTCTGGAAGTCACCTGAAGAGAAACAGAGTTTGCCGATTGAAAATATTGATTTTCAAGGATTCTATACAACTTCTATGAAAAATCGTTTTTTTCGCCATATAAAACACATGGGAAACTTTGGAGCGTTTTGAGCCACCTCTAAATCTTTTTTAATTGACCTAAAACTTTGTATAGTTTAGTCTTTAGGCTATTCACAAATTTCTAGAGGGAGAGACCGAGAATTCGAGCTCTTTTCGAAATAAGGGCCACCCTAATGCACATAGATATATACAGTCAGCGTCAAAAATATGAATACGCTGACGTTTTGATGATTTTATTTATTTATATTTTTCATACCAAATTTTTCTTATTTTTATTAAACAGCAAAAACCAGCAAATAAATTTCTTTCTATTTCATATACATACATAGAATTCGGGAAAATTCGAGAAATACCAAAAAAAACGGTATCGAAATTTTTAACTTTTTAATTCGACTTCTTTGAAAAATTTTGAGTATGCAGTTTTGTAGCCCAATATATTCTAGTATAATAAGAAGTATGAACCAAAACCCCTCGACAAAAAAGTTCTGAAAAATCAACGGTACTTTTTCGAAACTTGAAATCGGATTAAAAAGTTCAAAATTTTTATGAATTTTTTTGGTATTACTTGAAATTTCCCCGAGTTCTATATGATATTAAAAAATTGGTTTTGCTTGTTTTTACTGTTTAATGAACTATATCTTTAAAAAAAAAAATTTGGTATGCAAAATATAAAAAGTAAAATCGTCAAATCGTCAGGGTATTCATATTTTTGACGCTGACTGTATGTACTTATATGAGAATGCTCATAAGCAGCGGGTTAATAATACGAGAAATATAGAAAATATAATGGCCAGAAGACACGTTGCGGCCAACACTTTTAAGCTCACCATTTATAGTGCCTCAGCCTCATACAAGCATACACACATACATCGACGCGCACAAATTTGAAACTTTATGAAAATTTAGATATAAAATTCTATCTCTATAAGTGCCAGCAACTAAATACTACTCCTAGCAGCAGAACATAGCGATAATGCCCGCTGACGCCTTGGTCCACATTGTTCACCGCGCCAACGGGGAACTGTTAAGACTAATTTAGTTGTCACTGAGTGGGCAATAAAACGCCATAGCCACGGAGCGTGTGGCTTGGCTGAGTGTTGGAGGCGCGGGTTGCGGATGGATAGCTGCATAGCTTTGCGCAGTTGGGCTGTTTTTTTTTTATTAACGCGTCGTTGGTTTTGTTTCACAGTTACTTAGTTTAAGTCAGCCAGTGCAGCGACCTTCTGTCCGCTTTAGAAATGAGAAAAAATATCTGGCAGATACACACTTGCACACCTTTCATTTTATTAGCTTTTCGTTAACCCGTTTTAATGCGCCTACTTTGCCGGTGGTTTGCCACTGGCCGCGGCGTTGAAAAAAGTTGACAACTCATTTTATTGGTAAAACATTTAGCTTTTGTTTCTTTTTTCTTTGTTTTGGCTTGATTGAGATCTTACTGTTCTTGAGTCGGTGTTGAACGGCATGACTGCAGCTTCGCTTTGGGCTAGCAGATAAAACGTTTATTAATTAAACGAAAAGTGTTGCAGTGGATATAATAAAATTGTGATGCAACAGCAGAACGATGACGCTTACTTACTTACTTGTGTGTGGCATCCACTTTAAGCACGTTGTAATCCGATAAAAGATGGTGTGGTTAGTTTAGTTAAGAATAGAAGAGAGTTAACCCTTTTTGCTTCCCCTAAGTGGAAGAAGCTTTATTGATGGTCTCTAGTCTTACACTAGTCATAAAGATCTTACGTTTCCGTATTCGCTCAGCTTTTGTAAAGCTGACATAAGGTTAAATGTGGCGCAGAGGTAGTCTTATGGTGTCCCACTCTATACTTGAGAAGCTGTAGCCCGTCAGCCAGAGAGTCTCAACCCTAGTCTCCGTTAAAAAGTCATCAGGCCTCTTAAGTGAACCCAGCTTTGAGGTTTGGTCCTTTTTCAGAACTTTTGCCAGCCTAGCCGTTTGACCCAAGACTTAAATCCCGCTGCAGTATTCTTCGCAGAGCGAATTAGCCTCTTTTACTCTCTTTGCGTGCAGCGATGTCGTCCCAGTCCATCTCAAAATTAGTTTTGAGGACCCTGTTGCGAAGTTTTCTCGACTCATCCCTGAACTTATGAAGCTCCTTGTTCCACCAGAGAACAGGCTTACGGTTAAGAGGTGTATGATCGGACAAGCCTTAATCCAGGGCAGCGTTTAAATTAACCACCGCCTCATCAATGGCTTGAGTAGATCGTATCCTAGGTGGCGTCGTGGTCTGATTACTAAGCTCCTCTCTAAAACATGGCCAGTCCGTTTTTTTCACTCGAAGTATACTCGAAAAGCCGATCTCTCATTGCGTTGAATTTGTTGCACCAAAAATTTATATCTGATATCTTCGACTAAAGTAGCATCGACGTAGGGTTGAGGCTTAGGAAATCTGATGTAAAAATTTGCTTTCTACATTCAGGGACCACCCTAATGTACATACATATAAAATAATTTATTAGTGACGACTTTTTACATTTCAGGCGACGATATGTATGTGTGAGTAAGTAACAAATATTCTCCGAATGGCAATATCAGCCATTTTATTACTCATTCAATAAAAATAATCAATCAAACACCTCTATTAAGTAGTGTATAAGTTGTGCAACAATCCAGCACTTTACCAATTACCAGCAATAACAGCTTTTGTTATCCCGATTGGTATTTACAGAATTATACTATTACGAGACCTTCAACTTATAAGTGAGTAGCATTCAAATTTTCTTTTTGCTTAAGCGAAAATCAATTGCATAAATTCCGCTACCGTTGCGCTGAGGTATACATATTTTAATCAAATAACAGGTGTGAGACAAACTGGACAACGTTGCTAAATTCGTCCTGTAATGTGCTTAACTTTTAATTGCTTTGCTTACCCAAATGACAGCAAGCAATGGCTGCTGATGCGGTCACCATTGAGGGTAACTGGCGGAAGCTTCAATGTCCTTTGCACGCTATGGTGAAATTCATAAAAACAGGAAAACTTTTTAAATGCGTACAATGAAATGGCGCGGCTAACATTGATTACTTATGCACTATGCGCAGGATTTCAATGGTTAAACCGCTAATTAGTCGCACAAGTTTGAGTGCTGTGTCCTTTCCGTGCAGCTCTGGTTGGTAAAGTAAAGTGGTCTGCTCGCTAGGTTGATCGGTTGATTTGTTTGCTCACTTTATGCAGCATGCAATCAAAGTTTTAAACTAATTGCATTTTACACAAATAACAACACTAGTATGCGCAAGCAGATGTTCGGAAGGTTGGTGCCGGTGTCAGCATATATGTATGTATGTAAATTTATTGTACTTATACTATGAGGCGAATACAAGCAATGTATGCACGTTCAATGTATGGAATATCCTGCATGTCCTGCCCTGTGCGACTTGTGACTGGGCGTGTACACTGTACAGTCATATGTATGTGCAAACCAGAATATTCATTGCTTTGCACATAATAAACAATTGTCGTGGCGTAAAGTTATTTATTTGGTTACATGATAAATAAAATTTGCTTACAAGCGCACGCTGAGTTTAAGCCGGTAAACACTTGCGTTCCTGTCGCAGAGTACATACATCTGTAGATACTGTGTGTAGTATGTATGCCTGTGTCTATGTTAACAACATCGCTACCATTAACAGCAAAGCACCAAGCATTTCCTGTAGGAACCCCAACAGCTATGAACTTATACGAAGTCTATGTACCTTTTTTAATGCCCATTCAATTTGTGCTTCAAGAGATAGTGTTGCCATTATTATTTATTATTAGCATTGTGGGGCGATAGAGCGGTACGAAATGAAAATTTATTGTTATACAACTACACCTTTCTTCCAATAGCCGAAAGAAATTTTAGTCCTGCATCTTAGTGTATGGAATCCATCGTGCTATCCGTTATTTGAGGTGCGTTACTTTTTCTTTCAATACTTGCGAAGTAAAGCTCTGCTACAATTCCTGTAGGTAGAGCTTTCTTCAAGTTACAGGTTCCTAAAAGTGCCCTGAAGCGGAGCTGACGGCATTACACCCGCTCAGCCAGCTGTAAAAACTGTGGATGTGTCATGCCCTTGGTTAGGTCTAATCTTCGCTAGTTTCGTCGCATTGGGCTCATCCCCCGGGCTTGGAAATTGTTCAGAATGACGTTTATACCGAAGGCTGGAAAAGTCCTCACACCTCTCCCAGGTATTTCAGACCAATATGCCACTCCTCGTTTTTGCTTATAACACTGAAGAGGCTGGTTGATCTGCACGTTAGGAACGGGCTTCCATGCGATCGCCTGTCTCGAGCTCAACATGTATTAGAGGTAAGTAAGTCGAGACCCCCTTTCACAAAATTATGAGGTAGATTGAGGAAGCCTTCATATATAAGGTCCTCACTGTGGATACCTTTCTCGATATCGAGAGGGCCGTTAACAATGTAATACCGGGGCAATAGTCAGATCCCTGAGTAAGCTTGTGGCCGAAGCCGACCCGATAATCAGTGACAGAATTGTCGCGGCAGGGGTGGTGTGTTGCCACCACCAGCGCAGAGTAAACAGGGGCACGCGCCATGGTATTGACCTCTAGCCTTCACTCTGGACCGTGGCCGTAAACTTCCTGGAAGAAGAGTTTCGCGAGTAGGGAGTGCCGGATTTGGCACCTATGGTAAGGAATAAACGATTGGACACTCTCTAGGACTTGACTCAGGGGTGGTTGATCCCGATGACTAGATGGTCTACGAATAGCGAACTTTTCGTAAATCCTGACTAGGTGAAGTATTTGGTCTTTATTATTGATGGGAAGCTGTCGTGGGAGCCTATTTTAGTGGCTCTATACAGAGGAAAATAGGGAAAAGATAAGGCCTATTTTCTAAAGTTATTTCCTGACTCTATGAAACCATAGTTAAGCCCATCGTGTTTTATAGATAGATAGATAGGAGAAGGCTACGTTAGCCAGTAGGCTAGAGCGAGTGCCACGAGCTGCCTTATTTCATCACTGAGCAGACGGATCACTGCGTAACTAGCCTGGCAGTAGCAGCTCTTTCTCAAAACATATCCCATTAAGGGATGAGTAGATGGGGGCAGTAGTTTGTCACCTCCAGCCTCGTCAAGGAGTGCTTTGACACCATCCAATTGTTGGCAGCAAGGAATACAGTATTATTATGCTGGGTACGAAGACACTGCGGGATCGTAGGTAATGAGGCTGCCGACAAATTAGCTGGGGAAGGCTCATCGTCTGTACTTGTGAAGCCGGAACCGTTTTATGGGCTCAGTTGGTCTCACTCGAGGCTCATAATCGAAGCGTGCGTAAACTCAGAATGCAGTAAGTACTGGGCTGGGTTATCCTTTTGCAGGGATATACCTAAATCTCTTGAACAGAGCCAACATCAAGTTGTTTGTTGGTTACAAAACCGGCCATAATCACTTGCGCTCTCACATGCGCCGGATTGGTCTTTCCACAGAGACGGATTGCCGTTTTTCGCATTGTCAAACATTAGCCAGACAAAGAATGCTGTTCTTCAGTTCTTCCACAGTCGATGCCCTTAAGGTCAGGCATTCATTCTCCAAGAAACTTTTAGCTTTTATTAGAGAGACTGATAACGTCTTGGGCCGTTTGGGCCGTCTGGGTTAGGAACCATCATAGGGATATCAAAGATCTTCTAGGTTGCGGTGTGTTTTTCTGTTACCCCCCAAAAAAATTTACATTACATTTTATGTATGTATGTGAATACCAAGACTTATAGAAACGTACTATGTGATTACTGTATTAGTTAAAGCGACAGCACTGGCCAGCAAAGCAGTATAAAGTTTAACGCATTCCTGTAAATATCCACATACCGGCAATTGTAATTAAGTTCTGTTTGCCATTACTCTGAATCCATTTTGGCTTGCAAAACTCAACATTAGTTAATAAACATGCAATGTATTGGCTATAGTGCTTTGGACACCAACACTGTATATTACATCCACTCCTTCCGAGACTTAAACTGCTATTGCGTAAACACACCAGTCTGTAGCGTCAGTATAATTGCAACCACAATGTTTATGCTCCCTTGGTGCCTATGGGCTAACCGCTTGGCTTTGCGTGCGAGAGTAGTTTCCCGTATGGTGTTGATTCGAACGAGATTCATACATATGTATATTGTACTACGAAGAAAAGATATAGGTATGCATGTAACTATGCACGTGAATATCTCTGAATAATATCCTGGTTTGGTTATTTTCATTTCTGAAGTTCAATTAAAAGTGTTCTATGTTGATTTTTTTTTATCTCAGTCCATTGTCAATGGCAAAGACCAACGTTGAGGGGACATCTAGCTTCGGCTAGTTAATAAATATGAATATCATAATATCTGTGTACTCCTCTAAATGCGTAAACTGCTACCCCCTTTGTGGCTAAGCACTTTTTATTGTCTATTTCAGTTTTATGTTAGATGAATTCTCTTTTCAATTGCCAAACTTTCACTTTATAAAATAATCAAAATAAAGTTCATTTTTATGTTTATTAAAGCACATGCGTACGAACATTTAGACATACCTATGCATGAAAATAGGAAGTGAAAAGTTTAGCGCCAAAAAGTTTTCTCTCTATTTTAGTTAAGGTTTATGTTGCTGTTCACTTGTTTTCAATTCTTGCTTAATTTTGTTCAATTTAGTTTTATTTTGTTGGGCAAACAGGAAGTGAAGATGTTTGGAATTTTGAAATAAATTGATGCATAAATAAACTTGAAGTACCTTACCCTAAAACATGCACGCATACATAAATATGCTAGCTTTTGACCACAGCTCCGCCGGGATTTGAAGTTATTTCAAATGTATCTACAAAAAAAGGAAATAAATTATACCACCGAATGTAATATATATTATTTATGAGACAATAATAGGTTCCAGAACATGGCCGAATTAATTGGTCATTTCAGTATAAGAAAAAACAACTTACATTTCGCAGGTAGTCTTTATACTAAACATTACATCGTACATTTTTTATATTATTCTTATAGTTGGAAATTCTTAAAAAAAAAACTTCTCTGAATAAAAGCATATAGATACCAACACTTAGCTTGAGCAGATCAAATACATATTTAGATGGAAATTTCTAAAAGGTGGAAAATCTTTGCTGTAAGGACCAAAGCCATTTCATTTTAAAAATTTTCACCTAAAATGAATTTGATTTTTTAACCCTGAAAAGTTATACTTCGTCATTACTTCTTTAAAACGCAAATTGCGCGCATAAATTGGCCTAGAACTGTAAATTTATACCAATAAGGAGAAACTAGACGCCATAAGCCCAATGATTTCTCCACAAATTTTATTAAAATATGTTGCGTTGACAAAAGTTTTCTAAAAATGTTGAAAATAAGTATAACCTTACAGGGTTAAACAGCTGACACCCTCTTCAAAACTGTTTTCCTAATAAAGCTTGCTTGAACATCGTTCGTCTAACATGCATATACTTAGTAGTGCTTCATATAATAGAATTTAACACCCCTTTTATTTTGGAAATAAAGTTTTTTTCAAGTTGTTTCGTTTACCACTAGGATTGCCAACCTCAAAATCGTCTAAGGGAGCAGAAAATAATTTTTATGGAGGACTTTTTATGCAGACCTCTTTGCTTCAGTAGAAAACAATCAACATTCGTTTAATTTATCGAAAAAAAATAGCTGAGAAGGTCTTTTATAAGTTCTAATTAGATTATAAAGCATCTGAATTACCATTTGTTTTTATGAATTTATTTGTATAATTGGGATATATAACCAATTAAATCAATAAATACATTTCACTGTGAGTTAATAGATACTTAAACATTTATCGAAGATCCGATGGTTCCATTATTTTGCATATTTTTAAATAATTCGATGCATCGAAAATATCTATTTTTACATACGATATATCGATGTGCAGCATTTCGATGCATCAGAACGAAAAAACAACGATATATCTTTTTGACTTGCATCCCTTAGGCAAATGTGGTGCCACACAGTCAGAAAGAAGAAAGTTGCGAAGTCGTCTTTTTTTCTAAATAAAGACGAAATTCGATTTTTTTTCTAGAAAAATTCGATTTTTGCCAAATTTTATCAAAACAAAGTTCGATTTCAAATAGTCGCCAATTTGGAGCTAATATTCGAATAAAAGTCGAATCTCGGAGCTTCGAATATCGATATTAACCGTCCGTAGTACGCACTAGAGTGGCCTTTTTTGGTCGATTTTCAAAAACCGGAAGTTTTCGCACGAAAAAACATGAGGTTGGCAAGGAAAATAAATATGAAATTTGTTTTTTCCGGATCCGGAAATTCCGAGTGGTTCCGGGTTGATCATTTTGATTTTTTAATAGGAAATATTTTGATTTTGAAATTATTATTTTAAATTTTCAGCTTTTACGACCATGAACCCCAATTTTTCATTCCTGAACTGTTTTTTATTGAAAACTGAATACATTTACCTTTTTAAAGTGCTCAAAAAGTCTGAAATTGATTGAAAAACCATGGTACACGATAATATTAAAGCTGAGAAATGTATGAAATCATCATTTTTATCAATATATCATTTAATGTCTAATTATAATAATATTTAATATCATAATATATAAAGCATAAGTAGAATTTTTCTAATATATACTTAAAAAAAAGAAATGCAAAATAAAAGAAATTGGTGTAATTTCGACATTTTTGGTCGAAAAAGCTCAACCCGGAACCCCTAGGAATCACCTGAAGGCTTTCAAAACTAATTACGTATTTATGTATATACCCAACCTCACATTATTCTGTGCGAAAACTTTTGGATTCATGCATTTAAAATTTTTCATACAACAAAAAGGCCACTCTAGTACGCACCCTAAGCAACAAACAAAAAATTATTGACAAAGAAGTAACAGATTTAGTAACGTTTTCTCATGTAGGGTTTAAAATTTATCTGCCATTTAAACATATTTTTTTCAGAACGAAATTTGTGTTCGAAGGGCAGATAAACTTTAAAACCTACATGAGAAAGCTGCTCTTGTAGTATTTCTCATCGATCAGTTAGAAAAATAAAAAATACGTGACAATAATTAAGAGTTATAAGTTTTAACTCACTTAAATAAAACAGGCAAAAAAATAAAGATCTTCTACACATTACTACATTAATAGTGCATAAATACATACTTATGTATTTACATATGTATGTATTCGTATATCCTATATGACTTCCAAAGAACTAATAAAATCGATGTATCCAAAAACGTGTGCTATTCGTACCCATA
Organism: Rhagoletis pomonella; assembly: GCF_013731165.1. Taxonomy (NCBI): domain Eukaryota; kingdom Metazoa; phylum Arthropoda; class Insecta; order Diptera; family Tephritidae; genus Rhagoletis; species Rhagoletis pomonella. The sequence continues at coordinate 7,626,265 of NW_023458565.1, forward strand.
AACGTTGTTCGTCTTCATCGACTCGAAAATAAAATTTAAAGGCTTTAAGATATGTTCCGATTAAAAATCAATTTTTAATTCCAAAGGCAACCATAATTTTCCACTAACTATTTATGACGATAGAAATTCTTTGGAAAAATTGCGCTATGATACCACAAAGTAATATTAAATTGGAAATTAGTTTGAGGTTGCGTGGATGTAAGGATGTGTATTATAAGTATTTCATATGAATGGGCTTACATAAATACAAACATTTTTACTTACATACATATTTACGTAGATAGGAGTAGTTTCTATAATAAATTTCTTGGCATATATGTATATATAATAAAAGAATATAGATATAAACATCCATACATACTTATATTGAAAATCGGATATGACGCCTGAGCATCTAATGCATCGAACACAAAAACAATAAGAACAAAAAATAGCAGTAAAATATTAAATGGAAGAGAAGGCAAAGTGTACGACAGGTGAATTTATGATGAAGCGAAATTATTAAGACATAAGGAGATAGGGGGGAAAAAAAATAAAATGAAAATGCTGTGAGTGCATTTAATCCTACTAAAAAGTCGACAAAACCAATGAAAACGAGAGTTCTGTGGATGTGAGAGCGTGTGCGCACGTGATGACTGCGAGTGTGGGTTACAAAGGTGAAAATAACTCACGCCGTTTAACCGCAAACGAGTAGTCACTAGAATCAGCTCCTGTCTATTGATAAAAGGATCTCTACGTACACGATAAGCACACAAACACTTGTACATATGCATGTACATGCTTACCATTCAGTTAGAATTGTAGATTTATATCGTAGAATTTATGATCATGTTAGCGCCACTGAGGCCCAGCTAACTGCCTTAAAAGCGTATACATATGTATGTACATTAGGGCGGGTAATTTTTTTTACTATGCGCGTATAGCATAGAAGAATTCTAAGTAAATTTGCTCAAGAAACCATGGGTCTAAAATCAATTTGAAGTTCGCCAAATTGCGGAAATAGGTTTCGAAGAAAATGGGAAAATTTTCACTATTGCGCCCTCTGGTGGTAGTTTTAAGAAAAAGATAAGTGCAGATATGGACCCCTAATAGCATATTCTTATACAAAATTTAAGCACTTCTTTACGAGACAACAGCAAAATGCCAAGAAAGCATTTTCAGCATGGTTTCTTCGGAAAATTTTCTTAGGATACATGTAGAATACTTCTGTGCTTTACGCGCATAGTCGAAAAAATCTACCATACAAATTGACTTGCCCTAATGTGCAATGCTCATAAAATAATGTTAGTATACACAAATAAAATTATGAACATACTTGTATACAAATGTATGTTTATATGTATAATGCATGCCAGTTTTATATCTTCTTATTTTCTTCTGGCCGATGTGGCTGCGTGTTAAGAGGTGTGTACTACCACTTAGTATAACTTGGGTTCGTTCCCTGGTCCAAGATACATCGGAATTAGAAGGTTTTTTCTAACAGCGCACAGTGTTTTAGAAAATCTCAGAAGTTTTTGAAAACTGGATAAATCTTCCCAAAAATTCGAAAAATAGAGAATATTTATAGCTATGTAATTTTTAAGCATAACTTTTGTATTTCTGATAGTAGACGGAATACTAAAATTAAGCAAATTTTGCGAGTTATCGGCATTATAGTGATCGAATCTTTCCCATATTTTACATTTTGATCTCTCTAAAAAAATAGAGATTACAGAATAAATTTGATCGAAATCGGATTGAATTTAATGTTTCCGTCTAATAGGGTGGAGGGCGTGACAGTAAGCCCATCTTTACCGTATTTCATAATTCCATATTTCTAAGAAACATGGGAGTATGTGTCAAGTTTCAGCGAAGTCGGTGCACGTTCACTACTCTTTCCACCTGCCTCCATATAGTCGAAACACTGTGCAGCGGCCGGCGCTGGGTTTTGCGTGGATTCCACAGTAAAACTTCTTCCTATTATCCATATAGCTGAATCTTAATTATACGTTGTTCCTAATCTTAAGCTTAATTTCGGCTCGGCCAAACACTAACATATGTGTAAGCGCCAATCTATTATTATTATATAATCTTAATCTTAAGCTCAATCTCAATAATAATCTTAATTTTACTTTTAATCGTAATCCTAGTCTTAGTCTTAACCTTGACCTTATTCTTAATATTTTAATAATATTAGCTTTTGTAGGAACCATCATTTGGATCCGGGACCTCGTGAACCAGATACACATCGTACACAGCAACAATACAACACTAGGAGCTTGTTGAAAAATTTTTGCAGGCCGGTAGCGGAACTGCTTACGCAGTTGACAAGGAAAGAGCTTCCATTAACAGTTGGAATGCTCAAGGCGCACAATCCCTCTAAACAAACAAATATCATATCTGGAGTAGAAGCACAGCGCTTTATCGGTTTTAGTTCAGTTGGAGCATTTTGATGTGTGCATTAAAGTAAAAACAGAATCAAATCGCTCAGAGAAATTCGTCGGAAGAAAGTTCGCTGCCAAAATTAAAACACACTGCAGTACATGAGATTTCCCACAACCAAAGCGACGACGAAGTTTGGCTGACGAAATTCGGCAAGAATAGATTTATTTTTAATTTTGCCGCAGCCGCCGATCATAAAATCAGCTCTCAGTGGAAAAGTAGCTTTGTTTCCTCGTTTTTCTAGCAGATAATCATCAGCAATAATCAGAATGGCAAAATTTGGTGATTCATCTTTTCGGTTTTGTATTTTTATATTTTTTGTTTGTCATTCAATTGATACGAATTTCGTATCTGTTCTGTTTTACTGGGCGAAATGTTGCGGCGAACATCACCCAGCGGCATCGCTCCGATCGACGAAATTCGCACAGCGATTTGGTTTATACCATTAATAATGAATCAGCTATACACTCTTTTCCTCATCAGATTTCTCTGATTCATTAAAGAGCCATGGGCAATAAAGAGAAGTCAATCATATTCATAATATCACCTTTCTTTTTGTCCAAGATCTCAAGCATAATGGGCATATATGCCTGAGTGGCTGGGCTTTCCTGAAATACTGTACTCAAATATAATTAAGTTCAATTCCAAAAAGAACAAGCCGTATTAAGAGGAGAGTTTCCTAGTAATATGTGCTTCAGAAAAGCAAATAAAACAGACAGGAAAACGATACTGTATCGAAAGTAAATAAACATTCTTAGAAACACAATCAGTGCTACGTACGAGTGATAAGAAATTATTTTTATCCTTCATACAAAAAATCTTATTTGCCTTTCTAGCAACAAGTTAAATTGCGAAGTGTTGACTTAGAAAAATATCTAGTAAAATAAGCCAAGCAAAAAAGAAAACCTACAAATAGTTTCCTCACATTATACCAAATGCCAGCAGATTGCCGAAGAAAAGCAACTGTGCAGTGAAATCGAATTGAAAGACAATCCATGCTCGTGATTGCTATGAAAAACCATTTCGTACGGCTGAGCCACAAGCCCAGTGAAGTAGAACACACCCACTACACTAAGTAAACTAGACAACACTTTATGAATCAATTTCAGTTGGAATATTCGCGGAAATTTACAATTGCTTCCTCATCGAGCTGCATTCAATAAAATCACTCTCACGCAACAATTGCACCTACCAGACGTTTAGTAGATTGAATGAAAGTTCATCCTTGCATACGGAATATTATGTTTGGATACTGAATAGGCAACTGAAGTCGGATCAGATCCTGCGAAAATTTGCAAAAAACCAATAAAGAGGCAAATTTTATTTATTCACAAACATTGTACATGAATGTTCAAATTTGATACAAGCAAAAGAAGAAAGCGATCAGTGCATTCGATATCCTTGAGTCATCGAGAAGACATACGGCACTTAAGCATACAATGTCAGCTTCGCAAGCAAGGACATAAATACTTTCACTTCCAATGAAAACACCCACTTTCATTTTAAAAATTCTGCTCTACATTTATAGTTATTAGGCCAAACCACTTTAAACGCAGAAAAAAGAAGTTCGACGTACACCTTCGAATCTAAAGTAATTTTGCAAGACAATTTCGATTTTCTTTTGTTTCTAGCCGAACGTAGGGATTGCTTTTTCACCTTTCTCATAATATCTTCGGCATTTACAGTCGAGTCTTAAAGTATGATATAACGATGTTCTCGTCTCGAGGAGGCATTTTTTTTTTGTTCCAAACCTCATTGACGTCAAGTACCTCGGTCGACTACTTAACTATCAGTTCTTATCCTCCTAACGGACACAATTATGTCGGTAAATTTAAGCTCGCCAAAAATCATTACACTTCTGCTAAGGAAGTATTTCCATTTGAATGCAATTGAATTTTTTTTAGCCAAAGCTAGTCGATCGCCATTTTATATTTTGTTTCAAAACTCATTGGCCCCAAGTACCCCACCAGATCTAAATTTTCATAACCCTACCGTACCAGCCTAATGTTAGTAAATTAAAGCTCAACAAAAATCATTAGGGGTATTCTCTGAGTCTTGCAAGGCCGTGGACGGCGCACAGATTGCACGGTAAAAACCGGTTTTCGTGTAAGACAGCTTTGCACACCGTGCAATCCGTGCTACTCCGTGATATAAGTGGGCGGTGCCAATCCCATTTTTCAAAATTTTTTTAAAGCTAGTTTTTTGCTAAAGAGCGATTGTTTATATCAATTTCTTTATCCACACTGCTTAAAAAAATCTGAAAGTCGGGTACATACACACATATAAATTGGAGGCCGTATTTAAGAAAAGTTGCCTAACTTGGAAAACATTTATGCGATTGCAATAATTGAGGTATCAGTTTACTTGAAAATAGATATAATTTTTGATAGTTTTAGATATTTTGAAATTGTGGAAATTAGTGTTGATTAAAATTTAAAAAATTAAGAAAAAAATATATTTTATTTGCCCGATGAAAACTCCCAACAATCCAAGTCTGGCAATAAATTATAATACATCATTTGAAAGGCCTGGTGTCACGATATGTTCGATCATTACAATTATATGACAAGTAATTTTTAGCAAAAAAAAACCGAGTTAAAAAAAATATATATATATCTATATATTTCATGATCCAATGATCGGATCTAAACCAAATTAGTATGGGACCACCTCTGAGACACTACCTTTCCGTTGCAAAAAGTTATGCGGTAACATACATAAAAAAAAAAAAAAAAGATTCCGACGAACTGATAACCTCCTCATTTTTTGGAAGTCGGTTAAAAAGTAGTCATTTAAAAACTGATAAATCTACAAAACCGTGTTTTCTGGCCTAAAATATCAAGTCGTAACTTCTAAATGGCGTTTAAAAAATTAAAAAAAATAAGCAATCATATCATCTGGTAAAAAGGAAGGAGAGTAGGGGGGTAGGATATTGAAAATTCAACAAAAAATTTTTCGATGGCCACCCTAATGTTCATAGGTTCCACCGGAAAATTAAAAAAAAAAATAAAATTTGAAATTGCCTTGCAAAAAAATTTTAGACTCAGCGGTGTACGGGCAACTTTTTTTATTTGCTTTGAAGGCGACACGGTCTAATGTACATGTACATACATAAGCGTATGCATTTATAAAAGCATTGGAAATACTGTTTAAATAAGTATGTACTAGTAGTTGCTTCATTTAGTCCATATATGTATACAACTCACATGGATTTAAATTTCCTCTAGCCTGAAGTCTAGAAATGGGTAAATATATAAAAGAGTGCAATTTTGTGATTGTAAATATCAGAGAATGATGGCATATCTATTGAAGTTAAAAACAAGAATAAATGTTAAAGTCGTGCTTCTCCTTGAAAGTTTGAGTTGTAAGTTTTTTTTTTGGTTAACAAATTCTTGGCCCAACATCACTTATGAAATCGAGCCCTAACCGCCTTCCTTTTGATGCGGAAATGCATCTAGATGTTCTAGGAATATTTCTGCATAAAAAAGAACATTAAAAAAAAATTTTTCGCTTACGTTATTTTGTCGGTTAGGGCTCGATATATACAAAACCTCTGCAAACGAACTGCCGAACGTCGGCTTTGAGCGATGCAAAAAAAAAATGTTTAGTAAACATGAATGTGTAAAAATTTAAATGTTGGGAAATGAAGTTTGAATTTTTTTAACGATACTTAACTCTACATTTATGCAATTCAAATTGTAAAATATTTGATTTCTGTGTACGCCTGGTATTCTGGGGTTTGGTATAACATAGAACATCCAAAGGTTAATCAAATCAACCCATTAACTCAAAACTTATAAATTGGCACATTCATGCTTCTGGCATAAGGCTGAAGTTTCTATATTACATATTACCTTCTCCAGCTGCAGATTAAAAAAGTAACATGATAGAAAGTTGGAGTGTCTGAAACACCGCTTGTTGTCGAACGGATCGGGGAGGGTCTTCTATTTCTTATGCAGTTGTCGTGGCGATGCGGCTTTAAAATCGAGAAACGAATGGTTGGTGTACATATCGCACAGGATCCTCAAAAGTGGCACAACTCAAAATTTGGCAAAAGCTACAGCAAATTCTTGTTATGATTTGTTGAAAAAAAGCCTAAGGTAAAGTCTTCCTTGCCCATATGATTAGCATTTGCTAAGAAATATTTTTTCGCATTTTCTGACGAACGTGTAATTTTGAGTTGTGTCATTTTTGAAGATCATCTGCGATATATCCTCTTATCGCGGGTCTTCGACTTCTCTAATAAGGGGAGATCAGTGCAGTGGCGGTAGGCCACCTTAGCCTTTCACACAAATCAGTCGAAAAATACTTATTTTGCTCAAAGCGAAAAACAGGTACTTTTATTTTTAATCATGAAAACTTGATACCCGAAATATTTGTTTAAACAATAGATCAGATTTTTAGTCATTTGTAAGTTTATACATTCGAATGGAATTTTTCACTAAGCTTACTATCTCAACAACTATTAATGCAATTGCCTATATGTATTTATACAGCTACAAAAATGTTTGTACTTTTAAATCTCAGCTGCACTCAAACGACTGACATTTCTTGTTAAAACTTTGTTTTCTCGCGCATTTTGTTTATGAAAAGCAAAGTTTAGCATGAATGTACATACATATGTATGTAAAAGGGAATGAAAAAGCACCTGTGCCAGTTGTTTCTGATTTTCCCACTCTGCATAGCTTTCTTATCAGCAAAAAAATGCATTCAATTGCTTGCATACATACAAACTTGCATACATCTATTTGACAGATAGAAACATGTATACATACATTTGTATTAGTATATTGTACCTGGAAATGCGACTCTTTAACTTTCCCACGCATTATTTACGCAGTTGTTTTTATTGCTATTTCTTCTACAATATTTCTTTAGTATGTATTTTGTTTTTTCTGGTTTCTGACTTGAAAATTCCCTTACAGCCAGTTACTTAATTGTCATACAATATTTGCCAAGTTGTCGCATTTTTATCGGTTCAACAATGTTGACTTTATGAGTATGCCTCATTGCCACAAATACATACATATGTATGTATGTATGTAGTCGACCAAATAACGAGTCTTGTGGGTGTTTTCCCGTTGTACATACATATGCAGGTTTTTTTTCGGCATCGACTAGTAATATCAACATAAAGTGCAAACATACATACATTTGTAGTTACATATGTA
>NW_023458565.1:7633956-7640794 GCF_013731165.1 Rhagoletis pomonella
TATCAACATAAAGTGCAAACATACATACATTTGTAGTTACATATGTATGAACGGTGGTGAATAATTATAAGATATGTATGTAGCTACAGTAAAACCCACATGCAAATGCAATAAGGTAAAAAAGTTAAGTTTCCAAAAGAATATATAAAAAATTATATATAATTTTATTCCTTTTCAAAGTTTCACAAAACATTTTAATATAAGTTCGCTAGTTTTTTGTTGTTGTAATTAATATCGCCCAAGGAGCTGAACATGTCTACTGCGAAAAATTCATTTGTCCCTGATAATGCAAGGCGTTCGCAGATCAGTCTTCGAACCGAATTGTCTAGTGAAGATCACAAAATTTCAAAAGGATTTTCACAGGTAGAAGAACCATCTCAGTTAGCTTCGAAAAACGCAACAATATTTTTGAATAGGACTAAACTAACTGGTGATTGGTTGAAAAACTTATGAATCAGCCCTTATCTACTGCTAACAAAATTCAGCTCAGAATATCCAAAGAGGGCTATGTGGCAAGAGCTCTATCCCAGCTGCATAGGCACTAGGGATGTTAATTTTTTCGCTTTTTACGATCCCGGGATTTTCAAGATGTCCTGTATTAATACCGGGATTTTGATATTTTTTACTTTTCAACAACTTAAATCGAAAAGATTGCTTCTATCTCTCCTACCATAAAATAAATAATAAATAAATGGGTTTAATACCTACTTTTTTACTTAAAGTGGCGTTTTTCAAAGATATGATTAATTCCAAAAATTATTTAAAAAAATCCAATGGAATGTAGAACAAAAATATGAGTTCCAAATAAAAGAGAAAATTTCTTTAGAATTTAAAAAAATTTTAAATTTTTGGATTCGCAGGGAGAAATGGTAATTTTTTAAGCTGATTGAGTTTATATAAGTCCTTAACACATAATTTTTTCAAAAACACATATTGCGAAATTGCAAAGAAACAATTTTAAAAGAACATTTTCAATATGCACTAAAAAATTGAGTCAGATTAAATTCTAAAAAATTGCATCTTTAATTTGATACCCATACTTCTTCTCTAAGCGCATTTCACTGAATTTTTTAAATCATTTTTGAATTACTTACGCCAGAGTGAAAAACTTAAAACGCAACTTAACTATATTTGGCCCATGGTTTCGCGAATATATTGATTTTTGTGTGTAAAATTTACCATCGCACGGTGTTATATGTATAATGAGCTAGACATTTATAAAAAAATATTAATTATTAAATAAAAAAAGAAATATAGCCAATACTGGTCAAGAAAAGGAGTTTCTATTATTATTGCCATCAGACAAATGCCCACGCCACGCCCCCTTTATATATCGAAATTATTTTTCTTCTATTATCATCCTTTCGGGGTCTAGAGTCGCTGTTCAAAATTTCAAAAATAACGATACAGTGATTCTCGAGTTTTTCGACTAGAAAACGTCTTTAATTACGTCTTAATTTTTTACATAATTGCAGGCGTTTGAAATTAATTTCAAGAATTTTTCAACATGAATGAAGAAAAAACCAAAGATTTTTTAAAATATCGCCACGGATAGATCGACGCAAAATTTAATTATCAGTTACTAAAAAAAAGAAACTTGAAATCGGTTCATATTTGGGCTCTCAAATTGATTTGTCCACAGCAACCCACTGTGCGACCCCAGCCGCCTAGGCCAGTAGTCTTACCCACTGAGCTAAGTTCGTCACGTAAACTATTGTTGCTTTTTCCACTTTATTCTAACTTCTGATTGCTATAAGCAAATAATAAAAAGTTTAAATTTTTTACGAATTTTCAAAATTCGCATTACTTTTAATAAAAATATTTTTAATTGCAATAAAATCACATTTTCATCTTAATTTTAATGTGCATTAAAAACTGTTCATACTTACAAGTTTTGCTAAAGAACTTATTCATAATTCCCTTCGCTCAATAAAGTATGTACCAGTACACATCGTCACAACGCCAAAATTACGAATTTGACCGCCAAAAACTACACAAATACTGATGGAACGGAACAAAGAATAAAATTACTTATCGATAACTACTATTAGTGCTTCCACATGATATAATTTCGATGCGATAATTATGTATTAGCAGTAATGGTAAGCTTTCAATAGGTGTTTACACTGCAATTTTTAGTTGGCTGTGTGTTGAGAACCACATAAAGAAAAATCGTCATAGGGTCACAAAAATCGTCACATCGTTATGATAGTAAAAATCTTCAAAATGACGACCAAATCGTCAGTCTGACAACCCTGCTCATTATTGTTATTATACTAAAATTTAATTAGCTACGAAACTGTATACATTTAATCAAAATTTTGAAACTTTGTTGAAATTTTTTTGAATTTTTTTAAGAAAATTTAATTTATATGGTTTTTGTTAGAATACATCGAGCCCTAACCGCCAAAAAGACGTAAGCAACATACATTTTCGAAATTTTCTTTTTGATGCAGAAATGTTCCCAGAACATCCAGATGCATTTCTGCAGCAAACATAAAATCTTGAAACAAATATCGCTTACGTATTTTTGGCGGTTATGGCTCGATATATCTATCTATTATTTAGAGTTAGTGCTAGTAAGCTCTAATAATAATTATGAGCGATCCGCGTGCCATAATTCCGTTCAGCCATTTGTGAGTGAAGAGAGGTCCCGCATAGTGCAAGTTTTTAATTTCATCAAATTTCCAATCACCTTATACCTATAAAAAAATGAAACTTTATCGCACATCTTTTTTATCAATAATTTTTTAAATTAGAAGACCGTTGGAAATCTTTTGACTATCGCAAAAAATGTCTTCTCATACAATATAACTGCAGTGCCTCCCAGTCGCGACTATTTGTAATTTTTTAAATATGTGGCAAGCATTTAGTTCAGAAAAAAAAGATTTTTCAACCCCCCTTCTATTGATAACTACTATATTTTTGCTATTAATTTAACTGATAAAATAACATGAATTTGGTTTTTTGTACATGTGGCAACCCTTTTCCAGCACCTCAAAAATACTCTTAGTGTTCAAGCTAAAGATTTTCTAACACTCTTTCCTTTGACATCCATTTTTTGATATTTCATATAACTTGTGTATAAGTTAACTAAATTCGACATTTCAAACAGGTGGCAACCTTCTTCGAAATATTTTCACACTACTACCCATATGGTGATACATATATACTTCTCTTACCTAATTCCCTCAACTCAAATCGAATTTGATTTTTTTAACAGGTTGCCACCCTTCTATAGTTAAGCTAAGAAACTTAGCTTTTCAAAACCGTTTCGATTGAAACCCAGTTTGTAAAACTTAATTTTTTTTTAAATAACTTGAATATAATTTTTTAAAAGGTGGCAACTCTTTTCAAAATTGTAAAAACTTTTGCATAACTGTAGATCAAGCTTTTTAATTTGACACCCCATTTTAGAAAATCGAACGAACGGTGCGGATTAGATGGCACTGATTATTAAATAATTTAAATTTAATTGTTTAACAGGTGGCAACTCTTCTACAGGCCAAGTACTTTATTTGAAACTTCATTTTTGAAAATTGATCTAGCGATGCAGACCTTAATTCTGCACAAAAATTCACTTCGCGTATTATATATCGTCGCCTGGGTAAAAGATTGTCAATAAAGGGTTTTGATAACATTAGTACATAACTATCAATATATTGTAGGTAGATATTGTTGTCGATACACAAATTTATCGATATTTCTGTAGTCAGTCTATGGCATGGTTAGTATTTGTAGTCAGCACTTGTCAGCAAAGTGTGCACTAAATATAACGGGCGATTATCAAAGTAATACTACTTACCTATTCTTGAGCAGCTATCGGGGTGTTACTGTCATTGAGCCTACATATATGTATGTATTTATGTAAGTATAGTATGTCTTCATACGCAGTCATGAGTTCACTAGCATTATATGAGAAATAACGAAAAGTAATTAAATATAAATGAGCTAATGTACATATTTAACTTATTACTTACGAGTACAACAATTTATGTATTTACTACATAACTATGCTGACTTAACTTGTCTCTTGTGGGCGAGGGCATAAGGTGTGAAGGTTCATCTCATTACAAATTTAGCCAAAATGCTAAGCCAACACAAAATGTGTACTTATATTTAAATATGTATGTGTGCTCTTATGCATAACCACCAACCTACGGCTAAATGTAAGCCAAAAAAAGAATCGACCTTATTTTTTCGTTACAAAGATACGCGTATTATATTTGATTGTATTCTAACAGAAGTTGAAAAAAATTATCATCAATTCGTCATCGCTTATGTATGTTTAGTTAAAGTGTTTTGTATGCATTGTCTTTATGCAAATTGTTCACTTCTATTGCAGATTCTTCTTAAAGCAAGCGGTTATATGTATAGTGGAACTGAAACTAATATGATTACGATTGTATTAGCATAATAGTGAGATTTGTAGGTGCTTGGACAAATATAATGTGGGAATAAATTCATTTTTATAATGGCTGGTGTCTTTCACTTAGAAATAAACGCTGACGTCATTTAAACAAATTGTGCAAAAGATGGAAAACCAATCTTTTATTCAAATTCGTCACTTCAGATTTGCGCCTGAAGAGATAAATAACGTACCCTACCTTGGCTAGTCGGCTTGGTATATACCTTCAATCGGGCATGCATGTCGTTAAAGCCGACTAAAATCCATTGATACGGGTGGCCCTTATGATATAAGAGTCCCTCGGGACGAAAGAAAATTACGTAATGAATGCTTCCTAAACCACCGACCGCCCCATCAGGTAGACGTAACTGCATCCTGGAAGTGGGGTTTAACTTTCAGATTATGAGTTGGACGAACGTACAGATTATACTACAGGTGGTTAGGTTAGGTAAGATGGCTGGCCACTACGTGGCTTCGCAGAAGCCATTACGGTCCATAGCGTTACCAGATAAGCGACAACCCTATTGTACAGTTAATCACTGAGCTTCAGGAGCAATGTTGCAAAAATCGCTGTCATCTTGGCAAATTGGAAAACCTTGTTGTAGCCTATCTTGGCAGCGGCTTCCAAGAAAGCCTGCTCGCAGGAGACTGAATCACAGTCTGCTAAGGGTAGAATACTCACATAGTATACGTTCCACTGCCTCCTCTTTGATTCTGCATCTCCTACTGATTTTATCATTCGTCAGAGCCAGTTTAAAGGCGTCGGATGCCAACAGGATATTCCCGTTAAGGACACCCACAAGTAGCCTAGTATCCGCCCTCTTGGGGCTAGAAGAAACTTCGCAGCTTTATGCCATACGCTCCGCACATAATCCTAGACACCTTGCAGCCTTGGGTTTTGGTCCACACCTTCTGCACCCTCCGGATCATACACATGTAGAGTTCCAGTTTAATTGCTTGGAGGGAAATAGGCACCTCTTCTAACATCATAGTTTCAGAGAGGGCGCTTTCTTTGGCAAGCCTGTCGGCTTTCTCATTGTCCGCCACGCCGGGGTGCACCGGAACTCAGTACAGATATATATATTTTTTTAGAGGTGGCACAAAGCATTGAAAGCCGAAAAGTTCCGCTCACCGCACTAAAACCCCACCCCTGCTCCGTTTCCCTCCCAGCGTGGAACTATCGTAAGGTATTACTTCGCGGAGGGGGAGCGGTATATTGCCTTTCTTTGGAACAGGTGGAAATCCACTTTCCCATTTTGAGTATTTACCCACCTTGATATCTAGGGTATCCGGAGGTACGCGACTATCGTAGCTCTTACGTTGATCTGCTCCATTGTGCCCAAATTTCTGTGTATGAATGGTTTTGTTAGACTCCTGGCACACCGCTTTGGCGGTTGGCACAGCCTAGGTTCCGATCCGCGTCTACGCTTCGATTGCACGAATTTCAAGCCCCACTGTCTCGGCAGTTCGAATGATCAAGGTTCCAAGTACCAGTATGCAGCAAATCCATAGCTATCCTGCACTCCGCCACACTTCTCGAGGAAGTTCTGTACGAAACCACCTACAGGTGGTACTTTCACAAGCAACAATTCCGCTAACAATTTGCGAAAAGAAGCCGTTTGTACTATGCTGCATTCTCAATGTTCTCTCGGAGTATGGCAATGACACACTATAGAGAAATCCGATCGTCTCGAAAAGTCACGACTACTCTAGTTCTTATCGTAGTCTTCTGCAGAGCGAAGAAACAAAAGCTAGAGCAAGTTCTGCCAAGCTTTCACAACTTGCAGTTTTCTTAGTCGGCTGCTTCTTTTATATATATGTAAAAAGCGGAACACGATCGGTATACAGGAGATCTAGTCATTTAAAGAGCGCCTATATGGTAGAGGTGGTTTACGTGAAGTAAAAATTTTATTTTACGTGAAGTTAGTCAGACAGAGGACTTTTCCTATAGTGCCAATTTTAATTATATGTTCTTTTTAACTAGGTAGTTCGTTCATGGGTAGTGATGGCATGATTAATCGAATAACCGATTATAATCGGTTATTTTCATTCGGTTAACGATTTAATTGTATCGAAAATTTTCTTTCGATTAATCGAGCGATTAACCGAATAATTTTCAAAATAATCGAAATGAAACCATAAAAAATTTACTACCCTACTCACACAATAATGTATGAATTAAAATTACATAGCAAAAATTGGCACTCTACCACTCAATATTAGCAACAAAAAAGTATCCTCTCTTCACTTTCCAGTATTCTGCAAAGTTTTAAACGATATTACTTCCAAAAACCGCAATACTAGTTTAACCTAAGTAGCAACTAAAAGGCCACATCGCAGGTGTGCATATATTTTCATTTTATTTTCCGAAGACGGTGTTGCGCATTTTCTTCCATACTTATATGGAAGAAAATTGGCGCTCCAAAAAAA
>NW_023458565.1:7640894-7661441 GCF_013731165.1 Rhagoletis pomonella
TATCAACATAAAGTGCAAACATACATACATTTGTAGTTACATATGTACAAACGGAGGTGAATAATTATAAGATATGTATGTATGTATGTAGCTACAGTAAACCCCACATGCAAATGCAATAAGGTTTTCATATAGGAATATATAAATGTATTCCTTTTCAAAGTTTCACAAAACATTTTAATATAAGTTCGCTAGTTTTTTGTTGTTGTAATTAATATCGCCCAAGGAGCTGAACATGTCTACTGCGAAAAATTCATGTGTCCCTGATAATGCAAGGCGTTCGCAGATCAGTCTTCGAACCGAATTGTCTAGTGAAGATCACAAAATTTCAAAAGGATTTTCACAGGTAGAAGAACCATCTCAGTTAGCTTCGAAAAACGCAACAATATTTTTGAATAGGACTAAACTAACTGGTGATTGGTTGAAAAACTTATGAATCAGCCCTTATCTACTGCTAACAAAATTCAGCTCAGGATATTCCAAAAGGGCTATGTGGCAAGAGCACTATCCCAGCTGCATAGGCACTAGGGATGTTAATTTTTTTCGCTTTTTACGATCCCGGGATTTTTGGGATGTCCTGGATTAGTACCAGGATTTAGATATTTATTACTTTTCAAGAACTTGAATCGAAAAGATTGCTTCTATCTCTCCTACCATAAAATAAATAATAAATAAATGGGTCTAAAACCTACTTTTTACTTAAAGTGGCATTTTTAAAAGATATGGTTAATTCTAAAAATTATGTAAAAAAAAATCAACGCAATGTAGAATAAAAATATGGGTTCCAAATGAAAGGGAAAATTTCTTTAGAATTAAAAAAAAGGAGAATAGGTAATTTTTTAAGCTGATAAAGTTAGAAGGATGAAATTCGAGGATATTATCGAGTTTGTATAAGTCCTTAACGCATAATTTTTTCAAAAACACATATTGCGAAATTGCAAAGAAACAATTTTAAAAGAACATTTTCAATATGCACCAAAAAATTGAGTCAGATTAAATTCTAAAAAATTGCATCTTTAATTTGATACCCATACTTCTTCTCTAAGCGCATTTCACTGAATTTTTTAAATCATTTTTGAATTACTTACGCCAGAGTGAAAAACTTAAAACGCAATTTTACTATATTTGGCCCATGGTTTCGCTAATATAATAGGGCTAT
This sequence comes from Rhagoletis pomonella, assembly GCF_013731165.1. Classification (NCBI taxonomy): domain Eukaryota; kingdom Metazoa; phylum Arthropoda; class Insecta; order Diptera; family Tephritidae; genus Rhagoletis; species Rhagoletis pomonella. Next base: position 7,642,054 of record NW_023458565.1, read on the forward strand.
TCGCGATCCGGTGCAAATGGCCTAGCATCATTGCATTGCAAATTTGTATTGCAAATTATTTGCAATACACAAACAAAATACACGCATTTGCATTTGTCATGGCTTGGCAAATTTGCAATACCGAAAATCCATAGCATAAAAATGCTATGCATTGCATTCATAAACAAAACCAAAGCTGATGCACAAAAATTGTTTTGCAAAAGCTTTGCCATGACAGTTTAATAAAGGTCGCTCACAATCCATGGCATATTTCTGCAATTGCATAAATTTGTCAGCTCTTATACACCGAATCGCGAATAGCCCTATTGATTTTTGTGTGTAAAATTTACCATCGCACGGTGTTATATGTATAATGAGCTAGACATTTATAAAAAATATTAATTATTAAATAAAAAAAGAAATATAGCCAATACTGGTCAAGAAAAGGAGTTTCCATTATTGCCATCAGTGCAATTTACAAATCCCGTAAATCCCGGTATTATTTTCGAAGTATCCCTGGATTTTCTGGACCTTAAAAAGGTCGGGATCCCGAGATTAACATTCCTAATAGGCACATACGCGACCATATTCCAGGCGGAAATTTTCGCTTTAAATTTTCAATAACTCCCAACCAACCTAATCACTCAACTAAATCAAATTGAGTTGGATTTTTTACACAGGTTGCCACCCTTCTATAGTTAAGCTAAGAAGCTTAGCTTTTCAAAACCATTTCGATTGATATCCAGTTTGTAAAAATTTATTTATTTTTTTTTTAATAACTTGAATATAATTTTTTAAATTTTTTAAAACCTTATTGCATATCTGTAGGTTAAGCTTTTAAATTTGACACCCCATTTTAGAAAATCGAACGAACGGTGCGGATTAGATGGCATTGATTATTAAATAATTTGAATTTAATTGTTTAACAGGTCGCAACTCTTTTCGAAAAAATAAAACCAGTTTGCACTTCTACAGGTCAAGTGCTTTATTTGACACTTCGTTTTTGAAAATTGATCTAGCGATGCAGATCTTAATTCTGCACAAAAAATCACTTCACGTATTATATATCGTCGCCTGATTAAAAGATTGTCAATACAGGTTTTGATAACATTAGTACCTAACTATCGATATATTGTAGGTAGATATTGTTGTCGATACACAAATATATCGATATTTCTGTAGTCAGTCTATGGCATCGTTAGTATTTTTAGTCAGCACTTGTTCTATATATGAGAAAATGTGGACAATTAAGCGAAATGTCTAATTAATATAACGGGCGATTATCAAAGTAGTACTACCTATTCTTGAGCAGCTATCGGGGTGTTACTGTCTTTGAGCCTACATATATGTATGTATTTTTGTAAGTATTGTATGTCTTCATACGCACTCATGAGTTCACTAGCATTATATGAGAAATAACGAAAAGTAATTAAATATAAATGAGCTAATGTACATATTTAACTTATTACTTACGAGTACAACAATTTATGTACTAAATAACTATGCTGACTTAACTTGTCTCTTGTGGGCGAGGGCATAAGGTGTGAAGGTTCATCTCATTACAAATTTAGCCAAAATGCTAAGCCAACACAAAATGTGTACTTCTATTTAAATATGTATGTGTGCTCTTATGCATAACAACCAACCTACGGCTAAATGTAAGTCAAAAAAAGAATTGACCTTATTTTTTCGTTACAAAGATACGCGTATTATATTTGATTGTATTCTAAAAGAAGTTGAAAAAAATTATCATCAATTCGTCATCGCTTATGTATGTTTAGTTAAAATGTTTTGTATGCATTGTCTTTATGCAAATTGTTCACTTCTATTGCAGATTCTTCTTAAAGCAACCGATTATATGTATAGTGGAACTGAAACTAATATGATTACGATTGTATTAGCATAATAGTGAGATTTGTAGGTGCTTGGACAAATATAATGTGGGAATAAATATATTTGTATAGTGGCTGGTGTGTTTCGCTTAGAAATATTCGCTGACGTCATATAAACAAATTGTGCAAAAGATGGAAAACCAATCTTTTATTCAAATTCGTCACTTCAGATTTGCGCCTGAAGAGCTAAATAACGTACCCTACCTTGGCTAGTCGGCTTGGTATATACCTTCAATCCGTAAGCCGACTAAAATCCAATGATGCGGGTGGCCCTTATGATATAAGAGTCCCTCGGGACGAAAGAAAATTACGTAATGATTGCTTCCTAAACCACCGACCGCCCCATCAGGTAGGCCTAACTGCACCCTGGAAGTGGGGTTTAACTTTCAGATTATGAGTTGGACGAACGTACAGATTATACTACAGGTGGTTAGGTTAGGTAAGCTGGCTGGCCACTACGTGGCTTCGCAGAAGCCATTACGGTCCATAGCGTTACCAGATAAGCGACAACCCTATTGTACAGTTAATCACTGAGCTTCAGGAGCAATGTTGAAAAAATCGCAGTCATCTTGGCAAATCGGAAAAACTTGTTTCAGCCTGTTTTTTGGTTTTTGCAGCGGCTCCCAAGAAAGCCTGCTCACAGGAGACTGAATCGCAGTCTGCTAAGGGCAGGACACTCAAATAGTATACGTTCCACTGCCTCCTCTTTGATTCTGCATCTCCTACTGATTTTATCATTCGTCAGAGCCAGTTTAAAGGCATCGGATGCCAACAGGATATTCACGTTAAGGACACCCACGAGTAGCCTGGTATTCTCCCTCTTGAGGGCTAGGAGAAACTCGGATAGCTTTATGCCACACGCTCCGCACATTATCCTAGACACCTTGCAGCCTTGCGTTTTGGTACACACCTTCTGCACCCTCCGGATCATACACGTGTCGAGCTCCCGTTTAATCGCTAGGAGGGAAATAGGCACCTATTCTAACAACATAGTTTCCGACAGGGCGCTTTCTTTGGCAAGCCTATCGGCCTTCTCATTGTCTGCGAAGCCGATGTGCCCCGGAACTCAGTACAGATGTATTTCAGTACCAGTATGTAGCAAATCCACACCTACCCTGCACTCCGCCACACTTCTCGAGGAAATGCTGTGCGAAACCACCAACCACCTACAGGTGGTACTCCCACATGCCCAATGGTCTCTCAGAGTATGGCTATGACACTCTATATGAGGAGAGGCCTGAATTGCGAGAATTTTCCGGAGAAAGTCGATCTCTCTTTGGAGTATATGAAAGGAAGGCAAGGACGGAGAAACATGGTCTCGACAAGTCACGGCTACTCTAGTTCTTATTGTGGTCTCTGGCAGAGCGAAGAAGTAAAAGGTAGAGCAAATTCTCACAACTTGCAGTTTTCTTAGCCGGCTGCTGCTTTTATGTATATGTAAAAGCGGAACACGATCGCAATACTGGAGATCTGGTCATTTAAAGAGCGCCTATATGAGAGAGAGAGAGAGAGGTGGTTGGTTGGTGACTCCTTGCGCAACTAGATTCACCGAAAAAAACTGGTATTCAGTTTGGCCTTCGGCTTGAATGTACTTGGGCGGTTACCACCCAGAAGGGAATGGAAAAGAGGCCAACCTGCTGACAAGGTCAAAGATATACTGCGGTGTAAGGACATACCGCTTTTCCGGCTGGAAAACCATACCAGCATATTTCAAGCTGAAATTGTGGGCATGTGTAGGTCCCATAGCATATTAAATAATAGTGCTACCAGAAAAGAATGGGCAGTGATTTACTTTGATAATAAGGCAGCATTCCCGGTTATATAATCTACTGAAACTAAGATAAGTTAGTCAAAGAATGGCCGAAGGATATAGTCTCGGTGTCTTAGCCAATGTCTATCTCGCTTGTCTGGCTTCCCAATCATAGAAAAATAGAAGGCAACGAGAGAGCCGACGAATCGACCAAAGGCGGGAATTTGCTTGGGTAAATTTGCAGCGGTTGTCCTCTCAGACTTGCTTTATCTCATTTCCTGTACGAACGCCCAGTTAGCGGATTTATCTAGTGATCGATTAATAGAGCTGACGTTCTATTAGATCAAGTTTATCCATGGCTTATGCTCACGAGCTGGAGCTTTTTTTTATTATAACAGAGACCTTGTACGAAGCTTTGAGAAAGTTTTTCATTCAAACCGATAGCGAAAAGTTTCCTTAAGTGTTAAAGTCGGTGTTAGCAATTATACAATTAGTGACTTAAATACAAATGGATTTGTCTCTAAGGAAAATTGTTAAATTTCATGCGAGAAGTAACAAAGCAAGAGGAAGCAGTGAAAAGGGCCTAACCTCACTAAATAGCTTTCATGACCAAAATGTGGCTCTCACGCCTTTTCATTCAATACGTTGATGGCAGTGGGTTTTTTAAATTTTATTTGAACAAAATATTAGATCTTCCGTATAAGCATCTGTTTGCACAACACAGCGCCTACATTGTATTTGTGAAATAAAATAAAAATAAAAAATTAAGAAACCTTTGAACTTTTAAGTGGCCTGGGAAAGTGTTTCTTCACTCTTGCAGGCGAATAATTCACACAAGTGACCTTTGTAAATAAAAAGTTTATGGGAATAAACTAAGGCAATATAGTGGGTATTAGCGTTGCATATGTATATATGTATGTACATGTGGATTCACACACATTTGTTACCTAGCCAACAATGGAGAAGTCAAGAAAAGACAAAATCTGTGAATTATATAAATACATTCATATGCATGGATGTATGTATGTATGTATGTTTAAACGTTTAACACCAGTCAATTTCCAAGTAATTTTTGAGTGTTTCAAAGTTCTCACTTTCTGTCACCATAACGCCATGGGCTACCGAGCGTATCAAGGTGGCATTAAACTACTTGGCATACATACAGACAGATGTATGTATGTGCTTACAGACGAGAAACAGACATATATCTATATATATAGTCAGCTTGTAGTCAATTAAACATAAACTAAGCAAACATAAATATAACTCATGCGAACCAGTGGACATTGGACAAGCAGACAACGGACACCAGCTTATGGTGTACAACTGGTGGCAGATGGTCTTGGAATAGTTGTCGGAAATTTGGCTACTCTTCGAGTGGTTTGTCAGTTACTAGCTGGTGGTTTGTCACATTACTCTTATTTTTTTTTATGGTGGCATTGGTGACAACTGTGTTGGTGGTCAAAAGTTGTCAAAATGGTAACTGCCCCAAAAAAGAAAAAACAAAAAACAACAATTGCTTGAACTACATTTGTTAAGTAATGATAAGAAAAGCAGCATAACCTTTTTAAACTTTAAAAACATGGGAAAAGTTGGAAAGTCGCTACGCATTGTTGGGAGATAGGTGAATGGGAAATATGTAGGCAGCTATGAATTGTAAAAGGAAAAGGAACAAATTATAAAAGCCATTTGCTGGAGTGGAAAAAAATATCAAATTCTCTAAGAAGTCAAATATTCACGATGACAAGCTCTTGTGGGATCCGCGCCAAAATGAAGTATTTCACTTGAGTAAAAGATCTAAATGGGGAAACAGGACTTGCGATCTTTGTGAGGAAGAAGACAGAAAAAAAATTCAAGAGAGCTAAGCCCAGAAAACACCAGCCAACACCAACAACTAGGCTGCGTGGGCAACACAAGTCTGCTTAGGAAAACACAAACCGCGGCTCTCCAGGCGCTTTTAGATTTACCTCCTCTGCACATTGCCATAAAGGAGAAGGCTCTAGTACTTAAAGCAAGGAACATTTCAAGCAAGCAAATGTGGAGGATAAGAAGTTCATCCACCCACCCACTTTTATTGATACCGAACAAGAGGATGGTCTGCGCAATAGCTTTGCTGACTGTGCCTTAAGAGGTTTAACTTTAAGGTATTTTTACCTAATAAGTACAACATACGTACATGGGACAATCTAAATCCCGGAAGTATAGTTATATTGGGTATACTATGGCATACAACGCATAGGCTCCCTTAGTTAACTCTGCTTTTTAGGCTGAAGTGCATGCTATTGAACTACATACATATATATGAGACAGGCTAGAGAAAGTGGAGCAACCAACAAACACATATGCATACACACGAACAGGTCATACCGGCCCGGGATCTCAGATCCCTATATTGACAATGCGCTACAAGAGTATCCTTCGCAATCAGAACTACTTCAGAGGTGGCTGCGTTGGTAATCGCAGAGCTCTGTTCTATTGACATAGCGCCAAGAAAGATAGTGGTAGATCCATATGAACGCACTAGAGAAAGAGCGAACAAAACTGCTTGCGGCAGTGGAAGGATCGTTGTACAAGTTTGACTAGTGTACGCTGGAAATATAAACTCATTCCGAGTATAAGCAAATGGCTTGACAGGCGACATGGAGAAGTGCACTTCCTCCTAACAGGATCTATAGAGACTTACATACGAGGACTCTCTCTCCTGAACAGGTAATTGAGGACGCAGAACATTGTTTTCTCGTTTGCCCGAGATTTCCAACCGAAAGGGTTGGTTTGAGGAGGAAGGTGGGGAGTCAATAGAAACTTGGTCCACCGTTTGCCATATAGCACACACCATTCTCGAAATCAATTCAAATCTGGAATCATTTATTAATAAGTTAAATAAAACATAACAACAATGCAGGTATTAAAAGAAAGGGGTTGAAAAAATCTTACTTCGAAAATATTTTTTAAGGGGTTGCCACCTGTTAAAAAAGTTAAAATAAATTAACTAATACACTGAATAAAATATCACAACACGGTGGTGGCCAAACGAAAGCGGTTCAAAAATGATTTATTTCAAACAGAGACTTTTAGAGGGTTGCCACCTGTTAAACAAGTAAAATGAACTTCAGAATGCTTTATTTAAAAAAAATATTTTAAATGGGGCTGCCACCTGTATATAAATTCAAAATCAATTTATTTAATTAACAAGTTAAGTGTAATATTTTGATATGGGTGTTCAACGAGAGAGAGATTCTCTCAGAGAGTTGTAAGAAAGCTTTATTCCGAAAATATTTTTGAAGAGGGTTGCAACCTGCTTTTTTTTAATTTAAACAACAAGTTGGATAAAATATTTGAATAAAGACATCAAAAAAGAGAGAGGTTTTAGGAAAGCTGTTTCTATTTCGAAAATATTTTTGACGAGCATTGCCACCGGTTTAGGAATTTTAAATCAATTTAATTGACAAGTTAACTGCAATTCTACTAAATAATATTATAAATGTGAAAGCTTGTGAACGAGTGTCTGAATAAACTCGGCATATAAATAGTTTAGGATCTGAATAACCATATAGAATATTTTTGTAAGAGGGTTGCCACCTGTTTAGAACTTTAAATTCTATTTTCAATTATAAGGTAAACGAAATTTCACAATATTGATGTCAAACTACCGATATTTAAAAAAACCTTTATTACGAAAACATTTTTAAGAGAATTGCTACCTATTTAAAAATTTAAATTCAATTTTAATAATAAGTTAAATGAAGTACTACCATCTGGGTGGCCAACGGAAGAGGTTTAAGAAAGCTTTATTTTGCAAATATTTTGAAGAGGGTTCAAAGACCAATTTTTTCAAAAGCCTTCGTAAAGTTATATGTAAAGATCTTTAAGAATTTTTTATTTCGAAGTTGGGTACAAGGCAGTCAGCATTTCCGCCTTTCCCTAATTTCAATCTATTAATTCTGTTTAAGCTAACTGAAATATAGCGTTTAACCAAACTGCACGCGATCGGCGCTGAGGGTAAAAGCTAGTAGAAAATAATTAGAAACCAGATCATGTCAGATACATACATATATACTTATATATACTTCAAACCACAGTGAACAGCAACAATTATGCAAACAATTAATAAAGTTTTCGGTACTGAAAGTTAGAACAACAACATGTTGAACCACTAGAATTGAGTAAAGTAATCCATAAGCCAATATCCATTTCTGGATATTCAACTGACGGCCTCTTTGATGAATTACCCTGAAATGGGGCGCGATTTCAATTAAACGCACCGAAAGCTGCAGCAACAACTCGTACAGATAGGCCAGAATGCATTCTTTTTTCGAACATACATATGTACATCCATACCTACATATGTAGGTGCATGTTGAAATTTATATTGATGCAGATACTGATTTACAGATTGAAATAGAAAATTAATCAAATTTCCCGTCAAGCAATTGATAGTGACTTATGACCACCGTGACGGGCAGGCAAGCCAACCAATCCAAGTAAAAGCGACCGACGTCGAGTAACTTACAACTCCATTAACGTTACCAAAGGTGTCAGCAGCTTTAGTTGCAGCGCAGACAACAAAAAAAAAAACAATTCTAATTGAACTCTCAACAACTCAGCGATTGCCAGATGATGATTCCCCACCAAATGATGAATGATGGGAATTATGGATGGAAAGTACTCGTATTGAACGACATTCTGTCTAGATACATTCACTATACCTCTATGTGCCGTATGATAATATGTATGTATGTGTGAGTATACACAGGTAGTGCGTGGAAAGGGCAAAGTAGGGCGTGTAAATGTAAAAATTAGTTGAGCAACATGTGTGTGGCCATATTCTACCTGGGCGTAAAAGCCTCTTGTGCTTTCTTGTGGGGCACTGTGAGGCCAGGCCAACTAGTCCACTTCATTCCAGTGTGTCAGCGCCACACTTTGTGTGTGAATGCGTTTGTGTGGTGCGAAAAGCCGGTAATCAAGTTGAAAGCGTATTATCGATTGTGTTGATTTTTCAGCTGTTTTTTTTTCTTTTTTTCTTTTTTACTTGGCCCTTAGCGCAGGTTGGCATTGCTTGCAAGCCGCATCGATATTGATGGATCCCCCGTGGGGCGTGGTCGTAGCATAACCAACAATTCATTCACTCATTTACAACAGCGTTGAGCGTCAATGAGCCATCGTTCTATTAATATTTATGATGGATTTTCATTTTACCCTTTTTGAGTTATTGCAGGCGTAGTTGTAGTATTTTTTTAGTCAATTGAGTTCTTATGTATGTATTGTAAGGTATGTAAATTAGAGTGCATCACTCCACATACCAAAGAAAAAATTTGTAGTGTTTTACCGTCGGAAATATAAAATTTATTATATTTTAAGACTGGTGTCAAAATATTTGGGACAAATATTTATTAGGGTTTGTCTGAGCTGAAATAGAAAATAATGAGAATTTTTCAGGTATTTTAACATTGGTCTAGCTCACGTATATCTTAATATTTTTTTAAATATTTTGGTGAAAGTCTAAGAATGTATGGAATATTCACACTTGCCTGGTTATCAGGTTATCTGGGCAAAAATTATTATTCTGTAGTGTATTTTGCTTTTGTAAATTGAGTTACCACATAACCAGATTACCTGATAACCAGGCAGATGTGAATACACCAATTATAAATTTTACCATTCCGGTGCAAAAACAATTTTTTTTTGCACCCTAATGTACACATGTCCACCTACGGTTAGTTTTATGCATACGTACAGCAAGTAAGTTAATACAGGTTTATATATGTACATTGCGCATACATGAAATGGTATGAGAATTTTTCTACAGAGATTAAACCCTCAAATAAACATATCTACTTTGAGACATACCGATTAAAAAAATTTTTCGAACACAACTTTTTCAAGAAGTCAAGAGATATTTACGAAGTTTTCAAGAAGGTATGTACATATGTATGTATTCCAGTGGAACTGGCCTTCTAAAACTCAATGGAACCTCAGCGGCAACATTCAGCCCCCTACTGCTTCTCTGAACTTCCTTAAAAGCGCTTTAAATGGTTAGGTTAAGTAAAGCTAGTTTAAGCTTGGGTGCTTGCATATTCATAGAAAAAGCTCTAATTCCATTTATTTTCTCTATTCCCATTCCTATTCTTCAGAAGAATAATCTGTCAAGGAAACTCCAAAAATGTTCGTGTTATTAACCGTCGCTAGTTATCTGCCGTCGATGTGGATACCTAATTGCAGATTTACCTTCTTTGTCCAGGTGTGATAGCATATTGCTATTGACAGGTCAGACGAACTGCTGCAAATATACACAATTCTGGTGGGATGCCGAAGACGTATCTTTTCCGGCCGGGGGTGGTAGACATAAAACAGCCCCTCAGGGGGAGACGTCCGTGTAAAAGGTCAATCTGTGGAAGGAAAGATTACAGTGAAGGGATCGGATACCCAATAACGGCAGTATTCAGCGATTTCTTAGGCTATGCATTGGAATCCCGGGCTGTGCAGTCTACGAATGCCACCGGTAAGGGGGTTTTCTACAAACCTACTTTGAAAGAAAGGAGCCAGGAAAGGATCGAGGTATATAAACCCAGCTTCGTAGTCTTACCATCGCGAACGCTTTCACCATGATTGCAGGCAAGCAGTGTCGATTATATCGGCTCCAGGGCAGAGGTGTTGCTTCTCGGCGAAGTGTCGCGGTCTTCCACAACTGCGGCAGGCAGCCAGAGGATGGGGGAAAGGAAAGAGCTAAGCCTATCGCAGAAGGCAGACTTCGATTCGCCAAGTGGTCATTATTGACAAGGTCGACCCGACGTTAAGATCGCTAGTTGCCTACTTGTGGAGGCTCGGCTCATGGATTTGATGATCGAAGCCGACAGAGAAGAATTGACCTTCGACAGGGCGCGATGGGAAAAAGAAGTCAAGATTGTTGGTTGTGGTAATGGAAGGTCCTTGGACTTTCTCACGCACGCTATCAACGGCCTTCAACCAGGAGCGCAGCTGGAGGAAATTTCCTGCTCAAGGTATCGGGCTGAGGAAAAAGAGGAATCGATTCAATACCTAGCTCTCCAGACAAGGCGTCTCAAACATTTGGAATCGATCACCTTTAGGCGATATAGAGTAGGTGAACATATCCGAGCTCCACCGTTTCATCCAGAATAGTAAATGGTTTAACAGACACCAAACCGACAATATGGAATACATTCGGTTAGAAAAGAGTGCCTCCTCCTGGAACTCATAGAGGGTATTCACAACGAGACAAGTCTGCCTTCGAGTAGAAGTACGAGTCATTCGTACGTTCCTTCCTTACCTACCATAATATAAGCCATTGTCTCGCTCGTGAGCCCTACGGAAGAGCGCCAGTATTTTACAAGGTATGCAATGAAACTCCACTTCTCCTTCTGAATATAATTTAATGAAATGTCTTAAAAAATAAAACTTGTACCATAATAAATATAGAGTTGAAATGTACATTTTTACGCTACATTTCTTCGCCCTTTAATTTCCGGAAAAATTCACAAGCAGCTTACTTTCAGATCCGTCAGTGAATGCATATAAGCTTATTTACATGGGATTATTAAGTAAATGTATCTCGTTGTTTTTTTTTTGTTGCTGGCTTCCAATTGTTATTTTCACTTATCTTATTTTTAATGTGTTGATAGATGAGTTCAACCTGCTGATGAACGATGTGACGTGAGCGAGCTTACATACGGACATAAAGGTAAGTAAGTATAAAGTGTTGGGAGCACAACAATGCGCATGTGCCTGCTGTGATGAGTTGCGCTGGGCGCTTTAGAATGTAAAACAATTAAGCTATTTTCACTACTTGCGTGTATGCGTGTGGCGGCAATGAAAGCATAATTAAACCATAAACTTAGTTGGAAAATTGAATGCATCGGTTGCACCAATTGCCCTCACCAAACAAATAGGCGGTGAATGCATACGAAAACACAGTGTTGCTTAAAATTTTTAGTAAACATGAGCACGAAGCTGACTCCAATAAGGGTAGCCCGTTTATTTCGTGCAAAGCATCGAGTACGTAGTCTTTGCTCATATTCATATGCGACTCTTCTAATGAGCATGCCTCGATTAGCTCAATCGCACCCGAAGACTTCCGTTTCTGATATGCAGGTCAATCAGTATCTCTAGCGCCTTTAATAGAAGGCAACAGAGGCTGATTGGTCTGGAGTTCTTCGGAGATACATGAGAGGTTCTTACCGGTTTCGAAATATATACCTTCTCCTTCTAAGTTAGCTCGTCGCTTTCCTTTCCGATGCCAAAAGCCTCTCTTCGTCGATACGATCGTTAAAATCCGGCAGATTCTTATGTTGAATTCTGAAGGTGAGAAGGCGTCCAACCTTCCGGCTTGCAATATGAGTGACTCTACCTACATATCTATGGGGATTTCCTCTTCCGTCTTCTTCACAGCCCGAGGGAGTCTGCATTGAGCATAATCAGCGTTCACCGATGTAGTTTCCTGGACCTCACCGACTTAATCATCTTCCAGTTGCGCGTTGGCAGTTGCTGGACCAACTCCACATGGGCAATTGGACGCAAGAGTAAATCAGTTTTTGGTCCACAGCTTCGCTCTTCGTGCCTTCTTGGACCTCCCCCGCCAGAGAAGCGGCAGCTAGATACAAATATGCCGAGCTACTTTGTGTCCAAGGTTAAAACAGGGCGAGTTGCAAAAAATTTCCCAAAAGACCCGTTCATATTGGATTAAGCTGAGTCTATTTAGTTTACCGCGATAATTTTTTTACCAAATAAAATCTGGTCCATAGGGTTTTTAAATTTATCCTGAATTGATTAAATAATATCACCGAATTAAAAAATTGCGTTAATCTATTCGAGGAATTTATGATAAATTTTGTTTATCACTGTGCACGTACCGAATTATGCACATTAGGGCGGGTCAATTGGAATGGGATTTTTTTTTTGACTGAGAGCGTATAGCATAGAAAGCTTCTACGTGTAATTCTAAGCAAATTTGCGGAAGAAACCATAGGTCTAAAATAAATTTTTTGTCAAATGGCGAAAATAGGTTTCTTAGCATTTTGCTGTAGTGTAGTAAAGAAATGATTACATTTTGCACAAAAAGGTGGTATAAGCGGTTTTTAATGTGAGGAATCCATTTTTACACTTATCATTTTCCTAAAACTTCTAAGGAGGGAGAAACAGTGAAAATTTTCACATTCTCTTCGAAAACTATTTCCGCAATTTGGCAAACTCCAAATTGATTTTAGACCCTTGCGGTTCTTCAAAAAATTTGCTTAGAGTTACACGTAGAATCCCCCTATGCTATACGCGCATAGTTAAAAAAACAAAACGGCCCACCCTAATGTACATCATTCTAGCTGCTTTGACCACCAGGACGGCTGCAAGTGCTGCGCATTCGATTTCTTGCTCATGGCTAATACTCACCTATTAACAACTTTATGCCGTTACGCCTATAACAATTGTTGGCTGTTTATAAACTCTCTATGCAACGCTTCTGTTTTTTGACCACTCATCCACTCGTTTTGTGGATTTTTTTATAGCCACAATTAATTACGCTAAGAAGTAATCAACTTTGTATGTATGTATGTATGTAGGTAAATGCAGAGCACAGTGAACAACAAATATGTATGTAGAAGTTTTTTATGTTTATTGCATTTTTATGACTAGCAACAATGCACTTGTTGTGCTCGCACGCATGCCATGCATAAAGGAAGAAAGAGCCTGCAGCGCGACAGCGTGAGAAAGAACGTGGCGCTCCAGTTTAATTGATTTTGATTAGGCTACCTATGTATAAGATCGCTGAGTATAAATCCAACAAATCATTTATGTTCTCTCAAAATATTTGATAAACGCAACGAGGATCAGGCAACCTTCGATCTCAGCATTACCGCGTTTACCATGGGTCGGACTATACATAGCAGTGTAGAGAAGCGAACAATTCTTGGTTTCAAACCTCATCTGTTGCCCAACATTCTCTTGGCTGCATGGAGAGCCACCGTGGCCTCCCTAGCACCTTCTTCAATGTTTAGTTTACAGTTAGGCTTGGGATCCAGAATTTCACCTTGTTTAATAGATTCAGTTCCGTTCCTCGGAACTTTGGTTTAGTTAAATTAGGTAATTTTGTTTTATTTAGGTAAAGCATAAGGTCAGTTTTCTCAGGGTTTACGCTAAGAGAACATCTTATGGATTCCTGGGCCATCATTACAGCCTTTTCCATAATTTCACTTAAGACCGAAGGAAACTTAACCGATACCAGTATCGCTACATCGTCGGCGTAAGCCACCGCCTTGATTCTTTGAGAGTCCAACTTTACCAGTAGTTTGTTTAAGACCATGAGCCATAATTACGGCCCAGCTTTGGTACCTCAACTCGACGTATATTATTTCATTTCTCCTTAGTAGCGACACTATTCAAGGCCGGACACAATGTCTATAAATTGTTTATAGTAGAGCGAACTCTCAATTGTACGTACCACTTCATGTAGGGCAGTCTCCGTTGAGTTTCCTTCCAAGTATGCATATTGAGAGCATGATAAATTTAACGTCTTTTCCCTAACATACAGATCCAACAGCCTCTCAAACGTTTTGAGCACAAAGGACATTAGGCTTATTGGTCGGAAATCTTTAGCATTGTCATGGCCCCGTTTGCCTTCTTAAGGAATAAAAAACAACTTAACCTTCCTCCAGCTTAACGGAACATGGTTCAGTATTAGGTACCCTCTAAAACTTGCTTCTAGGACTGGAATGACCATCTCAGAAGCTTTCTGAAGAATGGCAGTATTCCGCCCATACCCGGTGATTTAAAGGGTGAGAATCTAAAAATAGCAAATTTAATATCTTTCCTCTCCAGTAGCTCCTGCAAGAGGTCCTCGGAGGGGATTGGTATATGGTTTGGGGCATCGATTTCCACTACATCGATTTTTCACCCTGGAAAAAAAGGACATCCAGCGACTCCCCAGCCGACTCGGTCCATGAACCATCTAACCTTTTGATATATGTTGACTGTGAGTGCCCTTTGACAAGAATTTTGCTTAATCTTGCAGATATCTTGGCATCCTCAATGGATTCGCAAAATTCCCTCCAGGACGCCTCCTTAGCGTCCCGTATCGCCTTTTTGTACTTCTTAAGGTTCTCTCTGTATTAGTCCCATACCTTATTCATTTAGCATTCAAGGTGTGCGCGTTTCTAGCCATACCTCAGAGGCCAAGCCTTCGTAAGGGCATTGCCGAAGGCCTTATTCAGGCTGTCCGCTTTGGCGTCCAGTTAGCTTATTGTTGGAATGGCCTCAACTGCTAGTTTCTTCAACAACTACAAATTCTAAACGTAGAATTCAAATAGGGACTACCGTCGGTTTCCCAAAATGTATGTCTTGAATTGACATCCCAGCCGAATAACAATGGACTAGCTCCTGCTAGCCTTTGTAGAGTGACGACTTCCCGTGGCAGACACGGCCTGTCGTGCGCGATATATACTTGAGGACTTAAATTTGCCAGCAAACTGACTTCACTTTTTGTAAAATGTCCCGGTCACAACAAGTCTCTCTTATTTAAGATCATCTTATCACAACCATATCCCCTCTACATCTGTTTGGTGTGTGAAGTGAATAAAAATTCAATTTTGGCGTACATATAATTATATACAGTGGTGAGAATATAAATGGGGAAGCAACATTTTAAGAAATTTTGACAATTTTTCTTTTGTCTATTTTATGTTCATTATTTTTTATGCAAGGTCACTGTCCTAGAAAACCAATGTAAGTTCGAGTTTCATACTTTGTACAAAACTTGGGAAAATTCGACAAAGTTTCATTAAAATTTCAAACCTTTTACAGAATTTCCGGAAGAAAATTTTTTGTACGCAATTTTACAGCCTATTAAATTTGGGTATAATAAAGTGCATATTTGAATAAGGTGAACAGAGAAATTCTATAAATCTTGTACAAATTTTTAAATTTTGATTTACATTGTTTTTGTTAGATAGCTAGTTATACTCGAGGTGTTCACGAAAAAGAAAATACAAAAAAGTGTAAATATTTATACGAGTGCATTTATGTAGTAAACACACGCACATATATTTACTTGTGTAATTTACAGATATTTTGTATAGTATTTATGTAAACGCCTGTGGTTGAAATTGCCAAAATATGCAATTAAATTGGTGTCAACATTTTGCTAAAGTCACCAAGCTCTCGCTGCCGCAAGCCGAAAACAGAAAACATAAATGCCACAAAATACTCGTATCCATGTATGTGCGTATATATGTACTCGTATGTGTGGCCACAGCTTTTATGCACTTCTGTGTAATTAAATCCATATACAATCACTGCAATTCTCACTTTATGAAAACCACAACACTGGCTCTGAGGGCTGATGCTATCTATAAAAATGAATGCAACGAGAGGGGAGTTGTGAGTTGCGAAAGCATTGGAGAAGGGAAGATTATACTGTTAGTTGCATTGAGAACGGGTAGCTGTTTTTAAATTTTTCTTATTTTTATTAAAAATTGTAGTAGCTATACAAATGTATGTATGTACACAAAAGCCTTAAGGCCTCAACATAAAAAAAATGCATTTTTATTTTACGAGTTTATCTTCATTCATACTACATATGGTATGTAGATGTAAGGACAATTTTCAATAGGAATTTATTCAGTCTGACCGCAAAAGTCCTTTTATGAAATTGACCATAGGTGTGTGTATGCATATGAAGCTACACATGTTAAATTTATTAATTTTTTTGCCACATAATCGTTGTCAATTACCCGTCACAAGCCATCACATGTTGTACCCATAGGCTTTTCTGTCAATATTTACTATCACTGCTGCCTTTCAAAAAATTCGATAAAAAAAAATTGAATTAAAAACGTAAATGTATAACATCGCTCCACTGAGCATGTGTCTTTAATTATCTATAGATGACTTAAGGCATCGTAAAGTCCTTCTTAACGAGCTAAAAGAGCTACAAATGAAGTTCAGCTCAGTCAATCGGCCATGTGGTTTGCGTTACTAGACGTTTGGTCCAAAAGGCGGTTGAGGTCTAGGCTATAAAGTGTTTTCTTAGCGTGAACCCTGACAAAATTGACCACTAATAATATCTTGCCGAAGACCTCGGCACGAAATTCCCAGGACTCAATGTCTGGACTTAAGGAGGCAGTAAGGAATAATAAAGAGAATGCACCCGCGAGAACCCAAAGGAATATCTGTCTTAAACAGCTAAGTGGCTATTCAGGCACCCTCTTTTACCTTCGCTAGATCTTAAATAGTCGATGACTGAAGCAAAGATCTGACCCCCATATGGGTCTCGGGGCATAGGCGGATGAACTAGCTAAATGCGGCTCCGCACTGAATGTATCCCAGGCGGTGAATATGGGTGCCTTGCTCAGGGAGATCGAAAGCAGAATTTCCGAAATTTACCATTTGAAAGCAACACAGACCGAATAGGGCTATTTAAATCTGAAGAGGCCACTGAACTGTTGGTGTACAAACCGAAAGCATCGGCTTAACGTCCAATAGGTTCTGTCGCAGCTACGAGGACCCGACTCAAAGGAGAGAGCAGAACACTTTTAGTGCAAGTGCTTAGCCATCGCAATGGTGAGACTAACGACGCCCGGCAGATCAAAAGACTCTGGTTTGCACGAGTTGTGGAATCTAAATGACAGAACTTGGTAATTGCTTATGACCAGGCTGACAATCCCCCTAAATCAACCTACCTCTGTTATTTTTTTCTCTTCATATACCAAAAATTTCGTTATTTTCCGCAATCATTTCCAATTTTGCGCCGGCAATGTATTTCAAGTGTAGATAGATCCTTCGGGACTTAGTCGACACGTTGTGTTTGTTGACGCCCTTGCTCTCGATGTCCATGGCTAACAAGGCGAAGAAACGCAATCATAGATGGGTTCCACATATTCAACGCAGCGCTAGTATTATTCTATTCTTTTGACTATGTGCATGTCAATAAAAATAAAAACTTGAAGTTTGTGATCCAACTTATTCGGAACTATTCGCGAAAGCCCCAAAGCGTTATCATATAATAATCGAAATCATTCAAGTTTCAGCGCCTTACAATATGGCATGACGAGAGGCTTACAAAGCGAATTTTGATAATCGGGATAGACTCTGCTTCTCAATTGCTTAACGAGACCAAACAAACCTTCTTCAACAAAAGTGCCATCAGATATTCCAGAAACTTTGAGAAGCCTTCTCCCAATAACTCAAGTAATCACTTGGCGCCTACTAGTGAAAAGTCGCATCTCTATCTGCCTATTTCTGTGCACTTGCTGTGTAACATTCCTTGTCATATCAGCTGCATCTCTTCCGCAGTCGTACGAAGGGATTGGAAGATAATATGCCACCGATTATTTACTTCAAAGCGCCGTAATGGGTTGCACGACTACCTGTACTCAATTCCGACCCTGGCATTCGAGTTCATGCACACTGCGCAACATCAGCCACACATCAATGAGATGCATCTGCCTTGGGCCATGGCAGAAAGGGACGGATTTTATGTCGGCCCAATACGATTCATCCAGCTTACAGTCCTTTGATAATTGGGTGTCTATTTTGTAGCAAACGACAGTCTGTGTAATGGTGGTTTTGATTGCGCGCTAACTTTGGGACTCGGCACTTAAAAACGTAGGAGGCCTTTTTTTGATAACAAACCAGAAAAACCATTAAAATACCATAATTTGAGTGTATACACCTGTAATGACCGAAGCCTTGATGGCAAGGTGCCTCTGCCCATCGCGCGAAAACTACGGCTGACATCGCCGCCATCCAATAAATTTACTTGACGGGGCAAGTCAAGAAATATGTGCGACAGCTGGCGCGAATTCCTGTTCTATAAATGGGGGTTGTCAAAATTGAGGTAGATAGCTCTCAAGCGTTGTCCTTTCAAAGAGGTTTTTAAGTTTCGGATGCTTACTCGCAAAAAACGAGCCACGCAGCTAATTTTCTCCTTCAAATCATGCCTTAAATTGACGATTTTGAAACAAGGTAAGGTTGTATCCTTCAAACAGAAGTGGAAGTTTAAAATATTTGCTTAAAAAAAAAACAAAATAAGACTTGCATTATGTCCTTGCTGGATTCGTTTACACACGCTCCTGCCATCTAATGTTTTATTTATTATTCGTTTAGTGATTGAAAGGAGCATGCTCATACACATGTGCTACATATTTGTAGGTAGGTATGTAAGACTGTATACGAGAAAATACATGCGTTCGTAGAAAATCCTTTCACATCTAGATACATACTTCGAACACGTCCATAAACCTAGCTGACCCAAGTCGCCAAAAATCAATAAAAATTAGCTAGGAATTAGGTGTCTTTTAGGTGTTAATTAGGGCCTCCAAAATTAATTTAGGTGTTCCTTTGGTTTCCGAGAAATTCGCAAAAATGTGTGGGTCAGCTAGGTTTACGTAAACCTAGCTGACCCATCCTTAAATTTAGGTTTTAAATTTTCCAGATATATGCTGGAATTAGGTGTCTTTTAGGTGTTCTTCAACGCCACTAAAACTAATTTAGTAGCTCCATTGGTTTCCGAGAAATTCGCAAAAATGTGTGGGTCAGCTAGGTTTACGTAAACCTAGCTGACCCATCGTTAAATTTAGGTTATAAATTTTCCAAATATATGCTAGAATTAGGTGTCTTTTAGGTGTTCTTCAACGCCACTAAAACCAATTTAGTAGCTCCATTGGTTTCCTAGAAATTCGCAAAAATGTGTTTTTCAGCTAGCTCAGCGCTGTTAAGCTAGCTGAACAATCTTAAATTTTTTTTTTTTAATTTTCGAGATACATATA
>NW_023458565.1:7661541-7723714 GCF_013731165.1 Rhagoletis pomonella
GTCTCTAAGGAAAATTGTTAAATTTCATGCGAGAAGTAACAAAGCAAGAGGAAGCAGTGAAAAGGGCCTAACCTCACTAAATAGCTTTCATGACCAAAATGTGGCTCTCACGCCTTTTCATTCAATACGTTGATGGCAGTGGGTTTTTTAAATTTTATTTGAACAAAATATTAGATCTTCCGTATAAGCATCTGTTTGCACAACACAGCGCCTACATTGTATTTGTGAAATAAAATAAAAATAAAAAAATTAAGAAACCTTTGAACTTTTAAGTGGCCTGGGAAAGTGTTTCACTCTTGCAGGCGAATAATTCACACAAGTGACCTTTGTAAATAAAAAGTTTATGGGAATAAACTAAGGCAATATAGTGGGTATTAGCGTTCCATATGTATGTATGTATGTACATGTGGATTCACACACATTTGTTACCTACGCAACAATGGAGAAGTCAAGAAAAGACAAAATCTGTGAATTATATAAATACATTCATATGCATGGATGTATGTATGTATGTATGTATGTATGTATAAGCGTTTAACACCAGTCAATTTCCAAGTAATTTTTGAGTGTTTCAAAGTTCTCACTTTCTGTCACCATAACACCATGGCCTACCGAGCGTATCAAGGTGGCATTAAACTACTTGACATACGTACAGACAGATGTATGTACATATGTGCACGCAGACGAGAAACAGACATATATATGTATATAGTCAGCTTGTAGTCAATTAAACATAAACTAAGCAAACATAAATATAACTCATGCGAACCAGTGGACAGTGGACAAGCAGACAACGGACACCAGCTTATGGTGTAGAACTGGTGGCAGATGGTCTTGGAATAGTTGTCGGAAATTTGGCTACTCTTCGAGTGGTTTGTCAGTTACTAGCTGCTGGTTTGTCACATTACTCTTATTTTTTTTATGGTGGCATTGGTGACAACTGTGTTGGTGGTCAAAAGTTGTCAAAATGGTAACTGCCCAGAAAAAAACAAAAAACAACAATTGCTTGAACTACATTTGTTAAGTAATGATAAGAAAAGCAGCATAACCTTTTTAAACGTTAAAAACATGGGAAAAGTTGGAAATTCGCTACGCATTGTTGGGAGAGAGGTGAATGGGAAATATGGAGATAGTTATGAATTGTATAAGGAAAAGGAACAAATTATAAAAGCCATTTGCTGGAGTGGAAAAAAATATAAATTTCTCTAAAGAAGTCAAATGTTCGCGATAACAAGCTCTAACGGAACTCGAAATTAAGCATTTCACTGGAGCAAAAGAACCAAAATTGGGAAACTGGATATATACCCTTTCAAAATCCATTCCAACGTTTCTTGCGATCTTTCTGAGGAAGAAGACAGAAATAAAGTTCAAGTAGGCTAAGCCTAGCAAACATCAACGACTAGGCAGCGTGGGCATCAAAATTCTGATTAAGCAAACACAAACCGCGGCTCTCGAGGCACTTTTAGATTAACCTCCTCTACACATTGCGATAAAGCAGATGGCTCTAGTACTTAAAGCAAGACACATTTCCAAAAAAAACTATTTTTTTTGGAGGATAAGGCTTATCCCCCCATCTAGTTTTATTGTTACCGAACAAGAAGAACATCTGCGCAATAGCTTTTCTGTGCCTTACCAGGTTTAATTTTAAGGTATTTTTATGTAATAAGTATATATTGTTTGCAGCAGTGGAAGGATCGTTGTACCAGTTCTACTAGTGGACGTTGAGTAGTGGACTTCCTCCGAGGACTGTCTGTCCTGAATAGGTAATCGAGGACGTAGAACATTGTTTTTGCAACCGAAAGAGTTGACTTGAGCAGGAAGGTGGGGATGCCACTTATGGTTGACAAGATTGTGGATATCATGATTGAGTCAGTAGAAAATTGGTTCGGCGTTTGCCATATGACACACACCATTCTCAGGAAATTGCGCCAAACGGAACATTCCCGCAGATATTCACAGAAAGCCCGCTCCCACTCGGAATATGAGCGGATTGGATCCTCGGCCATTCCAACCGCTGAGCCAGGGCGTCTTTGAACCTCGCCCAAGCGATGAGTAGGGGCGGATTGGAACTTGAACTCTGCCAATCGCCGAAACATTGGGCTGCCACCTGCATATAAATTCTAAATCAATTTATTTAATTAACAAGTTAAGTGTAATATTTTGATATGGGTGTCCAACGAGAGAGAGATTCTCTCAGAGAATTGCTAGAAAGCTTTACTCCGAAAATATTTTAGAAGAGGGTCGCCACCTGTTCACATTTTTTTAAATTTAAACAACAAGTTGGATAAAATATTTCAATAGAGGTATTAAAAAAGAGAGAGACTTTAGGAAAGCTGTTTCTATTTTGAAAATACTTTTGACGAGCATTGCCACCGGTTCAGGAATTAAAAAATTGACAAGTTAACTGCAATCCTACTAGATAATATTATAAATGTGAAAGCTTCTAAAATAGTTTAGGATCTGAATAACCATATAGCATATTTTTGTAAGAGGGTTGCCGCCTGTTTAGAACTTTAAATTCTATTTTCAATTATAAGGTAAACGAAATTTCACAAATATTTTGAAGATTGTTGCCACCTGTTCAAAGACCAATTTTTTCAAAAGCCTTCACAAAGTTATGTGTAAAGATCTTTAAGAATTTTTTATTTCGAAATTGGGTACAATGCAGTCAGCATTTCCGTCTTTCCCTAATTTCAATCTATTAATTCGGTTTAAGTTAACTGAAATATAGCGTTTGACCGAACTTCACGCGGGCGGCGCTGAGGGTAAAAGCTAGTAGAAAATAATTAGAAACCAGATCATGTCAGATACATACATATATGCACTTCAAACCACAGTGATTTGACGAACCGAAGAAAGGCAGCAACAATTATGCAAACAATTAATAAAGTTATCGGTATTGAAAGTTAGAACAACAGCATGATGAACAACTAGAATTGAGTAAAGTAATCCATAAGCCAATATCCATTTCTGGATATTCAACTGACGGCCTCTTTGATGAATTACCCTGAAATGGGGCGCGATTTCAATTAAACGCACCGAAAGCTGCAGCAACAACTCGTACATATAGGCCAGAATGCATTTCTTTTCAAACATACATATGTACATTCATACCTATGTAGGTGCATGTTGAAATTTATATTGATGCAGATACTGATTTAGAGATTGAAATAGAAAATTAATCAAATTTCCCGTCAAGCAATTGATAGTGACTTATGACCACCGTGACGGGCAGGCAAGCCAACCAATGGAAGTAAAAGCGACCGACGTCGAGTAACTTACAACTCCATTAACGTTACCAAAGGTGTCAGCAGCTTTAGTTGCAGCTCAGACAAAAAAAAAACAATTCTAATTGAACTCTCAACAACTCAGCGATTGCCAGATGATGATTCCCCACCAAATGATGAATGATGGGAATTATGGATGGAAAGTACTCGTATTGAACGACATTCTGTCTAGATACATTCACTATACCTCTATGTACCGTATGAGAATATGTATGTATGTATGAGTATACACAGGTAGTGCGTGGAAAGGGCAAAGTAGGGCGTGTAAATGTAAAAATTAGTTGAGCAACATGTGTGTGGCCATATTCTACCTGGGCGTAAAAGCCTCTTGTGCTTTCTTGTGGAGCACTGTGAGGCCAACTGGTCCACTTCAATCCAGTGTGTCAGCGCCACACTTTGTGTGTGAATGCGTTTGTGTGGTGCGAAAAGCCGGTAATCAAGTTGAAAGCGTATTATCGATTGTGTTTATTTTTCAACTGTTTTTTTTTTTTGTTTTTGCTTGGCCCTTAGCGCAGCTTGGCATTGCTTGCAAGCCGCATCGATATTGATGGATCCCCCGTGGGGCGTGGTCGTGGCATAACCAACAATTCATTCACTCATTTACAACAGCGTTGAGCGTCAATGAGCCATCGTTCTATCAATATTTATGATGGATTTTCATTTTACCCTTTTTGAGTTATTGCAGGCATAGTTGTAGTATTTTTTTAGTCAATTGAGTTGTTATGTATGTATTGTAAGGTATGTAAATTAGAGTGCATCACTTCAAATAACAAAGAAAAAATCTGTAGTGTTTTACCGTCGGAAATATAAAATTTATTATATTTTAAGACTGGTGTCAAAATATTTTGGAAAAATAATTATTAGGATTTTCCTGGGCTGAAATCGAAAATAATGAGAATTTTTCAGATATTTTAACATTGGTCTAGCTCACGTAAATCTTAATATTTTTTTAAATATTTTGGTGAAAGTCTAAGAATATATGGAATATTCACACTTGCCTGGTTATCAGGTTACCTGCGCAAAAATTATTATTCTGTAATGTATTTTGCTTTTGTAAATTGAGTTAAAAATACTACCACATAACCAGATTACCTGATAACCAGGCAGGTGTGAATACACCAATTATAAATTTTACAATTCCGGTGGAAAAACAATTTTTTTTTTTTTGCACCCTAATGTACACATGTACCACCTACGGTTAGTTTTATGCATACGTACAGCAAGTAAGTTAATACAGGTTTATATATGTACATTGCGCATACATGAAATGGTATGAGAATTTTTCTACAGAGATTAAACCCTCAAATAAACATATCTACTTTGAGACATGCCGATTAAAAAAATTGTTCGAACACAACTTTTGCAAGAAGTCAAGAGATATCTACGGAGTTTTCAAAAAGGTATGTAAATATGTATGCATACTAGTGGAACTGGCCTTCTAAAACTAAATGGAACCTCAGCGGCAACGTTCAGTCCCCTACTGCTTCTCTGAACTTCCTTAAAAGCGCTTTAAAGGGTTAGGTTAAGTGAAGCTAGTTTAAGCTTGGGTGTTTGCATATTCACAGAAAAAGCTCTAATTCCCTTTATTTTCTCTATTCCCATTCCTATTCTCCAGAAGAATAATCTGTCAAGGAAACTCCAAAAATGTTCGTGTTATTAACGATCGCTAGTTATGTGCCGTCGATGTGGATACCTAATTGCAGATTTACCTTCTTTGTCCAGGTGTGATAGCATATTGCTATTGATAGGTCAGACGAACTGCTGCAAATATACACAATTCTGGTGGGATGCCGAATACGTATCTTATTCGACCGGGTAGACATAAAGCAGCCCCTCAGGGGGAGACGTCCGCGTAAAAGGTCAATCTGTGGAAGGAAAGATTACAGTGAAGGGATCGGATACCCAATAACGGCAGTATTCCAGCTATGCAGTGGAATCCCGGGCTGTGCAGTCTACGAATGCCACCGGTAAGGGGGTTTTCTACAAACCTACTTTGAAAGAAAGGATCCAGGAAAGCATCGAGGCATATAATCCCAGCTTCGGAGTCTTACCATCGCCAACGCTTCCACCACGATTCGTTATTGCAGGCAAGCAGTGTCGATGATATTGGCTCCAGGGCAGAGGTGTTACTTCTCAGCGAAGTGTTGCGGCCTTCCACATCTGCGGCAGGCAGCTAGAGAATGAGGAAAGGAAAGAGCTAAGCCTATCGCAGAAGGCAGACTTCGATTCGCCAAGTGGTCATTATTTACAAGGTCGACCCGACGTTAAGATCGCTAGTTGCCTACTTGTGGAGGCTCGGCTCATGGATTTGATGATCGAAGCCGACAGAGAAGAATTGACCTTCGACAGGGCGCGATGGGCAAAAGAAGTCAAGATTGTTGGTTGTGGTAATGGAAGGTCCTTGGACTTTCTCACGCACGCTATCAACGGCCTTCAGCCAGGAGCGCAGCTGGAGGAAATTTCCTGCTCAAGGTATCGGGCTGAGGAAAAAGAGCAGTCGATTCAATACCTAGCTCTCCAGACAAGGCGTCTCAAACATTTGGAATCGATCACCTTTAGGGGATATAGAGTAGGTGAACATATCCGAGCTCCACCGTTTCATCCAGAATAGTAAATGGTTTAACAGACACCAAACCGACAATATGGAATACATTCGGTTAGAAAAGAGTGCCTCCTCCTGGAACTCATAGAGGGTATTCACAACGAGACAAGTCTGCCTTCGAGTAGAAGTACGAGTCATTCGTACGTTCCTTCATTACCTAACCTAACCAAAGCCATTGTCTCGCTCGTAAGCCTTACGGAGGAGTGAAATTCAACAACACTGTTTTCGCCAAAATTCGAAATGTATGCAATGAACTTGACTCCTTCTTCTGAATATAATTTAATGAAATGTCTTGAAAAATAAAACGTGTACCTTAATATGCGTTAATCTATTAATAAATATAGAGTTCAAATGTATATTTTTACGCCACATTTTTTCGCCCTTTAATTTCCGGAAAAATTCACAGGCAGCATACTTTCAGATCCGTCAGTGAATGCATATAAGCTTATTTACATGGGATTATTAAGTAAATGCATCTCGTTGTTTTTTTTGTTGCTGGCTTCCAATTGTTATTTTCACTTATCTTATTTTTAATGTGTTGATAGATGAGTTCAACCTGCTGATGAACGATGTGACGTGAGCGAGCTTACATACAGACATAAAGGTAAGTAAGTATAAAGTGTTGGGAGCACAACAATGCGCATGTGCCTGCTGTGATGAGTTGCGCTGGGCGCTTTAGAATGTAAAACAATTAAGCTATTTTCACTACTTGCGTGTATGCGTGTGGCGGGAATGAAAGCATAATTAAACCATAAAATTAGTTGGAAAATTGAATGCATCGGTTGCATCAATTGCCCTCACCAAACAAATAGGCGGTGAATGCATACAAAAACACAGTGTTGCTTAAAATGTTTAGTAAACATAAGCACGAAGCTGACTCCAATAAGGGTAGCCCGTTGATATCGTGCAAGGCATCGAGTACGTAGTATTTGCTCATATTCGTATGCGACTCTTCTAATGAGCATGCCTCGATTAGCTCAATCGCATCCGAAGAATTCCGTTTCTGATATGCGGGTCAATCAGTTTCTCTAGCGTCTTTAATAGAAGGCAAGAGAGGCTGATTGGTCTGGAGTTCTCCGGATATGCATGAGAGGTTCTTACCGGCTTCGAAATATACACCTTCTCCTTCTAAGTTAGCTCGTCGCTTTCCTTTCCGATGCCAAAAGCCTCTCTTCGTCGATACGATCGTTAAAATCCGGCAGGTTCTCATGTTGAATTCTGTAGGTGAGAGGGCATCCATCATTGCGGCTTCCAATATGAGAGACTCTACCTACATACCTGTGGGGATTTCCTCTTACGTCTTCTTCACAGGCCGAGGGAGTCTGCATTTAGCATAATCAGCGGACCTCACTGACTTGATCATCTTCCAGTTGCGCGCTGGCAGTTGCTGGAGCGAAGGTGTTTCTTTTTCTTCTCCACACGGGCAATTGGACGCAAGAGTAAATCAGTTTTTGGTCCACAGCTTCGCTCTTCGTGCCTTCTTGGACCTCCCCCGCCAGAGAAGCGGCAGCTAGATACAAATATGCCGAGCTACTTTGTGTCCAAGGTTAAAGGCGAGTTGCAAAAAATTTCCCAAAAGACCCGTTCATATTGGATTAAGCTGAGTCTATTTAGTTTACCGCGATAATTTTTTCCCAAGTAAAATCTGGTCCATAGGGTTTCTAAATTTATTCTGAATTAATAAAATAATATCACCGAATTAAAAAATGTTCGTTAATCTTGTCGAAGAATTTATGATAATTTTGTTTATCACTGTGCGCGTACCGAGGTACCTACATTAGGGCGGGCCAATTTGTGTGGGAGATTTTTTCGACTGAGTGCGTATAGCACAGAAAGATTCTACGTGCAAAATTCTAAGCAAATTTGCGGAAGAAACCATGGGTCAAAAATCAATTATTTGTCAAATGGCGAAAATAGGTTTCTTAGCATTTTGCTGTAGTGTAGTAAAGAAGTGCCTAAATTTTGTAAAAAAACGCGCTAGAAGGGGTTTTTGGTATGAGGAATCCATTTTGACACTTATCTTTTTCCTAAAACTTCTAAGGCAGGCAGCAACAGTAAAAAATTTCACATTCTCTTCGAAAATTTTTTTCGCAATTTGCCAAATTGATTTTAGACCCTTGCGGTTCTTCAAAAAATTTGCTTAGAGTTACATGTAAAATCCCCCTATGCTATACACGCATAGTAAAAAAAAATGGCCAGCCCTAATGTACATCATTCTGACTGTTTTGACCACCAGGACGGCTGCAAGTGCTACGCATTCGATTTCTTGCTCATGGCTAATACTCACCTATTAACAACTTTATGCCGTTACGCCTATAACAATTGTTGGCTGTTTATAAACTCTCTATGGAACGCTTCTGTTTTTTGACCACTCATCCACTCGTTTTGTGGATTTTTTATAGCCACAATTAATTACGCTAAGAACTAAGCAACTTTGTATGTATGTATGTACGTATGTACGTAAATGCAGAGCCCAGTGAACAAGAAATATGTATGTAGAGGTTCTTTATGTTTATTGCATTTTTATGACTAGCTACAATGCACTTGTTGTGCTCGCACGCATGCCATGCATAAATGAAGAAAGAGCCTGCAGCGCGACAGCGTGAGAAAGAACGTGGCGCTCCAGTTTAATTGATTTTGATTAGGCCACCTATGTATAAGATCGCTGAGTATAAATCCAACAAATCATTTATGTTCTCTCAAAGTATTTGATAAACGCAGTGAGGATCAGGCAACCTTCGATCTCAGCATTACCGCGCTCATTGTTTTAATGGCCGCCTGTCTGGTTCATTGGAGAAAACCATGGGTCGCACTATAGCTGTGTATACAAGTGTACAATTCTTGGTTTCAAAGCCCATCTTTTGCCCAACATTATCATGGCTGCATAGAGAGTCACCGTGGCCTTCCTAGCACCTTCTTCAATGTTTAGTTTACAGTTAAGTTTAGTATCCAGAATAACTCCAAAGTATTTCACCTTGTTTAACAGAAACAGTTCCGTTCCTCGGAGCTTTAGTTTAGTTAAACTAGGTAATTTTGTTTTATTTGGGAAAAGCATAAGGTCAGTAGTCTCAGGGTTTAGGCTAAGAGAACAGCTTATGGCCCAGGAATCTACCATCGTTAAAACCTTTTCCATAACTTCACTTATGACCGAAGGAAACTTACCCGATACAAGTATTGCTACATCGTCACCGCCTTGATTCTTTGAGAGTCCAGCTTTACCAGTAGTTTGTTTAAGACCATGAGCCATAATTACGGTCCAGCTTTGGTACCTCAACTCGACGTATATTATTTCATTTCTCCTTAGTAGCGACACTATTCAAGGCCGGACACAATGTCTATAAATTGTTTATAGTAGAGCGAACTCTCAATTGTACGTACCACTTCATGTAGGGCAGTCTCCGTTGAATTCCCTTCCAAGTATGCATATTGAGAGCATCATAAATTTGACGTCGTTTCCCTAACATACAGATCCAACAGCCTCTCAAATGTCTTGAGCACAAAGGACGTTAGGGTTATTGGTCGGAAATCTTTAGCATTGTCATGGCGCCGTTTGCCTTCCTAAGGAATAAAAAATACTTACCCTCCCTCCAGCTTAACGGAACGTGGTTCAGTATTAGGTACCCTCTAAAACTTGCTTCTAGGACTGGAATGACCATCTCAGAAGCTTTCTGAAGAATGACTGGCAGTATTCCGTCCATACCCGGTGATTTAAAAGGTGAGAATCTAAAAATAGCAAATTTAATATCTTTCCTCTCCAGTAGCCCCTCCAAGAGGTCCTCGGAGGGGATTGGTATATGGTTTGGGGCATCGATTTCCACTACATCGATTTTTCACCCTGGACATCCAGCGACTCCCCAGCCGACTCGGTCCATGAACTATCTGACCTTTTAATATATGTTGACTGTGAGTTCCCTTTGGCAAGGATTTTGTTTAATCTTGCAGATACCTTGATATCCTCGTTGGATTCCCAAAATTCCCTCCAGGACGCCTCCTTGGCGTCCCGTATCGCCTTTTTGTACTTCTTAAGGTTCTCTCTATATTAGTCCCATACCTTATTCATGTAGCATTCAAGGTGTGTGCGTTTCTTGCCATACCTCAGAGGACAAGCCTCCGTAAGGGCATTTCCGAAGGCCTTATTCAGGCTGTCCGCTTTGGCGTCCAGTTCGCCTATTGTTGGAATGTCTTCATCTGGTAGTTTCTTCAATTATTTTTCAATAACTACAAATCCTAAACGTAGAATTCAAATAGTGACTATCGTCGGTTTCCCAAAATGTATGTCTTGAATTGACATCGCAGCCGAGTAACAATGGACTAGCTCCGGCTAGCCTTTGTAGAGTGACGACACGGCCTGTCGTGCGCCATATATACTTAAGGACTTAAATTTGCCAGCAAACTGACTTCACTTTTTGTAAAATGTCCCGGTCACAACAAGTTTCTCTTATTTAAGATCATCTTATCACAACCATGTGGAAGTGTGGGAAGTGAATAAAAATTCAATTTTGGCGTATATATAATTATATACAGTGGTGAGAATATAAATAGGGAAGCAACATTTTAAGAAATTTTCGCTATTTTTCTTTTGTCTATTTTATGTTCATTATTTTTTATGCAAGTATATGTATCTCAATATCCTAGAAAACCAATGTAAGTTCGAGTTTCATACTTTGTACAAAAATTGGAAAAATTCGACAAAGTTTCATTAAAATTTCAAACCTCTTTCAGAATTTTCGGAACAAAATTTTTTGTATGCAATTTTACAGCCTATTAAATTTGAGTATAATAAGATGCATGTTTGAATAAATCTTGTAAAAATTTTTAAATTTTGAATTACATTGTTTTTGTTAGATAGCTAGTTATACTCGAGGGGTTCACAAAATATTTATACGTGTGTATTTATGTAGTAAACACACGCACATATATTTACTTGTGTAATTTACAAATATTTTATATAGTATTTATGTAAACGCCTGTGGTTGAAATTGCCAAAATATGCAATTAAATTGGTGTCAACATTTTACTAAAGTCACCAAGCTCTCGCTGCCGCAAGCCGAAAACAGAAAACATAAATGCCACAAAATACTCGTATACATTTATGTGTGTATATATGTACTCGTATGTGTGGCCACAGCTTTTATGCACTTCTGTGTAATTAAATCCATATACAATCACTGCAATTCTCACTTTATGAAAACCACAACACTGGCTCTGAGGGCTGATGCTATCTATAAAAATGAATGCAACGAGAGGGGAGTTGGGAGTTGCGAAAGCATTGGAGAAGGGAAGATTATACTGTTAGTTGCATTGAGAACGGGTAGCTGTTTTTAAATTTTTCTTATTTTTATTAAAAATTGTAGTAGCTATACAAATGTATGTATGTACACAAAAGCCTTAAGGCCTCAACATAAAAAAAAATGCATTTTTATTTTACGAGTTTATCTTCATTCATACTACATATGGTATGTAGATATAAGGACAATTTCCAATAGGAATTTATTCAGTCTGACCGCAAAAGTGCTTTTATGAAATTGACCATAGGTGTGTTTATGCATATGAAGCTACATACGTTAAATTTATAAATTTTTTTGCCACATAATCGTTGTCAATTACCCGTCACAAGCCATCACTTGTTGTACCCATAGGCTTTTCTGTCAATATTTACTATCACTGCTGCCTTTAAAAAAATTCGATAAAAAAAATAAAAATTGAATTAAAAACGTAAATGTATAACATCGTTCCACTGAGCATGAGTCTTTAATTATCTCTATATGACTTAAGGCATCGTAAAGTTCTAAAAGAGCTACAAGTAAAGTTAAGCTCAGTCAGTCGGCCATGGGGCTTGCTTTAGTATACGTTTGGGCCCAAAGGCGGTTGAGTTCTAGGCTATAAAGTGTTTTCTTAGCGTGAACCCTGACAAAATTGACCACTAATAATATCTTGCCGAAGACCTCGGCACGAAATTCCCAAGATTCAATGACTGGACTTAAGGAGGCAGTAAGGAATATTAAAGAGAATGCACCCGCGAGAACCCAAAGGAATATCTGTCTTAAACAGCTAAGCAGCTATTCAGACACCCTCTTCTACCTTTGTTAGATCCCAAATAGTCGATGACTGTAGCAAAGATCTGGTCTCGATTTCAGATCAATACGAAGCTACCCCCAGATGGGTCTCTGGGCATAGGCGGATGAACTAGCGAAATGCGGCTCCGCACTGAATGTATCCGCGGTGAATATGGGTGCCTCAGGGAGATGGAAAGCAGAATCTCCGAAATTTACCATTTGAAAGCTGGACAAAGGTAGAACCGAACAGGGCTATTTAAATCTAAACCTGTTGGCGTACAAACCGATAGGATCGGCTTAACATTTCAAAAGGTTCTATCGCAGCTTCGACCACCCAGCTCAAAGGAGAGAGCCGAACACTTTTAGTGCAAGTGCTTAGCCATCGCAAGGGTGAGACTAAGGACGTCCTGCAAACCAAATGACTCTGTTTTGCACGAGTTGTGGAATCTAAATGACAGAACTTGCTTAAGCAATTAGCAGGTTGGCAATGCACTTAAACCAATCAAGTATGGTTATATCTCTGTTTTCTTTTTCTGTTCATATGACATTACAACCGTATTTCGTTTCGGGCCGAGGCCAAAAATTTCGCAATTTGCCTCAACCATTTCAAAATTTTGCATCGGCAATGTATTTCAAGTGTAGATAGATCCTTCGGGATTTAGTCGACACGTAGTGTTTGTTGGCGCCCTTGCTCTCGTTTTCCATGGTTAACAAGGCGAAGAAACGGAAACATAATCATCGTGTGTTCCACATATTCCAAGCAGCGCAAGTATTAATCTATTCTTTTGACTATGTGCATGTCAATAAAAATAAAAACTTGAAGTTTGTGATCTAACTTATTCGGTACTATTCGCGAAAGCCCTAAAGCGTTCTCATATGAATCGAAATCATTCAAGTTTCAGCGCCTTACAAGATGGCATGACGAATGGCTTACAAAGCGAGTTTTGATGGTCGAGAAAGGACTCTGCTTCTCAATTGCCTACCGAGACCAAACAAACATTCTTCAACAAAAGTGCCATCAGATATGCCAGAAACGTTGAGAAGTCTTCTCCCAATAACTCAAGTAATCACTTGACATCTACTAGTGAAAAGTCGTATCTCTCTCTGCCTATTTCTGTGCACTTGCTGTGTAACATTCCAATTCATATCAGCTGCATGTTATCCGCAGCCGTACGAAGAGATTGGAGGATAATATGCCACCGCTTATTTATTTCAAAAGGCCGTAATAGGTTGCACGACTACCTGTACTCAATTCCTACCCTTGCATTCGAGTTCATGCACACTGGGCAACGTCAGCCACACTATGGTGAGATGCATCAACCAACCGGTGTGGAGCCTTGGCTCATGACAGAAAGGGACGGATTTTGTGTGGGGCCACTACGATTTATTCAGTTGAGAGTCCTTTGATTATTGGGTGTCTATTTTGTAGCAAACGACAGGCTGTATAAAGGAGGTTCTGACTGCTTGCTGACTTTGGGACTCGGCATTTAAAATCGTAGGAGGGCTTTTTTTTGAAGACGAACCAGGAAAACCTTTAAAATACCATGATTTGAGTGTATACACCAGTAATGACCGGAGCCTTTATGGCAAGGTACCTCTACCCATCGCGCGTAAACTACGGTTGACATCGCCGCCATCCAAGAAATTCACTTGACGGGGCAAGACAAGAAATACGTGCGGCTTTGCGATGCCTACTACAGCTGGCGCAAATTCTTGTTTTATAAATGGGGGTTGTCAAAATTGAGGTAAGTAGCTATCAAGCGTTCTCCTTTCAAGTAGATTTTTAAGTTTCGGATGCTTACTCGCAAAAAACGAGCCACACAGCTAATTTTTTCCTTCAAATCATGCTTTAAATTGACGATTTTGAAACAAGATAGAGGTT
Source organism: Rhagoletis pomonella (assembly GCF_013731165.1). NCBI lineage: Eukaryota > Metazoa > Arthropoda > Insecta > Diptera > Tephritidae > Rhagoletis > Rhagoletis pomonella. The sequence continues at coordinate 7,675,369 of NW_023458565.1, forward strand.
GAATTCTTCGAACAGAAGTGGATAAAAGTTTAAAATATTTACTTAAAAAAAAAAAATAAGACTTTCATTATGTCCTTGCTGGATCTAAATAGTACCAGTTTCGTTTACACACGCTCCTGCCATCTAATGTTTCATTTATTATTCGTTTAGTGATTGAAAGGAGCATGCTCACATGTGCTACATATTTGTAGATAGGTATGTAAGACTGTAAACGAGAAAATACATACATGCGTTTATAGAAAATCCTTTCACCTCTAGATACATACTTCGAACTTAATTTTCCTGTCATAGCCGATGGCATAAATATCCTTGTGGTTACTTATGTATGTATGTATGTATGTGAGCGAACGTGCCACCGGCATTTGAGTCAAGAACGGCGGTCGATGGCAACAAAAACTCGTCAATAGTAAATACATATGCCAGACCTGCGTATGCAGGCTAAAGCCACAAAGGCGCTCGTATTTTTGGAGCAAAGCTTTTGGTGCAGAATTGCTACGAATGCTACGCACACAAACATTAAAAATTTATACTTTTAACCATCGCTGTGCTGCATTTAAGCAATGGAGCGATTTGACTCGATTGAAGTGGCGAGGACGACATGTCATTTGGGAAGAGGCAGCCCTGTGTGGCCATAACAGAAACCGCACGCGTTGCACGAAATTCCAAAAATTAAATGCCGAAAAAATATCAATGTTTTTCGAACGAACGCACGGAATAGTAGCACTCAAATAAACGAGCACACTAAATATACATATGTACATATGTATGTACAAATAAGCAGTAATGTGCTTTGTGCGATTTACAGGACTTGTATAGGTACACCCATGTTTTCGTGAGATGTGGACGTGGGAGTATGAGCCTTCGTAATTGTAATGTGTATGTATAAGTACATGTAAGTGAGTTTTCATGCAGTTGAATAAAATTTAGGTAGGAGTCCTCGATATTTATGGTATAACTTAGGAAGAGGCATGAAAAAAATCAAATGATGTTCTAAAATTTTCAAAGTTCCAATGTTAGTGTGTTCTTACTATGCATGGACATTTTTTTTTTGAAAATAGCATATTGTCACCGTGTGAAAGGTCTTGAAGCTTGAATGGTTCGGGAAGTTCTTTACAGAGAGTAGTTTCCTTCCCAAGTTCTGAAAACACAGAAAACAATTGCTTAGATGTTAAAATATTTGTTAAGGCTTAAAGCTCCAAGGCCTTTTCAAAAAAAAATATGTTTTTGAGATCCTACATCGAATTAAATTTGATGACTTTTACTAATATGGGAATAAAAGGGATAGAAAAACTTTCCCAGAGAAATCTCATTCGGGCTCTTCAGAGTACTAGATAACAGTGGAGAAAATGCTATGGTAGGAAATCTTGTAGTCTAGTCTAATTTTAGCCGTGTGGGCAACCAAGTTTCAATAAGTCTATACAAGAAGTCCGTCCTGTCCGTTTTAGTTAACACTTAAGTTCACTTCAAGCACTAGTAAGGCGGACACAAACTAGTTAGCCATGTTTGGGCAGTTTTGCAAAATCCAGTTCACAATATAACTCATAGGCAAAAGAATTTATATTTGTCCCTAAAAAATCCAGGACAGAGCTGTTGCGGACTAAGTAGCTCGCAAGCCATTTTGTTTCCAAAAACACTACGGCTACCCGGAACACTATCATCATAAAGCCTGTTTTTTTACGACGCCAAATTCAATGACATTTGTCGTAAAATAAGAGAAAACACATTATCAATTGGGAACAATAAACGGTCTATCTATTGATTTATTTAGATCAGAATAGGTCTTCAGTCGTATACTCGCACTACTAAATCGGCTATATCGGTATGTCCGTTTTTGGCCCATAGTATAATCTGCCAATTGAAATTGTTGGAAAACAATGAGCGGGGTGCTCCGCCTTAAGGCTGAGGGGGCTATCAACCTGGAAAGACACTCATGTGGCCACACCGAAGCTCAAAGAACATAGATATACCGGACACGGATTATCTGGCACCAAGTGTGAACTTTACAAGAGGTATAGGATTTCTATTCCAGACAAAGAATTCTGGCCAGGAGGATCTCCTGATGAAAAGGGATCACTCCACCTCTACACCGATGGCTCTAAGCTATACGGCAAGGTAGGAGGGGGGTCTTCTTAGCCCGGCATTTCGGTTACCCAATCACTGCAGCGTCTTTCAAACTGAAGTCGCTGCTTTACAGGAGGCCGTTGAACACCCACGTACAAGAGAGGTCATATGTAACAATATCTTCATCTACGCAGACAGTCAGGCCGCAATCAAAGCACTTGACGCGGTCAGATGCATTTCAAAAACTGTGACCGACTGTCGCAGATCTCGAAACAAGATGATTGAGTAGTCTGTTCTTATCTCGGTATGGGTTCCGGGGCGCCAGAACAAAACAGGCAATGAAAAGGCATTGAAAAAATTACACCGAAGTGGAGAAAAATTAGTACACTACAAATTTACAAATTTTTTAATTTTTTTTTGCAATTTTAAGCTATTGCGAAATTGCGTTGATTTTTAATATTTTTTATGCTGGCGGCTTTTTGCAATTTTTTCTTATGGAATAAAATGCGCAAAACCTTATTCAAAGAAAATTAAAAACAAATTACTAACGCCAGTTTTGCACTCGCTTAAAACTTGCATACTTGTATACTAAAATTTTATGGGCTACAAAACTGCATACTCAAATAAATTCTAAAAAAAATTTAATAAATTTGTAATGTACTTTTTACTCAACTTTGGTGTAAAAAAAAAATAAAATCATAACCCAAATTGTTGTAGAGTGCACACCGTATTACTAAACTGAACTACTGCGCAATACCCAGAGCTACCATTGATTTTTTCAGTTTGTTTTTTGAGATGGCATATTTTCCAAAACTATTTTTTTTTTATCGAAAAATTTTTCAAGAAAACTTATTTTTAAATATATCTATATATCTTTTCATAGAGAATTTTGATGTGTGTATGTGTGATTTTTTTTTTTTAATTTTTATATATGCAATTCTGGCAATGCGTTGGCTGAAAAATTTTCTTCTTACTAAAATTCTGAATTCAAAGTTTGTCGTTCCGAAAACCTGCTGAATATTTATAATTTTTGTACAAAGTTTGAAATGCCGATTTGTATACATATATTGTGTTTATTAAATTATTAATTACATACATATGTGTGTAAAAATGTCAGAAAGGTATATTTCGGTGTAGAAATTTAAATGTGTGGCAATTCCATCTTCTTTTCGGCACTATTTTTAATTTACATTTTGAAGTTCCATCCCTGGTGTAAATCAATTAACCTCAGCTCATTTCTAGTAAAAACATTAGAAACACTTATTGATTTTCACATATGTGATAACTTTCTCAGGAATAAGCCTCTATGTCAGAGTAACTCAAATCATTGAAAAGGCATTGCAGTGTAAACAGATAGCTGAGTTTGAATTCCTGTACATATCAGGTACTTTCGGCAATGCGTCTTATGGAGCAATGGCGACAGCTAAGATAAGGAAGGACATTCCAAGCCTTCTAACTGATTGGATCATAAGCATGTCACCGGTCCAGCCCACGTAAATCTTAATATTTTTCCGAAATATTTTGGTAGAAGTCTTAAAATATACTAGGTTTGCTAATCCCGCCGGAAAACCGCAACTTTTTTTATAGAATTTATTTTTCATTTTGAAATTGCAAACATTATGATATTTTACGTGCGCATCCCTAGTTGTGATTTATAAAATAAATTTGTCCAAAAATCCATTTAATAAATCCCACAAACGATAGTTTCGTGAAAAGGCAAAGTTAAGGGTTTCAAAAACTAAGGAAAAGATCAGTTAATCCTAAAACTTCTAAATATTTATGAAATTTAATACCCGTACTACCTTAAACCTGTTCCATTTATTTCTCTTTTAAATAAATAACGTACCTAATTTTAACAGTTTTATTCTCTTTAATTTCTGAGTAACTGTAAGTGTTATGCAAGCATGTAAAACTAAAGGCTAATAACCGGTGTAACAGGTTTTTTCTGAATTGAACCATTTTTTCAAATTGCTTTTTTTTAATAACTCGATTTTATTTTTTTTTTAAGTCGAATAAACGAACACCCTAATATGTACACATGTACGTATAAATTTATGTTAGCATGTATTTACATATGTATGTTGACTAAACCCACAAAACATTCAAAATTTATTTCGATAAAAAATTTAAATTACATGTCAACAACTACAAATGACAATAACAATTTGTTTAGTTACTCAGTTAAGTTTTTGTTTTTTTTTTTTGATGGCTTCCCCTTTTGTGCTGAATGTAACTTATTGTACCTGTATTCACACCAATTTTCCCACCATTTATGCATGTAAGTATGTACTGTACATAAGCATTTGCTGCGGGCGCTACATAAGACTGGTGGCGGCTTGACGACTGCCAGGTGCGAAACTCCCCCAAATATTGTCTCGCGCTGTTTGTTGCGCACTTTTGGCGGTGTTTCGTAATTTTGCAAATTCGTCATGTGTTGCCACATTGACAATGGAAAGTGTCTGCATATCACATTTTGCTTAATAGTTGGATGTGTCGTTGACGGCCGGTTGCAACTGATAAAAATATTTTTATTCGTATAATAAGTACGTTTTTACTTATGCATGTAACCCGAAAATTTTATGAGTGTGCCTGTCGAGACAATGAAAAATGTTAATGACTTTAAATGTGAATTTGAATGCGGCGGAATGTATGAATGAATAAATGCGAAAAGCCGTAAGCGATGAAAAACTTACAATTTAGCCTGCGCTGATTAAAATCTCCCCATTTGTCGGGTGTATTGAATTACCTACCACACTGTATTAATGTTGCTGCGCATGCGTATATGACGTGTTTGTACATACAAATGTATGTATGTGCTCATTTAAATTTGTGGTTAATGTGGCAAAAACGTTTACGTAAATACATTTTTGTAATTAGCAGTCAAAAACATGTAGTGTGTGGTAGTTTCATTTTAACGGTCTACTGAAAATATGAAGTCAAGGGAAAAAGTTACGAAACAATGCATATTAGACTAATTTGCCATTAAGTGTGTATGCCAAAAAGTACATTGAACCTTTTTTCGGGCTCAGTATTTTTATTTTAAATTTTTTATAGTATTCAGGCACGTACATACCTACGATATTTTAGTAACTACTGAAGCTTATTCACTTAAAATTGATATTTGCAATAATTTTTAGACGAAAAATAAGAATATTATAAATTTTTGGGAAATGGGGATAGCCACGCCCACTTATGGTTACATTATATATATATAATGTATATGTATATTTGGTAACCGCTGCATTAATTTCTTCCAAACTTGGCACAGTTGTTAGCCTCGCTACAGCATACCAAATGGCCGAGAATTTTTAAAATCGGACAATAACCACGCCCACATCCCATATAACGGTAATTTGGAGAAATGCGAAATCTTCGATAAATCAGTAAATATTAAAGCTAATTTATTCAAAATTTATGCTTGCAACAATTCTTTACCAAGAAAAACGTTTATGATAAAATTTTGGAAAAATGGGCGTGGCACCGCCCACTTATGATCACATATATGTATCTCGGTAACCGTTTTACCAATTTGTACCAAATTCGGTATGTTTATTGTGCTTGCCACATAGAAGCAAAACGTTGAAAATTATTGAAATCGAACTAAAATTACGGCCGCTTTTCATATAACAGTAATATTCAGAAATGCTTGAAACTTCAATATTTCGAAATTTAAGGACGCATGTAGCGGTAGCTTTAGGAAAGGTGGAAAACATATATTTAATACTTGCGCCGGGTATTTAATGTTCGGCTCCGCCCGAACTTAGACTTTCTTACTTGTTTTTGTTTACTTTTTTTGATTAAAACAAAATTATATTTTATTGTTTTCAAAAGAATTATAATTTTTAATTTCATAAAATATTCAGAAACTTATTAAAATAATTATTGTTTTTTCATCATTTTCAACAAAATTTTGGTTTTTATTATTTTAAAAGAAAAATTATATTTTTTTAAATTCATTTAATTTTTGGTAGATTACTCCTCTTTTAATTTCATTTCATTTTTAGCAACTTATTTAATTAAATTTTTCATTTTTAATTAAATTAAATTTAATTTAAGTCTTTGTTTTTATTATTTTTATAAGGGAAATACTCCTGTAAATCGTCCTGTAAGAGAATGCCCAATTATTTATTTAACCCTTTTTTCATAGTAACTATATTTCTATAGGCCATCCAAACAACCAGAAAATGTAATGGGGGGATAAATAAAAAATCTTTAATATTAAAAAGTGGCTAAATAAACAATTAGGTATTGTTACTGGAAGTATCCCGAAGAGGATCCGAGTTTTCCGAAAGAAAAAAATTGATTTTCAAGAATTCTATACCATTTCTACGAAAGCTGTTTTTCCCCATATAAAATACATAGGAAACTCTGAGAGCTTTGAGTGACCTCTAAATATTTTTTAATTTCAAATTAAAAAAAATAGAGGTATATTTTTTCGATATGCAAAAATCCTTGGGGTGAGAGCACTCATTCGGATGCAGTCGCTACCCACTGAAGAGTCTTATCTGTCTATTGTACGTAAGAATGTCTAGCGTTGATCTAGCCTTTAAAAATATGTACTACAGATTCTAAAACTCGCCAATCGTCCCAAGTGAGAGTGCCTGTGAGAAATCTGTAGATCTCATGCAACCGACCAATCTTGAAGCGATCTCTGAAATCTCATCATTCTAATCGCTTCGTGTTCAATATTCGTGTTCCCTTGGTTTAAGAAAACGATCGTCACTTCCGTTTATTCTTCGTAGCTTAAAAACTGACATATTGCGCTTTCAAGTAAGTCAAGTGTAAGCAATGTTGGTATTCCAGTTTTTATTTAAGTTTGTAAATACTGGCATACATATGTGTACATACAAATAAATTCCTTCATACCTGTAACCGATGAAATGTTCTGTCAAACGCGCAGGTGCTACTCAACTTGACAGCCACAGAATAGCCACAAAAGCTGTTTCGCATTCAGGACTTAACCACAGCGCAGAAGGGTACACAGTGGTGCGTTCGTGCATTGAATGAATTCGATTTGTAGCAATTGAAAGGAATCGAAGGGTATTGAAATGCTACGCCGCACAATTCAATGACGCCAGTGGGGCATGTGGAGGTGAGTAAGTTGGGGAAGTGAAGGCAATCTATTGAAATGAATTGAATTAAATCCAAAGAAGAATTGCACTGTCAGTGGCAATGAAGCTTAAGGCAAGCGGCAGTGCTGGGTTAAAACAGTTACACATGTGTACATATACATACATACATACATGTGTCGGAATGTAAGTTTATATTAATACCTCTTTTACAAGCTTCTAAGTATGTCCCGTATAACTTGGCTCAACCTTCGTCTGTAATTTTGTTTGTCTGTGTGCCATAAAAGTTCCGCATTGTCGGCAATAAATTTTACTGTTTGAACAACATACTCTATGCTGCGCTATCTCTTCTTAGCCAACTTAAAGTTGCAGTACTGCGTTATTTTACGAGGCATGAATAACCGCAAAAATTTCCAAGTAAACAAATTTATTTATGTAGAAATATTCTTGTTTGGCAATCGGAAGCGTAAGGATCTGCGAATACCTATACTTGAAAATATATGGCAGGCAAATGCGAGCAGCGAGCGAGTCTTGTGAAAATGTGAAAATAGTTGAAAAACACTTCAGAAATAATTTATGTGCATAAAATGCGGAAAAACAAATAAAAAAATAAATAAATAAATGCACAGGTAAGAAGTACCTACATGGCGCCAGTGTAAATCAGCCCTGAAAGCGAAGCGTTAGAAAATATACATTTTGGCGAAGGACTTTTGATATATTTCTAGGGCATTGAAGGTAAACAGAAAACCACAAAACTTATTGTAAAATTTCTATACATTCACTACTTAACAAACAAACAATGCGCTGCACAAAAGAGTCTAACAACAGATCAACGGGTGGTGGTGGTGCTGCTGTCGCGAAACAAATGTTTGAACGTACAAGGACAAGTAAATTGTGTTGCCAATGCGGACAATAAATGGCTGTTTTGTTAATTGCGCTAGACGGTAGCACCCGAATTGTAAGCCTAAATAAAAAGAATGCAAAATATGGTAAAGTGTGTTTCTGTTTACAGTAGTAAAACTTGGATATTTTGGCTGTGAATATGTCTCTTGTGGCGCAACTAAAGAGAATATTTATTTGCTGTTATGAAGTCAAATCCAACGAAATAATCCCGTTTGTGCTCTAAAGCGCTGAATTATTTTGTTAAAACAATTCAAATTTCACTGCGTTGCAAAGTGGGAATTTCCCATAAATTGCTTAGCAAAAGATATAAAGAGTTGGCGTAGGTCTTCAATTTTTCATCTTTAACTTTTATAGACATAAATTATGACAAACACGAAAAATTCAGCGGTGATCGGTTTATTTTAAAACATACCTCTCATACAAATCTAACCGAAAAAAAAACTTCAAATGCTTTAAAAAAGGCACGGACTCCGAAATTTTGTCCCTATGTTTATAATATAAGAGAACACCCAAAATAGTGGCATAACCGGTATACACGCTTGCCACTTCGGCAAAATTTTGTGTACCATAATATACAAGTAAAAAGGCCCAAAATAAAATAAAATGTAACATTTTTGCCGTCCAACAAAAATATATGTATTAGGGATGTTAATTTTTCGGCTTTCTCCGATCCCGGGATTTTCGGGATGGCTCTGTCACAATCCGGGGATCCCGGGATTAGACCCGGGATTTAGATATTGATTACTTTTAAACAACTTGAATCGAAAAAAGTGCTTCTATGTTGTTTGAGAAGCTCTCCTACCATGAAATAAATAATAAATAAATGGGTTTGAAACCTACTTTTTTATTTAAAGTGTCTTTTTTATTTTTTCTCTCTGTCCGCAGGATTTATTTTGAAGGACTTTGTAATTTCAAAGATATGATTAATTCCAAAAATTATTAAATAAATTCAATGCAATGCAGAATAAAAATATGGGTAACAATTGCATTTGCAGGAAATTTCTTTAGAATTTAAAAAATTAAAATTTTTTGGATTCACAAGGACGAATAGGTAATTTTTAAGCTGACGGGTCATCCTGTTTTTATCTTGGGTTCTGGTCACGAATAAGCGAAATATTGATAAATCTTAGTTTAATACAGTTTGTAGCGAAACGGTCGTTCACCACAAATCTGAGCCCATCTTGCTCTCCTTTACAAGGCATTTGAAGTTGACGTGGCAAGTTCCCACTATGACTTATGGTTATTGCTTCCGATAGCGTAGGAATATGATGTATCTTCGGACGATGTTACGTCATCCCTAGTCGAATTTGACTTGGAGACAAAAACGTAGCCATCATCAAAATTAGACTGAATCATCTGAGACTAATTTATGCATTTATAAAGCGAGGCCCTTCTAGTCAGAGAACCTAGGACCTCCCAGTGTTAGGGTGCACTTCTAATCACTCGGCTATGACGGCGGTCATTGACGGGTAGACAGTAACGAAGTCCCAATCGCACTTTAGCTCTTTTGTGAAAATATATACATTCATACATATGCACAAATGCGATGACAACACTTTGACAACCAGTAAAAATATTTTACGCTTATGTAGCCTTTAAGTGGCGCTACGCATAATAGCGTGACGCTGGCACACATCAGCACACACATACATACGATCGTCAAACTTGCTAGCTCGTTCCCGCATAACAACGCACAAAAACACACAGGCCATAAATTGCAGACATTGAAGGACGAATTGTGCTACTGGAGGAAGGCTAATTGTGCTACAATGTTTTGCATATTAACGCGGAGGCCGGTTTAAGCCAATTAGTCGGCCTTGAAAAATGCGTTTGAAAATAAATATTTAGTCTGTGCGTCAAGTTAACATTTCACAAATAATTTTCTAGCGCCATTAACTAATTTTATTCGTCGCCAAACAGTAGACAAATGTCGCCAAATTCTATTTAGTTTTAATAGTAGGCATTTGCAAAAATTAAACCATTAAAGTGTCAGTTTGTATGACTTCAATCGCACCTGTGACTGACGGTCTTCGGGGCCACCCATAATATGGCTGAATCGATGGCAGAAGCTATACGCTCGCAGAGGCAGCATAAGTACTGACTTAGCTTAACCGTTGCACTTAAGCAGCAGCCTTAGTAACAGCAACCACAAGGAGCAAATCGTGCGCATAATTTGCAATTTGCAAAACATCAAACAAATGAAAAAATTACTCCACAGACAGCTGCCTCATCAAATTACCAAATAAACAAATACAACAAAAGGCGAAGTGCGTAACGATGAACAGAATACAGAATACAGAAAGCCAAGTCAGCAAAGATCAGAAATATTGCCACTGACAGCCGCCTGCAAAAGTCAGACAAAAAGTGAAAAAGAGCGAAAAATTAACTAAGAAGTGTAAGAGGGGATCCTGTTGACCGTCTGCCAGCCGACTCGCCAAAAAACACTGCATCAGGCGTTTTATATATGTATGTATGTATATTTCGGCAGTTGCTTTCAGTCATCGCCAACATAATAAGCGTCATGTAAAAGGTCAGTATTCGAAAAAGTATAGTGAAGTCTGCAGAATGCAGCGATCGATTTACCATTGAAGAAGAAGAAAAAAAAAATTTTAACGCAGAGACTAAAGAGAAGATCAAAGTGGAGCAACATATGTATGTTTATATATACAAATTTATATAGACAGTGCCAGCCACTTAAGAGCCAAATACCATACATATACATATATACATATATGTTGCTTTTCATATGGACATGAAATTTGATCGGCTAAGCGCGTGGCCATCGGTAAGTAAGTCTCTACTTACTCCACTGTGTTTGGCGGCTGTCCGGCTGTCACTTTTGATATTGTCCCCTATTCATTCGAGAGCTCGTGGTGTTTTTTTTTTCGTTATATGATGCCCGTTGCAGGATCCTTCCTACATAATGTACCAGGTGTGATAATGTGTCGAAAGTGATCAGAGTAGTCATATCATCTTACCTTTGACCCTATGTTGTGTCTGACTCGTACGTACGTACGCATGTATTTGAGTGGCAGAGTGTGCCGTTTAATTAAAAGTTTATTTGAAAAAAGTGTTGCACAAATATACCACCTAAGTGGCTAATTGATATGAGGAACACCCATCAAGAATTATAATTTTTTTTTTATACTAAGCTTGTACGTGCTTTTTTTGTTGTATCTATGTACTTATATTGGAACTTCATCAGCTAATCGATGTTGTTGAAAGGTTACCAAACTTTTGACCTATTTCTAAGCATCTTAAAAAGACTGAAAGAGCATTTCAGAATATCTAAGTTAGCGTTAGAAGTCGCGGAATGATTTTTAACTTTCCGGTTAACACCTAAAATAAAAATATATTCAAAAATATGATTAACCAAATTTAAAAGAAGCGGTTTTTATAAATACCCTAACTTGAACCAATCGCGGCAAGTTAAAAATGGTGGATGTTAAAAAATTTTTAGTTTACGATTTTTCACTAAATGCTTCCGTAGTAGTCTACATCATTAAAAAAAAAAATTGTAAGAAAACTATTCTGCAAATTATTTTAAAAGCTAGCACACCTCTTCAGCAATCGAGAATAAATAATATTTAAACTAAAGAAGTAATCCGTAGGCGGATTGCGCGCTCAACTAGTGGAGGGTAAAATTTCATAAGTAAAAAAAGTAAGTTTAAAAATACGTGACTTAGACAAAAAACTTAAGAATTTAAACTTTTTTATTTATATAATTGGTTCTCAACATAATACAAATTCCCATTCTTTTCCTTAAATTACTTTCACGTCGCAGCTTCTAAGATGCCGCGTCTGGTATCTTTTGTTTTAGGATATCCACATTATATTTAGATCGGAGTCATCTGATTGTATTATAAAAACTTATTTCGAGATAGGCCATTTTCCCTTTAAAGCAATGTCATTGAGTTCCCAAATTATATCTTGATGATTAACTAGCCATAGGTACACCCTATGATGCCCTTTAATTACATAGGGCCATTTTCACAGTCATTAGTTAACTACTACGCTTATGTAAAACCACGATTTTTCATTTCGCACTATCAGTTTGACTAATGATTGACTGCAGTTAACTAATTAATGTACATCCATTACTTAACTAATAGTTAAATTGTAGTAATTAACTAATGACTGGAAAAATGGCCCATAGAAGCTTAATAAAAATATAACATTTTTCAATTTTTTTTTTTTGTAACTCAAAGCCAATCCTTCTAAAACCACTTAAGTTGTTTTAATAAAATGGCACAAAATACGCCTTTAACATAAAATATTTTAATTAATTTTTGAAGTTCATTAAATACTTCTTTCGTATTATTTTCTCGAATGGAAATGATAAACTGAAATGCCTAAAATTTACATATACATATAAATACGTATGGAAATAAATGATTAAGTAGCTCTTCGAAAACTCCCACAACATTCTATCATTTCATACCAATGACCACATGTGAATAGGCTTAGATGGTCAAAATATCAACCTTCAAGAATTCATATCCTTCCATTCATACTGTGGGAATATCGCAATATTCAAATTTCACATACAAAATCTTATACATATGTACGGATGTATGTACATAAGTATGTATGCACACATTAAGATGGATGCTTCCACAAATGCCCTTACATTATCCGACTTACTCTCATATGCATATTTATTGCATTTTTTCGTTGCGGTAACGCCCCCATATTCGCAATGGAATTTCAAATTCCATACGCATAGCATAGCCGTGGCTTAAATGCAATCGCATTAACTTAGGCTGATTTTTCAATTCTGGACTTCTTATGCATACAGCAGTAAACTCACAAGGTATACTGACAGATGGAGAAGGATTCTTACAAAGTTTTTTTTTCATGCTTTTAACTTTTGGTTTGATTAGATTTTGGCTTCTCCTTCTTCGACTAATTAAAAATTCCGCGCTGTATGGGTCCCATACCCAAAGGAAATAAAAAAAAACAATATTGCATATTTCTTGAATATCCGTATACTCGTACACAGTATGCACATTAGACCACGTCAAAAATAAAAATAAAAAATTAAAAGTCCTGCAATGCGACTCGATTAAGACTCAAATTTTAGCATTTGGTATAGCAATGATCCTTCATGAATCTCCCCTCTCTAGGACAATTCTAAGAGGTCACGCATCGAGCCTTTAGTTTTCCCATAGCTCCAGGATACGTTCGATTGCTGCTAACGACGTTCGGACATTTATATCTACATATCCTCTGGGTAGTAACCAAATACTCGTTTGACAGGAAGCTAAAGTGAGAAGGCGAAAAACCTCGCGAGCGCTGGATTTGGGTCCCGCCACGCAAAACTCTTAACAATGAGAGGAACCAAGGAAAATGTGTAAAGGAATATGATTCGGAGATGCGCACCTGGAATGTCTGAGCGCTTAATGGGGAATACTTATGCCTCTGTTTATCTGGTTTATATCGTCGGGAAGACTAAGGTTGACATCGCCGCCATCCAAGAAATGCGATGGACGGGGCAAGGCAAGGAAAGCGTATGGGCTTGTGACGTCTACTACAGCTGACACGTTAAGGAGCGAAAATTCGGTTTTGGATTTCCGGTAAAAGAGAGACTCCGTCGCCGAACACTGTCGTTCACCGCGGTGGACGATCGTCTAGCCATAATCCTCACCAAAGCGAGATTCTTCAACATGTCGCTCATCTGCGCCCACGCACCGTCAGAAGAGAAAGACGAGGCGTCCACCGATAGCTTCTATGAGCGCTCGTGCTTGGGCGATATCAATACCAGGGTGGGAAAGGAAGGGATCTTTGGAACCACCGTCGCAGGATTCAGCCTCCACGATGGAACGTCCGATAACGGACTGAGCCTGATCGACATCGCCTTGGCCGAAACTTGTTGGTATGTAGGTTCAAGCATAAAAAGACCCATCAAGCTACGTGGCTGTCTCCGGTTCGGAAAAAGAGAATCTAAATCGATCTTCTTGTGATAGACGTTAGTACACTCCAAGGTTAGAGCGGCAATAAATAGGAAGAACTCAATCAAAACTAGCGTTGTACTCTTCCCTAAAAGGACACGGTTGGACTTATTTGTTCCGTCGGCCTTTTATTGGAGCTACAATTCCAACCTGTGGAGTATTTAATTGTAATCCAAATCTCTACTAAAGTGTCACATTGAACAAAAGGCCTCCGAAGCCTTAACAGTGGTCTGACAAATAGGTCTCTGACAAAACGTGGGGTCCGTTACTCAGAGGAATACTATAGATTTCGACATCTACCCAGTATCAGCTATGCATCTGAGGGGTGGCGGAGGAGACTATCAATCAATAGCGTGAGGAATCTACTTATCAAACCCCAAAGAACAAGAGCCTGGTTTTGTACGGAAGCTTTATCTACATAATCTGGGACTACTATGGATGCCCTACACCCTTACATAAGGTATGTATTCACGGAACGGCCCTTAAGTGCACTTGTAGGATTGTAGATATACTATCATGCTGAGTTACCTGATGGTAACAGTAGTAATTTTCACTTCTTCCTTCAGGAATGTGCCTGGGTGTGCCAAGTATTTGCAAACCTGAAGCCCGTGGACATGTTTGTGGACAATATATAGTGTCTATAGTGACAGCCAAGCTGCACCCACGGTATTCGCTAGCCAGCTAACTACTTTCAAACACGTTCGGCAATGCAAGTCTCGATTAAAGTATGTTGGAAAACTTATGAAATTAGTTTTACTCTCGGTGGCAGATCACAGGGGAGCACTTATGCTGGCCTCAATCTCAGCAGGTCGAGCTAGGTATTTGCGTTCATTGGATAGATGGGACTGCACACAACTTGTGGGATTGCTGGCTGGTACTTTTTTGTAGCATTGTCTAGGATAAAGTAACACGAAGCGCTTTTTCTCTTTAGAGCGCTCTCAAAAGGTGAATTTTTTGTAACATCTCCCAATATTGCCACTGCAGTGGAAAACATATGGGGAGGTTTATTGAGCAACTTTTTGTGAATTTTTTTTATTCGGCAAAACAAGCTAAACTTTTTGAGATCTAGTCTTTTCCATATTATTTAGTTCTAAAAATCCTCCTTGGATGGACTCCTCTCCATATTGGCAGACAAAGCGGCTACAGATATCTTTGGACCTAGGACCAAATTTGCAATAACCATGGGCACGGTGTTTCAGGCAGAAATAGTCGCAATCTTAAACTGCGCAAAATTAAACCTTGAAAAGTGTTTAAAGAGCGCATTTTTAGTTATCTTTTCAGATAGCCAAGCAGCCATCCGGGCACTTTCAAACAGGACTATTCAATTCAAGCTGGTTAGAGACTGCTTTGACAAGCTACAAGTTTGGGCAGCCAAAAACACGGTAACACTATGCTGGGTACCAGGCCATTCTGGAGTCGAAGGCAACGAGATCGCTGACAAGTTGGCATGTGAAAGATCGGTAACTGCCTTTTCGGGACCTGAACCATTCTGTGCTCTCATTTGGTCCTCTTCGAGAGTAATAATTACTGAGTGGGTACACTCGGAACGCTGTAAGTACTGAGGATCGTAGGGGCGTTAGATATGTCAGGCTCTTCGACTACCCCTTTAACAGAAACGACATTGTCCTACCAAATAGTTGTTAAATATTTAGGTACAGATTTCTGCTATACAGTCACAGCCGTCTTATCCGGGATATAGCGATTTAAGTATGCTCACTGTTTACTGATAAAAAAGTAATTGGAGAGCCTAGTGCGTTCACTAAGACAAATTCGCGAAAGTTTGCAAAACTGTACAAGATACCTTAAACAAAATATATAGTTTTCCACCTTTAAAGCAGAAATTAATTAAAAGAAAACCTAATGAAAAAATTTCCTTCAAATTCTCTTCATTGTGACACACTGTGCCTGGCGCCTCAATTTCATTGTGAAAGCATTCACGTAGCACCATAAAAATTGTAAAATGAATATTCATTTTTATTTTATTCGAACTTGTTTACTGTAACTCGGTTAATCCACACAACAGCGGACAAACCAATAGGGCATAACATTGCTGACAAGCGGCATTTTGAGATGATAGGCACTTTCCGCACAGAGTAGGTGGCGTCACGTACGCAACTTTGTTGACAGTATTCCTGTATGTAGCAATGCAACCTTACAATGTATACAAGTGCAGTTTATATACAATACACAACTATATACGCTTCCCGGCTGGAAATTATGTGCATGCTTTAGGCAAAGGTAAAAGGCGGTGACCGCTATGGTGTAGCGGTTAGAAGTGCGCACTACCATTCCGCAGGACCTGGGATCGAGCGCAGTTTCCTACCTCCAAGCGACAGATAAGTTTCTTACCATAGTATATAAAGGTTAGAAAAATTATTATATTCTTCTCTGGTCGGAAACCTCATAGGTATCCTTGTGCTGGTCCCGGCCAATATTGTGTCTAATAAACCGTTTTATTTTTATTTCACCCAGTATTGCCACGCGCCTAAAACGTCAAAAGAGATGTGTATGAGGCACTTTCTGAGATATGCTAATCAGCGCCTTCGATAAGCCGCGGCATTCAACTATTTTCACCAGACTAGGACGCCGTGGATTACAATCGATTAGATGACTGTGGTGCCCATACCATGAGTGTTGTAAAGCGGTAGTACGCTTTGTATTCTGCTTCTTTGAGGTCTAGAATGAATCATAGGTATTTCGCTTTGGAGAAAAAATGCAAAGTAGCTACCTCTTATCTTGGCAAGGAAAACGCTTATACTCTTTTGCTTGTGAACAGGACCAGGTCTGTTTGGGAGGGATTTATCAACAATTTGTTTTGGTTGGCTTAATTAGAGATGTCACCCAGCGCTGCCTGAAAAAGCTCATTTACCTTTGGCTATATTTGCTATTATATTCCTTTTTCCTTCAGCGCTTTTAGGATCTCATTTACCTCCAAAGATCAGACGAGAAGGGATAGTATGCTTCGCACTGCAGTTTCAATCCGAGCTACTGCTTTTACATATATTCTGATAGTGAATCGACTCATTGCGATCGGCTTCGCCACCGTTTTGCTCTTTAGAGGCAACTCTACCTTGCTGATAGTATGTTTCAGTGGAAAACGATTTTTGTGGTATACTTAAAATTTAACTAACATTTTTTTTTTGGTTAGATAATTTATCAGATGATATGGGCATATTTCCTATTAGGAATTATATCACAACTTTATCTGCATACATACATATGTATGGTATGCAAGTACGTGTAAACTTTTTATTTACATACACAGCTATGTAAGTGGCAATGCATGAACGTGTAAACTGTGATGACTTTATACGAAATGATTGATTGCCCAATTTACTCCTTTAGTGGTTGATGATGCTTACTACATGCAGTCACTAGTACTGCCATCCAATATTTATACATGTACACTAGGGCGGGTCAATTTGTATGGATCGATTTTTTTCGACATTGTTCCTAGCATATTCGGATTCTTCATAAAATTCTAAGAAAAAAATTCCTCCAGACCATAGCTCTAAAGTCAATTTCGAGCCTGCGCATTTTTAAAAGAAGATATCTTATATATAAAATTGGATTGCTGTCCGTTAGCCTCGCTAAGACTTGAAAACAGCTTGACCGATTTGAATTTTTATTTTTTTGGTTTGTTTTTTATAATATCCGGATTGTTAAAACCAGAAAAATAGAGAGTTACCACCTGTTTAAAAATCCCAATATAAATAAATTAATTGCATAAATTAGATATTGCAATATGGGTGTCAAAAGAAAGAGGTTATGAAGGCTTACAGGCAAAACTATTTTTGAGGGGGGTTGCCACCTGTTTCAAAATTTAGTTAAATAAAATTGATAAGATAAATTAAATATTGCAATATGGGTATCAAATTAAAAGGGTTTAAGAAGGCTTACTACTGAAAATATTTTTGAGTCGAGTTGCCACCAATTTCGAAAATTTAATTCAATTAAGTTAATAAGATAAAGTATGTATTATAATGTAGGTGTCGAGCGAAAAGTATTTGAAAAATTATTGATTAAGGAATATTCTCTATAGGCCTGCCACCTACCTGAGCGGTAAAAACTAAAAGCCATACTCGCAAATATTGTTCAAAACTTTTGAGGCTCGCATCAATGTGGAATACTGTAATCCGTCAAGATAGTGTTTATTGATGGCAAACAAAGTACTATCATGTTTGGCAATGATATCACCCCATCGAACAATGCACTCAGCCTCGATATAAAAAGAGAACAAAAGCCGAAGTATTAGCCGAAGCAGTTCATACAAATGTTCCACAATTGAACTAACAAAAAAATATGGCCTACGACTCTTTTATAGAAGCTGTGGACACTGGAGTAAAATTTAAACAAAAAAACAAAACCGACTTCAATTCTCATATACAAATTTAAAAGTACCGTTATTTTCTTCATGGCCTAATTATCGGATCTACACTCAATTAGTAGGAGACTAGCTCTGAGGAACCACCTTTCCTTTCAAAAAGAATTATAGAAAACGGATAACGTAGTCCAAAGTTACGCGGTAACATACATAAAAACATATTCCGACGAATTGATAAAATATGCAGATTAATATTTAATAATGTGTTACGGATATATTTTTTTTAATACAAACCTGTGCTTGGGAGCTTATTGATACGAAAAATTAATTTCTGATATCTATTTTTTATTTAAAGAACCGCAAGATTGCACTACAAAGCAAATTACATATTTTTTACTATTGTAACGGGAGAAGTTACTGTATGTATTTTTTTATATGTACAGTGTCGAACAAAAGTTTTGGCACAGTAAATTTTCGCATTACATATATGCAAAATTTTTAATTTATTTCCGATAATTTTTTATAAAAACATAGTTCATACTACACTAAAACACATAAAAATCAAATGTGTTAACTTTGTGAAAAACTGAGGAAAATTCAATAAATCTGCATACTAATTTGCAATTTTATATTCAGATTTTCAAGCAACTTCAAAGCTGTACTTTGATAAACTAAAATTGAATGGATTATTAAACTGCATACTTGGAATGTTTCTAAAAAATACTTTGCCTAAATTGCGTAAAATTTACTGGGCCAATACTTTTGTTCGTTACTGTAAGTTTAAACGTTTATTTACCCTTAACTTTAAAAAACCAAAAAAAAAATTACAATATTTCAAAATTATTTTTCGAATCATAAATTTTTTTATGATTAACAATGTATTTATATTTTTTTTTTGTTTTAGATCCTTTTTTCTTTCAACACGAGGTATCTTTTTTCTAGTTTCTATTGTCATAGCCATAACTCACTCTCTATTTTTATCAATCAATCAATCAATGAATCAATTTTATAATTTTTTTCGGCATTTTTTCTAATTACAAGTAGAGCTTTATAAAACTTTTATAACACCAAATGTTTATCAAGCTTGGGATTTTATGTTATCCGGGCAGGCTTATTAATTTAGCCAGAGAATATATTTTCTTTATAAAGTTTACCCAGTTACCCATTTAAAATTGCTACCTGTACTGTATCAGCGGTTAAAACTTGTTAAATTTTTATTTAAAATTTTCGTTAAGGAATAAGCGAGTGGATGAAAAATATATTAACCGTAAGAACGGCCCATATATATGTATATGAAAGAATACACACATGCGACGACTCTAGCCATTGTGTGTCATTCCTTTAAATTATAGTTATTTTTTTCTTATTGTATTAAAAAAATAACGTTCGTAACACTTTAGTAAATATTAATCCGTATATTAACTGAGTATATATTAAAGACTAGAAGATGACCCGGTGAACTTCATATCATCTATAATTTATTTGAATTTAACTTTGATCAATTATAACAAATCTTCAAAATCCAATACAATGAGATCACTAATACTGCCTGCTGTTATAGCTGATAATTGATTCCACACCTATAAGATGTGCCACGTCCCTTTTTACAAACTCATTTATATACATATATCTTTCCATAAGCACCTAACATAGGTATCCGTGCATTTCAAATTTCGAGTTCATGTGACTATAATTCCGAAGTTAGAGCTGATTAAAAATTTTCACTATGGGAGGTATCCCTCATCCCCTCCCCCCCTTGGCGAGTTTCAATTTTTTTTACCCTATTATAGGTCCAGGAGTCATGGCAATACTTTGGCAAAATTTTATTCGATTCTATACATCCGTTCAGGCTGCAACCTGGTACATACATACATACATACTTCCACAAATATATAGTAGATTTGCTTTGAAGCGCCATCTTGCGGTTCTTTAAATAAAAAATAGATATCAGAAATGAATTTTTCATATCACAAAACTCCCGAGCACAATTCTTTATTACAAAAAAAAAAAACATTCCTAACACTTTAGTAAATATTAATCTGATTATGGACTTAGTATTAATTAAAAATAATTTCTTTTAAAATTGCGCAGGCTCGAAATTGATTTTAGAGCTATGATCTAAAGGGCTTTTTTTCTTAGAATTTTATGTAGCATCCGAATCTGCCAGGAACGATGTCGAAAAAAAAATTGACCCGCCCTAATGTACACCCAGTATTTACATGCATTACTCTTATAAAAATTTTAAATTAAATGTTCCTTTGTTCCACAGAATTTTACGTGCTTTTCTCACATTGAGTGCAATCGTAATATTGACAGTAAATCATAGTAGTTTCAAAAGTTGATTGGCCTTCGGACTGTGATTGTAAAAATTTACTGATATCTATACCTATTAAGAAGTACTCCGACGCCATAGATAGAGAGGTCAGATATTCCTTTACAGATTTTGAGGGCATCATCACACCTTTTAGCAGTGAGTCTATCACTTCCTTGATGGCAACTATTTCCAGCTGAAAGACACTTAAGAAGTCCAGATGCCTGAATTTACCACCCGGTTTCCCTGAGCCTGTGCGCTGCGACAATTCTGCTTTCATTATCGCAGCGCCACTCAGTGCTTTGTCCCATAGGCAAAATTAAAATAAAATAAAGTGCTTAGAGTATTTAAGTAACACACATTTTTGTAAATATAACATAGTACCTTTAATGGATTCGTAAGTCTAATTTATCATCTCCTATTTTTGCTAACAGCAGATGGAGCTTAATTCAGAAAATGTCTGAGGTACAACTGTTGAACGGAAAAGCGACTTTTACTGTGTTACATAAAAAATTGTCAAACATTCCTTTTTTAGTATATTAATTTGAATCTTAACAATTTTGTTAACTACTATACGTACAAAAAACAGAAAGAATTTTTGGTAATAATTTTTTATTGAAAAGTTGTTTATGCCATCGACAACTTTTGAGATTCTTTTTTTTATTGGAATTTCCAATTGCTAAAGTTGGGTAGAGTGAAAAAAATATAAGAATCAAGGAATGAAACCGATTCAAAATAACGTTCCGGTTTGGGTTTCGGTTTTGCCAAGTGTTTCGGTTTCGGTTTTGGTATCGTTCTTCAAAATTTATTTCGGTTTTGGTTTCGGTTTCGTTCCGGTTTCGGTTTTTCACAGAAATTTTGTTGATATTATTTAAATCACAATGTCTTAAACGTTGAGGAAAGAAAATCGAAAATTACAGTTCACTGATAATATCAACACTAGGTTCTTTCCCTAACAATCCGGACCGGATTTGGTAATTAGAGAATAAGAGAAACATTTTCTTTCAAAAATGGAACAAAGTTCAGAAGTACGGAAACGCAAAAACCCAAATTTCGTGCCCACAAGTCGAGAAACAGCTGATTCACGTTGTTCTTGTTTTTGTCACTTATACCATGTTCTGACCGACATCGGAAACATGTTTTCGTTGCTAAAACTGGTTTTCGACCTAACACTTGTGTTTTCGTCCATATAAAATCTGTTAAACGAAAACCAGTTTTCGCTGAAAACTACTTGAAAACTCACTTTCCACTCATTCCAATCGGTGTCTTCACTAGTTTTTTTCGATTATTTATCGAAGTGGAAGTCATATTTTATCATCTTTAATACGCCATTTCGGATTTATTGTTAATTGCCTGGCCAAAGCAAAATAAGAATGAAAGTTAAAGGTTGTAAATGAAAAGAAAATGAAGGAAAAATGTTTTGGTTGTCGGTCAGAACATGGTATTAAATGCAAACACTTGGAAATTGAATTTTGGTTTCACAAATTTGATTTTAAGTACATAGATTGAAAATACATCAACAGGCCATTCACTTTTCCTTAAAAGCACCAAGTAAATGCAGGCAACATGTAAACACAATATGCTGACATGTAAACACAATACAGCTGACACTTTATCCATTTTTACTCGGATAAAATTTCGGGCTGTTTCGGGCAGGAAGAAGAATACACTTACGATCGAATACGCTCGAATTTTCGCTCTCTATTACCCATTTTGTTGAGTACAGGCATGATTTCTGGGCTATTTTGGGCACACGCGGGATCTCGCATTGCGTACGGGAAAGAAACTACTTAAATATAATTAATCGATTATCGATTCACAACAACAAAGTCACCAGCAGATTTTTGCGAAAAGTTACCTTGCCATACTTATTTACTACTTAACAAGAATTTTAGCAAAATGTTGCTGATTTTGGTTAAATAAATCATTTATTTCACAGAAATTTTTATTTATTTTTTTGTAAATTTCTGGAAACCGATTGAAACCTGTGATTGAAATGGTTTCGGTATCGTTCCTTTTCAGGTCAAGATAACGGTTACGGTTTCGGTTTCGGTTTTGAAAAACGAAACGGTTTTAAACGGTTACGGTTTCGGTTTGGGTTTCGGTTTCATTCCTTGATAAGAATATCTAATTTTTTAACTGCTATTTTGGTACACTTGGAAGTACTTCAATAGAATTGTGAAGATGTTCTGTCACGAGAAATCGCACAAGTCTATCAGTCTCTATACCGTTTTTAGCAAAAACGAAGACAGACTGATAGGCTTAAAATCGTTAGGGAAACATGACAGCCTTATCCAGCCTTCGGGATTAACACAACACTGACTACCCTGCAAGCTTTGGGGATGTACCTGATCCTCACGCAGTTCGCATAAATAGGAGCCAAACAATTGCACGACACCTCCAGAGCCCTTTGCAGCTGCGCAGATATGATGCCATCGGTCCCCGCCGACTTGAAGGGTTTAAACGAATTTATCGCCCAGACCATGTGACGATCGTCCATAAGATCGGAGAAGTACAGGACACGAAGTACATAATATTGCAAAGAAGTACATTTGACTGTACTGCTAAGTACGAAGTACAAGTGCTATGAAAAAAGTACTGTACTTCCGAAAGAAGTACGGTTGGTCACATTATGCATACCCCAAATTTTCCTAAAAATATTGATTAAAGTTTGAAATTTTGATGAAAATTGGATGAAATTTTCTAACTTTTGTACAAAATTTGAAATTTTTTTTACAGATATAATTTTTTACAGTGTGAACTATACTTAATTTTTTTTATTAATACAAACAATTCTTCCTTATTAAAAAAAAGTCGTGGTAAGATTTACGTGTCCACAAGTGTATGTATGCCCTTTTGGTTTCAAAATCTGAAGACATTATTTAAAGTTTTTTCATATAGGCGTGCGGATTATCCCCAAAAAGTACTCTTGTTCTTCTTATTTGGCGCTCTAGAAATGAAAAAAGTGGTTGGGTTAAAATAACCGGTTGAAAACAATTGTAACCGATAGCTTACACAAAAATACATTTGCCGTTAATTTTAACCAAGTTTTTACGGTTCCCTTCAAGTCAAAAATGCAAAAAAACCCTATTTTTGACAGCGGCAAATTTTTGCGAAATTTTAATTTAAACTCGCTATATCTCACATATTTTATTATCGCTTGGTTTTAAATTTTTACTCAATAAACTAGATACTATTCTTAATAAACTGAGTTCAACTACAGTTCTTAATACTTATTAAAAACAAAGCGGCAGATTTTTAAACTTTTTTATAAAAATTATGGAGGTAGTTTTTTTAAATGCTTTGAGTTTGAGGAAAAACAAGTTTTAATGTCTCACCCATAAAACTGTATTAAGCTAAAAATCCCATAATGAGACGCAAAATCCCACGCGCCCTTTTATGGTGCGAAAATCCCAAATTATGAGCGAAATCTAACGAGTTGGCCACACTGACGGAAATGAACGAGGTAAACTCTCTCTCGAACTCTCTGCCCCCTCTTACCCACACAAAACCGGTTTTAGGCGGACTGAGCAGTCCAGTGTGCGGGGCCCTTTCACGATACATATATGTATGTTGAAAAACAAAATATGTACTCCCCTTTTTACTGCACACATTTTTTGGAATTCGTTTTTGTGCTAACGAAGGGATTCTCTTTCACTGCTTTAAAATTGACTTCCGAAGCCTTGACCACACACATTTTTGATGTATGTACTTTTTCCTTCCATTTTTTGCTAAACCACATATTTCACTTCATCACAATTCAATTTATAAAACAACACAACACTTTTCAAATATTTTGCATCAATTAATTTACCACAAATCATCGCTTCGAAATCAAATCACCGGTCGAGCGCAACGCAACAATAATTTTGAACACACACAACCACTTCCGATTTAATACTGAATTGTCTCGCACTGGAATCACCGAATATTGTTTGCTTTTGCAATAGTTCTCAACAGTGTTGCCGCGAAACATTTTTAGTGGTAGCTAAATTCCAGCTAAAAAAGGGCTAAAAAAGAGCTAAAAATCGTCGTTGTGGCTAAAAATGGTAGCTAAATTTTTTTACCTACATCTTATATATAAAAATAAGTGCACGTTTTTGGTGTGACCTCATAACTTGAAAACAGCTTCACCAAATTCAACCAAATTTATGTGGCATATTCGATTTATCATGCAGATGGTTTATGCGAAGTTTTCCCGAATTCGGAAGAGGGGGCGTGGCACCACCCATACTAACTAAAATATAAAAATAAGTGAACGTTTTTGGTGTGACAATATAACTTAAGAACGGCTTCACCGAATTCAACCAAATTTATGCGGCATATTCGGACCATCATGCAGATATTTTATGTGGAGTTTTCCCAAATTTGGAAAAGGGGCGTGGCATATGTATGTATCTTATGTATACAAATAAGTACACGTTTTTGGTGTGAGCTTATAACTTGAGAACGGCTTCACCGAATTCAACCAAATTTATACGGCATATTCAGGCTATCATGCAGATGGTTTATGTGAAGTTTGCCCGAATTCGTAAAAGGGGGTGTGGCACCTTCCATACTAACTAAAATTTTTTTGTTGTATATCTCTTGAAATATTTGTGGTAGAGTACTGGAAGTTGGTATAGAGGTATAACAAATAATTCCATACTCATGGATAAAAATGGGCAGTATTGGAAAAGAGGGCGTGGCACCTCACATCTTATATATAAAGAATAAGTGCAAGATTTCAACCAAATTTATACGGCATAGTCGGGCTATTATGCAGATGGTTTGTGTTAAGTTTCCCCGAAATCGGAAAAGGGGGCGTGACACCACCCATACTAACAAACATTTTCATCTGGTATATCTCTTGAAATATTTGTGGTAGATTACTGGTAGCTATACGTGGCCTGTTCAAGAGTTGGCATTCCAAATTGTTTATTTATTCATACCCAAGATGGAAAAACAAAAAATGTTGTATATCCAAATCTGTTGGATTAAGATTTAAAATAAAGAATCAACAATTTTGAAATAAAACAAATGATAAATTTTCATATAGAAAAATTCCAGGACTTTTCATTCGTTTTTCAATATTTGGTGTAGAGAAGCACACCGGGGTACTGCTAGTATAAATATGTAAGTATACACGCAAACATTTTCTATAATTACTGGTATAGAAAAACAATGAACTCTGAAAAGAATTACCATTTTATTCAACAAAAAAACTTTTTGTGTAACACATAAAGCATATTAAGGGCCACCAACTTACCTATTTTAAAGTATAGTTAAAACGTTAACGGATAAGATAACGGCCCAGAAACGTAAGGAACATACATAGAAATATGTTTACTTGCCTTAAAGGAAAGGCGTTCGCTTTATGAGCGAAGAGTTAAATTCATGAAAATCATAAAAAAAATTTGAATGTCAATGATGAATAAATTTTGAAAAGGGCTAAAAAAAGGGCTAGGGGCAATTTCAAATTTTTGTGGCCAAAAAAAGAATTTGGTAGCCAAATTTAGCCACCAAAGGGCTCAAACGGCAACACTGCTTCTCAACTCCTTGTTGTACCTTCTTAAAAATAATTCGCATGATATTTTGTTGCTCTATTTTTATTTTTTCAACGGGTTTGTGTATACATAACATTTTTCTAATTGTTATGCTCCTCTCAGTGAAACGTACAAACATACATTCACACTCTTACAAGTACCTGGGTGGCTGCGTCACAGTCGCATACTCCCCAACAGCGCTGCTTTATCTATCATCGCCAGCTCAAATGCAAATCGGTTGCTGTCGTGTCAAATTACTGTTGTGGGCGTCGGCACGCGTTCGGTCAAGTTGGTTGATATTTAATTATAATTTGTTTGTGATTTAATTAGTTTTTGCAATTAGTAATGCTTCGCCAATAGTTTTGTGCAATAAAAGTGTAAAAGTGAAAGTGGGAAAATGCAGAAATGTGTTTTAATAGTGCAGAGAAAAGAAAGAGTTGTTGTGATAAGCGATTGGAAATAAAACTGGCTGAAAGAGCATAAGTTCCAAGTGCGAGAATTGTCGCATATGTACATATGCATGTACATATGTGCATACATATGTATGTATCTTAGTACCATCGTTCGTTCGCTTATATACATATATCTCTTTGTGTATAAAGTTGAATACAAATTGATACAAATCTATTTCGCGGAGAGGAAAACTAAAATAACAAACCTTTAAAGACTGGTTCGTGAACTTCAAGGTGAGTTAACTTTAACCTGTGTATGTATGTATGTATATCTAATGTATATATTAATACGCTAATATAAATTTCGTATCCGTTCGTTTGGCGATCAAAATTAAGTTACAATTACGGCCAAAACCGTCATTTGAAAATTTCCGTATTTGTGTATAGTTGTTGCAACGGAACAATATTTGTTCCACAAGCTTTTCAATCCATATAGATATTCTGGTGAAATCCATAATAAAGTCTAAACTTTTGAACTTTGCTTTTAATATACCGCGCCCATTTCTATAATATTCTTTGATTGAAAAAGTTGTGGAACAAATGTTGTTAACGAAGCGATAATCTGGCGAAAGCCGCAATAAAATCTGCGTTTTGCAAACTTTAGTCGTACGCCCATTTCTAGGTGTTTGTCGCCTTAAAGAAAAATCTTGCCGTACAAATATTATATCTGGATAGGTATTCTATCGGAATCCGGAATAAAATTTTACTTTTTGCCAAAACCCGATGTTTAACACCTTACCCAATATATCTCAATATAAGTTTCCGAAAAACAATTACAAAAAATTGTTGATTCCCACAAAATCAATCATTTCGTCATAAAGAAATATATTTTAAAAATAGTTCTTGAAAAACCTCAATTTTTTTGAACCATTATTTATAGAGAATTAAACAACGATTAAGATGGTATAATTTTAAATCACTAATTTACTGGTCTTCACTATGCAAATCAACTTCAAAAAGTTTAACTGTTAATAGCTAAGCTAGCTTTAGGACAATCTTGACCATCTTATATATAGAAATGCTTAGCCTGTTTCTTTATACCATGTTCAAACAGGTACCTAATTGGCAATTAAGAACCTTTTCACCAATTTAAGCCTCAATTGTTACCCAATTTATCATAAAAAATTCGGTTATTATTTGCCAATTAATAATTAATTGGCAATTAAATTGTGTCAGATTCACTATGCAACCCTGCTAGGTATGTTTAATTTTGACTTGGAGGTATGTTTGTTGAACAAAGAGTAATCAGCTGTTTGTTTCTAGTCCTCTTTTACAGCTGATATTCCATCAGTGATGGGAAATTGAATTATAAAATTGTACCTAATTTACGGAAAACTTTACCTAAAAGTAAATATGTATTTCTATATAAAGAAAATAGGAGGATAACAATTCCCATTGATACTATATCAACTTCAGCACTCACATTAAAAAAATTTTGGCTATGAAAAGAATCTCTTCGAGCAGCGCGAAACAAAACTATGTTGGAGAAAAGGTGAATCACTTTCCTCCCAGTTCTTCGACCTGACGTTTTAAAAAGAAATATTTTCCGTCTATCTGGCGAAATCAACTACAGTTGCGTTACTTTGACCACCCTTCTGTATCACTGGTATGCCCCTTCACAAAGGAGGGAAGTTGCCCGCACCAGAAAATGCATTGAAATGTTTATAAAGATAAGAACTGATTTCCTGAGAAGTTATTTGGCTACGTTCCAAATGTACTTAAAATTATTTGTTTGTACCGATGCACTTTCAAACTAAATAAAGGTACGATTGTACCAATTTTCCATCACTGAAGGTAATCCAGCAGCTGATTTCGTATCGCTAATTGCGCAGCTGACGTGTGTGTGAACACCAAACTCAATGCCGCAATTTAAAGCTTAATTGCCTCAGCTGATTGGCCTGTTTGAACATAGTCTTAGCTTTAAAACGACGTTAACATGAAGTCTCTACGATGAGCAGAACCCGAGATATAACGATTTGAAGAAGTACATGATTAGTCAGAATCACGAAAAAATGAAAACTTTAACAGATCATATCTCCCAAGGAAAAAGGGAAAAAAAGAAATTCCTCGAACACGTGGTAACTTATTTCATGTATAGAACCTATAAAAAAATTGGAGCCAATCGAAAGTGTGACCAAATTTGGTGTCCAATATGAAGAAGAATGTCTCATAGGTAGGGATAATGATAGAAAAAATATAAAATATAGACTTAAGCTTATAATATATTAACTAGCCTGTCGTTTTATTCACAATTTCCAAATATGTAACGTACATTAGTAGTCGAAATCTATGGATAGTTATCTATCTACAAAAAATTATGGGATTAGCGAAATTTGTAAAGTTAATGAAGTTTACCAAGTTATCTATATTTATTGTATTTTGAATATTTATGGAGTTAAGGAAATTTATCGAGTTATCGTATTGCATCGACTTCTTTGTACTTATCGTTATTTATTAACTTACTGGAAACTATCGATTTATCAAATAAAAGTTTTTGAAATTTTCAAAATATGTCGAGTTATCGAAATTTCAAGGTTATATAAGTTTATCGAGTTATCACTGCTTATCCAATTTTATCATGCTACTAAGTAATTTAAACGACGTACTAAAGGGGTCTTAAAAATCTAGAAGAACAGTTGAATTTCGACAGTAACTGACACTCCTAGTTATAATAAAACTGCGTACTTACTTTTTATTTCCGACGTCAAGATTTTTTTAAAAGGACTTGGAAATTAAAAAAAAAAATGATTACATGTTTCAAAAAATTATTTTAAAAATTCAATGAAATGGACTAAAATATGGGTATTGTATAAATGAAAAAATTCTGTAGACTTTTAACAGAATACATTTTTTGGTGCATTAGGACGAATCGGCATGGAAAATGTCCCTTACAAATTTTGTCCTTTAATATCCTTGAAAATTTGCAATATTTTTTTTTTGAAAAAATTATTGTTTGAGGACTAATATACGCACGACCTCATCATCGAATTTCGTCCTGCAAACTTTATTAACTTTAAAAAGATACAAATTATTAAAATCGCATTTTAATAAATTGTTCGCCTATTCGCCCTTGTAAACCAAAAAAACTTTTTTGTTTTTAAATTCTACAGAATTTTCTCTCTCATATTGTACCCATGAGTTAATCATATCTTTGAAATTTCAAAGTCCTTTGAAAAAAAATTATAGTGAAAAAACTTCTTTCTCACTCATCATATAAATACATAGCTGGCCTTGAACTTGGGACACTTGCCGACCTATCAGGCTAACCTAATATTCGCAATTTCGTCAATTTACTGAAAAAAGTTTCTCATGCACATACAACTTGTATGGGTAGGGATGCAATTTTAGCATTGATGTTTCCAAACATCGGTCATAAACATCGATATTTTAACATCGATGTTCAGACCCCAAAAACACCGATGTTTTTGGTAAAATGAAACTTACTGGCTGTCTACATGAGGCGATTTTACAGGTAACTTTTAGTTGAAAGCAACAATTGCCTGGTGTAAACGGCCTTTGAACGGTGTGCGTATAAAGCTAACTCAATTTCCAGTTTTTGTTCTGCGTGACACTTTGATTTGACGTTTCGCTCAATGAAATCAAATGCAAACGCATGCAAGCCAATTTCGGTTGACGCAAAAAAAAAAAATCGACGGCATGCGTGCCGCAAGCCGCGAATATTGGGTTAGTCTAATGTGACCAACTTTTCCATAGCTCAACGAAGTACAGCTTAGGTTGGATTAAGTTAACGCCGCGAGCCGATTACGAAATTTCGAATGCGGCTAATTTTGATCCCTGAGAACTCAGTGTTTGTTCAGAAGTGCGAGTCAAAATGCTTCCATCTTAGCCTCACGAAAGGTTGGACAGTCTAAAAAAACGTGTGGAGATGATTCCACTTCATCTTCCTCTTGACAGCTAATACAAAAGGATCAGTTGAAATTCCTGGTCTCACCGAATTCGTCTTTTAAAGTGTCCTATAAAAACATTTGCTACAGCAGAGAAACGTCTTCTTTTCCTTTTTTATGTCACAAAAGACCCGGTTTCCCTTAGCCCAATAGCAGTTCGTGCTGCGACAATTCTGTCTGCAATATCCGAAGTCGCCGTGTTCAACATATGTATGTTAAGCGCCAGTGAAGGCTCCTAATGCTCCGCTTATTCCTGTTTTATAAGTGAGTTTCACCAGACAAGGCCTACGTGAAACAATATAGGCTTAAATCCGGTTTTCTAGAGCTAATGAATTAATTTGGGCGAGAGACCCCACCTTTTACCGATAGCTCCTCTACAACAGTACAAAGCAACGGCCACCTTTCCTACCCTTTCCTCAATGTTAGGTTTCCACGACAGCCGCCGTTGATCGCCCACCTAGTTACCTGGTTCAGGTAACCTTGAGCCAGATATAGAAATCGTCCCTTAACCAAAACTTCCACATAGGCGATCACCCGACAGCCCACTTTTTCCAGTTCCTCTAGAAGGTCGTTTATAAGCGCAATCGAGAGCAGACGAGAGAGAACACCACCTTGTGGAGTGCTCCTAATGACTCTGCACTGAGTGCAGATGCTCCCCCACTCCGCCGCGACAGTTCTGTCAGGAAGTAAGCTGTAGATGAGCCTTACTAGGTTGGTTTCAGCCCCCAGATTATGAATATACTTGACAATTGCCTCTGGAGTGACATTGTTGAAGGCCCCCTCGATATCGAAGAAGATCCCTACTGCATAATATTCATGCGCGAAAGCTTCCTCTGACCTCTTTACCAATGTGTGCAGGGCGGTATTCACCGACCTTTTCTTGCAATAAGCATATTGAGCTCTTGAAAGACAGTCACAAGGAATCGCGTTTCTTATGTACAGATTTATCAGTCTCTCTAGCGTTTTTAGCAAAACGCAGTTCGCATAAATAGGAAGTACAAGAGCGAAAAAAAGAAGTATTGTACTTCCGAAAGAAGTACGGTTGGTCACAATAGGTTAGCCTGTGTGTCATCTAAATACAGGTAGTGACAAACATCGTTGTCAGGTCGTTGAACGCATTCTTCCATTCGATAGTCAGGAGATGTTATGTAACTACTATTTCGCTGTAGAGATTTAATAATAGTTTTGTGTGATGCAGTATTGAAGTAGTTCTGTAACATATAACCCTCGGTGCAAAAGGCTCTACATACATACATACATATATGTATAAAATACTTTCGGAAATGAGTTTTGTTGCATATTACTAGAGTTTTCTCTCAATGTACACCCGCATACGCAAATTTAAAGCCATATCTTACAAAAATACTGTATTACTGTACTGTGTTATCTGATCAAAGTTGTAATACCCTTCTGCACAAGTGCGGTCGGGTTAAAAAATCAGTGTCGCTGAAGGTAGTCCGAGTATATTTTTCTACTCCTTATGCACGCAGCATTTCTCTTTCAGTACGCTTTTATGAGTTACAATTAAAAAAAAAACTTCATTATTTGTGGGCTCTAGTTAATTTATTTATCATACTTTCTTGGCGCCACAAATGTACTGCACGAAAAGTCGTTACTTTTACTTAAAGTTTCATGCATTCATGAAAGAAAAAATAATAATAGTTATAAAGTAGCCATTGTGTATTCACATCAATGTCATAATCACGCTTAATTTTATTATCAGCCGCGACTACGTGGACAACTGATTGTAGCAATATACTTACGTTAAAGATATGTATGTATATAGGATGTAAACACAAATATAAAAGTGCATAATATGTATGTGTGTATGCATACATATGTATGTACATAAATTACTACTATTAATCGTGCCAAGTTGTACCAGGCCCTACTGCCGCCCACAAAAGAACCACTCTGCATTTCGGTAGACATATCTGTTGTAATTTACAAGCATTTATCTATTTAGTCGAATTGTAGTAGAATGATAAACAGTTTGATTATTAAAATTGCCTGAGCAATTGCTTATATGTACTACTACTATACTTGTGAATCCAGGCACATACATACGTGTACATATGTATGTATCTACATATGTCGGCTGCCGGCGCTTTCGCCAAGACTAAATAAACTAAAACAGGATGCAATTGTTTAAGAGCTGTATTCGTTTGTGTGTACAAGCTTATAAAAATGTTTCTACAATGCAAGATTCGCGGCAAAATGTCACTTTAACATAAAGCCACTGACGTCATGCTCCAGTTTTGTGGGTTCAGCAGGTCGTTCATTTGTGTCAGAGCTTTTATTGGGTAATTTACCGGCGCTGATATATCACTTCTGTGCCTTACCGGACGTTATCAATTTGAAACACTTATACTTACATACATATGTATGTATATGTGTGATGCACTTTATTTAAACACATGCGTATATGCATAAAAATTGATGATGTAAATATGTTTTTTTCTAAATTAGTATAAGGTCAATCTTTAGAAGACCATACAAAATATACTTACGAGGGTCACTAAATTAGGCTTTCGGCGAATAGGTGTGACCACAGAGTCACAGTGACTGCCGGTTCTGCCTTGAAGATGATGAAACTTCAGAGGATTTTCTATGTTACTGTCTGGCTTTGGCCAGAAAAATATTTATGGTCGAACCCTTTGTTATTAGGAATTCGTCTACCCTTTTAGGACTCATTAGGGAGACCGAGGTATCTTGACCAGACTGGGTTAGGGACTCTCTCTTTAAGAGCTACAAAAGATATTTCAGGTCGCTGTGTCTCTTGTTCTGTTACACTCAAGAAATAACTAACTTAAAGCATAAGCAGACGGCAGCGTTGATCCGGATCAACTCGGGAATTAACTGCAGGTGATCCGGATTAAGTCCGAGTTAGTCCGGATCAACGCTGCCGTCTGTTTAAGCTTTAACTAAATAAGTAACCAAGGAAAAATCATTGCATACCAAAACATTTAATTTTAAGAACAATAAAGTTCCATTTGGTGGGGTAGAATTTGAGTTATTAGAATTTAGTAGGATTAGGAGGTGCTCTAGGTCAAAAGGATCATAGAAGAGTTTTAGTACTTTAAAATATCTTTTCAATAATATAACATATGGAAATCGAGTCGTAAATAAAATAGTTGAGAAAAAATCCATTTAGGCAGTTTGGAGAATTCGCCAAGCACGAAACTTTTTATTTTAAAAAACTGCTCCCAAAGTAAGCTTTCAGGCTGGAGGTAGGGGTTAATTGCAAACTTATTTTTTGTATCAGAACCAATTGAGTGTGCAGGCTTATTAATTTACAGTATTTTTTACCTATCTCGAACGTTGGGCTACACGAACGATTCTTCTGCAGAGGAGTGCTTAAAACATTAGTCCCGCGGCATCATTGTAGCCTATTTTAATGTAAATTTAATATATCGCCAGCTGAGATAGGGCGTTTGTTGATCCATTTGCTTAGATATGGCGTTCTTAAACCAAATTCTTAGATAGGGCGTATTTTAATCAAACTCTAAAATACGGCGTTCTTCAACCAAATTCTGAATTAGCGCTTTCTTGAGCCATTTTCTGATATAGGGCGTTTTCGAACTGCCTGCCGAGATAAATCGATCTTATACTCAGTCGTCGATATGCTCATACTTATGTATAAATATTTTCTTTATAATATTTATCTGACAATAATGATACCAATACGAAAGAATACTCAGGCGACGCCTATAGATAGACTATCTCCTTTAAGTTATCGTTGAAAATTTTTTATCATCCCCCTTTCCGAAATCCTGGCTACGTCACTGCTTGCAACATAAAAAGCAATTGTCCAGATTATTTTAAATTATTTCACGGCTAGTAGAACACAGTGGACGAAGCTCCAAAACAACGCCCTCGGGTCAGCAACGGAATGCCCTACTTATGATGCCTGAACCTAACCTGTATAGCGAGGTCCCAATGATGTCCGGCGAGGAATACAATTTCAGTCAAACAATTTCCATGATAACTTTTACAAAGTCTCGCCTCGTGAATGCCGTCATCGAAGTCCAACCAGCGCCTATCGCTGACAAAGAGTCTAGAGCGATAGACGCGCTGGACTCTGACACAACTAAAGTCAGGATGCTGTAGCAGAATTACCTCGTATTTAACCAGGCTCCACCCCGCCATACCTAACACATATCCGGCGTGCGAATATACCCGCCATGACACCAAAGACCTTTTCACCTCCGCCCTTAAACTCACGCAACCTCGATCCATTTGGTCCAAACCAGTAGAAATAGCCACGTTTTCTGGACCTACCGTAAGTTGAGCTCAACGAAAACAACTAGGCGATTTCGGCAGGGCTTGCCGTAATAATAAGGATATGAATAACAGTTCACTCCTGCTTCCCCCACAAAAATTTTGTCCAACGCAGAAATAAATTTTGGTACACCGCTTTCCAGGGAGCAAAGTCTTTACCTGTTGATTTTAGTTTCTCTTGTAGCAAGTAGAAATGTACCTACGCATATTCTTTAACAAATTTGTATATGTCTTATGCGTAAGCTTTATACATAGTCGGCGGCCGTTTGCACTTTGATGTTAATGAGCACTTCAAACGCCCTCAAGTAGACCACTGCACAAATTACGCACTTACCAATGCCACATTGCGCCCATCCGCATGTCAAAACTCGCAGAGCTATCGACAGACGGCTGTACAAATATACGTGTGTATGTACGTACATAAAGAGAATACCATAACAAACCACAGACAGAGCCCCCTAAACGTTTACTTGAGGATCAACAAATATCAACAAAGTGGTAAGTAGCTTGAAACAGCAGCCGCAGTAACTGCGAGTGCCAAGTGAGCAGCCATCTCAATGAATGAGTGAGGACATATCTACATAATGTATTTATATCCCCAAGTGTATGTACTCCAGGGCGGTCCTTAAATGTAGGAAGCAAATTTTTACATCAGATTTCCTAAGCCTCAACCCCTACGTCGATGCTACTATAGTCGAAGATATCACTTATAAATTTTTGGTACCGATTGGAAACGTTTAAGGCGTGTCGCACAGGGATCAAAGTTCAGATTACCCTATGAAGACGTCTTAAAGCTCAAACAGACGGTAGCGTTAATCCGGATTAACTCGGACTTAACTGCAGGTAATCCGGATTATGTCCGAGTTAATCCGGATTAACGCTGCCGTCTGTTTGAGCTTTTAAATGGCTCCAATTGGGACCAAAATTTATATGTAATATCTTCGACGTTAGTAGTATCGATTGTGGATATTAGATGCAAAAAAATAAATAATTTTATTTTTTGAGCCTCTATAGCAGAATCTGACCTTTGCCTCCTGTGCGACCTTAACCGTCTCCTGTCTTTAAAAAACTGTATATGTGATATCTGTAACCGTGCTATTACCGATTATGGGAGTGATATTGAAAAAAATCGTACCCTAATGTACACCTATATATGTACACATGTATATGTATGTATGTGCATCCTCATTGAATGCAACTTGCCACTGCTGCATTTGATGCACGAAAGCTGCTGTGAGAAGGTAGATTTTGTGCTTTGTTTGCTTATGTGTTGCCTGCAATCGAATGAGTTGTGGCACCTCCCTGCAGATGTTGCATCACAAACTAAGCGAACGGCTGTTTATGCGCTTTGTGTGTTTTATGTGTATATTTAGTTATGTAGGTCTGTATATGTATATCTGTATGTTTATTTGTATGTGACCTGAGCTTCTTGGCGTGATGTTGTTAATATCTTCTCACCTGCTGTTGCTGGCACTGCTGCTGCTGCTTTTGGTGGCACTGTTTGTTGATTTCGCGGCAGCTTCTATTTATTGTGGCAGCGGTAGCCGACACGAATCCTAATTTGTTTGTTTACAAGTGGAAGTTGCTTTTGAGCATTTTTGTTTTCATTTTGTTTTGACTGTTGATGCTATTACAATTCGTTAGTAAAAAATTGAAGGAAGAAATGTTTTAGCCTGGAATTAACGGTCCTTCTTTTACTGTTTAGTACAGTAAAGATTTATTGTAAATTACGTAAGTTATTTAAATTATTTTACATTTCATTTAGTAAAATGCAAAGATATACAGGGTGTCCTAGACTACCCGTCCAAACCTTCTGAAATGGCTAAAAAAAAATGTTTTTATTGGAAAACGAAAAAAAAAATTGATCACCAAGTCATAGATGATCCATCTTTTGGTCGTATTGCCGACTACCGGTTTTCTTACCTTCAGGGTCTAATATTTTGTCATGCGACCCGTGTCGAGGGCCAGCCTGACAAGTGCCCTTCATAAAGACAAGTGACGGACGCAGTGCTCCGGAGCAATTTAAGCTTTAACTGGGTACAAAATTCTATGCCCGTTTGACGGTCCACTTTCTCAGCCACTCGTAGGACCTATTATAGATGCAGGTAAGAAACTGAGTCATAACATCCGATCGAACTAGGGCTGCGGCAGCACCGCTATCTCCTATGCCTGCAATAAGTTCGCTACAAAAGCGCGCCGCAAACATCGAAAACAGTATCAAGGTACTCGCTAATATGGGAAATTCAAAGGTTTAATCCTCCCGCAAAAGTCGAACCGGCTGGGAGGTCTGCGGCGCCAACACCGAGCGTTCGTTGCTTCCATTAGTAAGCTGCCCACTCACCGCATAGGTCAACTTCGACTGCTGCCTGTGAATACATGGGCAGATTTATGACATGCGGCAGGACCAAAGACTTAAGCAGAGCACACCACGCTAAAGCCACAAGCCTTCATCATTTGGACGAGCAAGACGACCTTAGTTGGGCGAAGTTTAGGTATTATTCCTGAACTCAATATCGGATGTTCTTCAACTAAATAGAAATAACATCAGGTTAGTCTCCGAGTACCTTACGGGCGTCAACAAATTACGATTTCATATACATCGAATAGATGTTATCGCAGAATCAAAATACCGGCTTCGCCTTGAGGATGAGGAAATTTTCGAATAAATTATTTGTGACTGTCCAGCCTTGGCTCCAACGGCCAAAGCCTTAGAAGTAAGAAATTCGGATTTTTAGGATTCTTTAAGGAAACCGTGGATGTATTGGGCATACTGGTTTAGACCTTTCAAACCGTAATGTCTCTTGTTCTGTCATACCAGTGCATTTATCTTATCTTATATAGGTTTAACAGAAGTATTGGGAAGAGCAGAGGGCAAGTTGCCAGGTTCTGGTCACGGATGGGACGTAAACAGTAAGAGAATCTTCTTCCTTGGGATCCTTTTTGTGGAACTGCTTTCAAGACGTATCTTAAGAGATACTTACTTAGACACTCACCTCCTGAGCGCACCTGGTTTACCTTTAGGGGTGGAAATTAGTCGCTTTCGGAAGTTATTTTGAAAGCCCGTAGGATTTATCCAATCTCTTACCAGAATGCTATCACGGTTAATTCATTCTGTTGTCCCTCCATGCCCCTACATTTTTTGAAAACACGCCACCAACATATATGTAGGTGCTATAAAAGAAGGTAAAAGTTATTCCTATAAACTTTATTACGTCTACATGTGAATTTGTATTGATGTTTATATATTTACGCACATAAATATATTCCAGGCACGCTCCAAATTTTCATTTCATTTTTCCCACACTAAATGTATGTGCTGGTACACACGAAAAACTGTACAGCTTTTTTTCAATTCGATCTAATATAAAACTCATTAGAAGTGCAATTTAATTAATTCTATCTACCGCAGGCATTATCGTGGCCATTAGGTGTAAATCAGATTAATTTACTAATTGATATTAAAATCTACTTACCAGCTAAACAAGTAGCAGCACTAAATTAATTGGTGTTTGCTTTATGTATTTTTGAATGTTCATTTTGTTTACATTCACACATCTGGTCAATGAAATATGTACGCCTGCGTTTTTGGTTTTAAATTTCGTGTAAACTTTTGTGGAGAACCGTTTAATTGAATTTATTGATGACTAGCAAATACCCGGTGTGCTTCGCTGAGCCTTGAAAGTATTTTTGCGTTGATACTCCCTCTCACTACATCCTAAACACTTTTAATTCCCAATTATTGTAGAGGAATGAAGAACAATCTAAAACCTCTTGTCTGCATATCGAACACTTCGCAAAAATAAGTACCTACATATCTTTCAGCTCTTACACATCTTCTATCTATACATATATCATTACCCTTATATAGAAAGACCTTATCTAATCTGAATTTTTTTACATAATGATAAGAAAATTTAATAAAAATTTAGCCCCACAAGTTTCTGTGTGTGGCTGAGTGGTTAGAGGTGCATAATACCGCCTCCATATAACCTAGGCTCGATCCATGGTACGGGCAACAGCTTAATTAGAAAAAGTGCTTTTCTTAACAGCGCACATACGAGTATTTACATGAAAAACCCGGTCACCAATACTTTAAGTCTTTTCTAAAAATAAAACAACACATTAAACTATTTTGGGAGTAAATTACGTAACTCAAGTTTTATATATGTCAAGCTATACAGAACACTTTTTGAAATTTTTTTACTCAAAATCGTGGCTCGAATTGTCACATACGATATCGTTTACTCGTCACGTAACAACACATTTTTCAGATTATGACATACGTGAACATACTCTTCATCCCATTCATCTCATACGACTGAGGTATCACGTAATTTTCTTTCGTATGGTTTTCGATCCGTGAACGGATATTGCGCTGTTTCTGAAAACTTGTATTTAAAAAACTTCGGTGGGCTTAAACTCTGGCCAACATCCCAAAATAAGAGAGAATACATTTCAGAACGGCTTGCGAACGATCTTCTGAAATACAGCGAGATAGTTATTGCCCATTTAAGGATCCTAATGTGAGCTTGACGATCTACAAGCGAGTCATCGTTTAAAATATTGGCTGCTGACTGAAGCTTGATTATGAGAGTTGCTGTAAGAAGATATTTCTATGAATTTTAATATGAATATGAATATGAATGTGAATATGTATACAACTATGAATAATAATAATAATAATAATAATAATAGATTGGCGCTTACACATATGTCAGTGTTTGGCCGAGCTTCTCCTCCGATTTGTGGCGTGCGCCTTGATGTTGTCACACAAAGCGGAGGGACCTACAGTTTTACGCCGACTCCGAACGGCGATTGTATTTTTATGAGAAGCTGTTTTTCATGGCAGAAATACACTCGGAGGTTTGCCATTGCCTGCCGAGGGACGACCGCTGTTAAGAAAAAAACCCGTTTTCTATAATTTTTTGATGTTGCTTTGACTAGGGCTTGAACCCAGGCATTGTGGAGTGGAAGCGCGCACTGCTTACCACTACACCACAGCGGCCGACGACAACTATGAATATGACTGTGAATATGACTGTGAATATGAATACGGATAATAGATACTCTGCAATCGAGTAAACGATCTTATTTTGATGACCGTGAGGGTACATAAACTCAAAATTTTATAAATTCAGCCAGCGGGTAATTATGATTTCGCATACAGCGGCCTACACAATCCTGCTTCCATACATATGTATGTACATAACTGCGTATAATTAAAAACAGTCAAGTACATAGCTTAAAATAAATTAATTTCAAATTAATTTCACTT
Source organism: Rhagoletis pomonella (assembly GCF_013731165.1). Classification (NCBI taxonomy): domain Eukaryota; kingdom Metazoa; phylum Arthropoda; class Insecta; order Diptera; family Tephritidae; genus Rhagoletis; species Rhagoletis pomonella. Next base: position 7,715,426 of record NW_023458565.1, read on the forward strand.
TTACTAAAGGCATGGACTTTAAGAGAGCATAGGCCGATTGGAGGCCACACCTTCACTCTGATGTGAATGAAAATGAATTCAATTTCTTTGTTGCCAATGTGGATACTTGTCACCTGACTAAATGCCAGCGATGTGCAATTGACAGGAATAGTGAAACAGATAGGATAACAAAAGGAGTAGTGGGAGGAAGCAGAAACCGGTAGTCACAGCAGAAGGTAGCATTTAAAGGCGAGGATATGTTTAAACCTCGAACATTAGCACTTACGCAGAGCATATGCGAAACAAACGCACGAGCAAATGTTTTGCCTTAAGCAGTGGGCGTCTGGCGACGGCGCACACCTATGCAGATAACATCTAACGAAATCGCACGTCAATGTCATTGCCACAGAAAACCAAAACAACACAACTAAACTGCATCATCAAACGCAATGCATAAAAAAAAAAAACGAAAAACGATACTAAACCCGCTCAAAGTAACAAAATGAGCAAACCGATGAAGTGACTTGCGAACGCTGCACTACGCCGCGTCGTGTGACAAGCGGCCAATGAATGCCAGACAGCGCCCACTCACTTTGTGTGCACACACCCAGCAGGCGGCGATGTCGGCAATACCACACGCACTCCTCAAATAGACGCATCAAAAAGCTGGAACAACATCGGGGCGCATGAGCTCGTGCCACAAGTTGTATAACTCGCACAATATAAAAAAAAAAAAACACAGCAGCAATGCCCATGAGTGGAGTGCAATTGTAGGCAATGACCATTTAAAATGCCATTGAGCGTGTAATCGATCTAAAATTCGACGGTGGCTAGAAGCTGTAGCCGATTCTGAAATTCGTAGTAAGCGCCAAAGCGATGCAGAATCCAATGATTGTCTAGGGATGGACATGTTATTTCGGGACCTAGTATTCAGATGAGTTATTTTTGCAGTACAGTCCTATATCATTTCTTGATTCTCACCATAAGTATCGGCGCTGTGCTGAGGTGTGAAAGGAGTAAAGCCTTATTTTCTCTGCAGAAAACTTACACGACTCCATAGAGTTTAAGGAAATTCATCGCAGTCCTCCTGAGTTCCGTTTGGCTGGGAGGTCTGCCGTCTGGTATATTACTAGCGCCAAGTCTCTTAGGTCATTATGTTGTTCATCCTTCGCATAATTTCAACATATGTTGCTCACCTTAAGGCAAGATTAAAGATTTCGACCCCAGGCAAAGCAAATCCGTAGCCTATGAAATATTTCTTTTCACAATATCGCAAACTTATTTTAAAACTCTAGTCAGTATACGTAAGTGGAATTTGCTTAGATTGTCCGAGTCCAAGCCCCATTCGTCAAAAGGCAGAATATTCAGAGAGAAAGAACTCAATTAATCAGTGTACCGTCGGTATTCCCCTTGAAAACCAGATGATTGTCTTCGTGAGCCACAACAAATTTTGCCTTCTTAGTTATTTTAAGAAATCAAGATGCTCTCCAGACACCCAAGTCTTTGCACCGAAAGTTTGTGGTAGCATTAGCCTTTCCTCAACCTTTTAAGTGTCCGCTTCTTCGTTTCATCCCTCAGATCCCTTAGAATTTTCAGGAATAGATCATGTGACTGACTTACAACTCCAAACTATCTCACTTCTTCACTGCAAGGAGCCCAACCTTCTCTCCTTCGAAATCCTCGGCAACCACTTCTACCACCAGGATGAAAGGGATCTGGCTACAGCCGACGTCACGGCAAACAAATTCCCATGGTGAATAACCGGAAAATCTTCGCAGCGAGCTCTCTTTCTTCACGCGTACAAACGCAATTGCCAAGAAAGTACAGAGCCGCAGCAAAATCCTCTATTCCTCAATTCGGCAGTACTTTTGGCAAAGACAAAGAAACGTCGTGGCCAACATACCCGGCAATTAGCCGGCCGGTTCAAAATAATGCAGTGCCTGTGTGAACGCCGGTTACAATTAGTACACTCTGAATGAAGCTGCAGACAAGCCACAACACAGCACTCTGGACAACCACGGAATGCCATCTGATGTCGCCAGAACATCATATCCCCAGTGAAGCCTAATTTCTCTCAGTAAGGGGCACAACATCATGTTCACCAAGCAGTTTCTAAGTAGGTGCTACAGACGGGAGCACCCGATCCGACATTTACTTGAGCTGAAGGACGAGTTCCCGCACCAAGCACAGCACCGCTGAAACTGAGACTGCACAGGCGGGCTATTAACAGCATTTGCAGATAAGCTGTTACCACATACACAGACTCAAGTTCTATGAATGCCGTCATCAGTGCCCAATCAACGCCTGTGGACGAGAGTGAGCTTCTACTGCCAGGGAGACCCGAGTATTTTTGGTCCGACTCGTCTCTCAACATCGCCAATGAGTGTCCAGCATGTGCACACCTCTTTTTATATGCACACTCAATCCAACTCAGCTAACATACCTCTCCCTATGGTTCGACCCCATCGAAACATCCAGCGCGTACCGTTAGTTGAGCCTGAGGATAATTAAGGACTAAGTAAGCCGTTACAACAACTACGTCTTTTAGGCATTATTTATGAGAGGATACAGAATCCAACAAACACTTTACAACAACCACGTCTTTTAAGCATTACTTTTGAGTGGAAACAGAGGATAATCATGACAGAAATCGCCACAAAATATAAAAATAATAAAAAAAACTCGGGATTATTTTTATATAATTTCTCGAGATTTCTTGTCTGGATTGTGTCTTGTCGGGATTATGAATGGTCGGGACTCGTTCGTGTATGTGTTATATCTGGTCGGGATTTGGTGAATATTTATGTTTGGTGGTTTGGCTGTGTCTGGATTATGTCTTTCGGGATTTTGTATGCCGAGATTTCAATATACACCCCTGTGAAGCTGTTTCCTGGCCTTCTTTCCGTAGGAAACGCAAATCGATGCTCTTAGTTTTAAATAAAAACCGGTTCTTCCTTATAATGACTCTTACCGGCCACTGCCTTATTGGTTTATTATTAATTAATTAATTAATCCCAACGGCTTTTTACCCTCCATTCCCGTCCAACCGAACGAGGGGCGCAGTCCGCATGACGTACGGAACCTTGTTTTTTTTAGTTTTTTGGTGCCGAGTAGTGGAAACAGGAGTTTGTTAAGTGTCGAGATCTAAAACTATTCAGCTACAGAATCAAATTCATAAGCTGATTGGATATGCTAAAGATAGTATTTCAATTATTGAGAGTGGAAATAATAGTTTTCTTTATAGTAAAAATCGAGTCCGATACGTCAAACGTGCTGGAATGACAGTTAAAATCTTGACATAAACCACGGAATGATTCGTTTAGTTCAAAATTAGTTTTGCATGGCTTTAAAAATAGAGGTCGAAAGTGTCTTGACACTCGAGAAGGAACATTAAAATTTACCTCAGCCAGGAGGGCCGGGCTATTAATCAAGCCTGTCATTAATTTTACGATAAATATTATACCTAGCATTTCTCTACGGCTTGCGAGTGTAGGCAAATTTATGAGCTTTAGACGACTTGTGTAAGGGGGGAGATTGTAATCTGAATCCCAGTTAAAATTACGCAATGCAAAAAGCAATCATTCAATCCTTTCTGAATGTACTTGGTAGCGGGGATTCCAAACAATAGATCTGTATTCCAGTATAGGTCTAACTATATACTATACACCATAAGTCTCGGTATGGACGCACCGGATTATTGCTATGATAAAAAGAATTAAATAGAAGAGGAAAACCTGGAACAATTTTCATAACCCCGCCCATTTGTTATAAAGCTCGTAACATCGGAAAGAATTGGCCACACCATTTGTTATGACAGGGGGCACACCTTGGCCTATATGTGGAGCTATTTAAAATCAACCTGATATTACTTGGCGGTTAAATGGTGGAACAAAAGAGGTTAAGGCTTAAACGGCGTTGACTACCGGTGGTAGTTCATTTCCATTAACCCTTCGAGAGCAGGCCGCTAGAAAAGTAAATTATTAGCTCAGTTCATCTCATACACTTGAGTCGTTTTCATGGTGGTCTTAATAGCTGCCGAAATAAATCAAGACCACCATCAGTATTTAGAGAACTTCCAGTAAGTAGTTTATTAAAAAGTTCTCGCACGTGAATGGTCACCCCTTTGGAAGAGAATTGATTTGTCTAAATTCAATCTGTCCCTAAATATATTCCATAAAGATTTTTTTTTTGATTACCTCTATCAAGCTTTCCTTAAAAGCATGAGGTTGAGGAGAAATTTACTCCGACCGAACGTAGATGAACCGCCGGTTGGCCTCAAGTGGATGAACGGGATTTAAATCGGGATTGACGACAACAGCATTGATATGAAATAATTTGACTCCTGACTTATTTCAACTAAGTACAAGTATTTAAGCTAAACGCACAGTAAATCACGGCGTTTATCTGTTGACGATTGTCAGCGTGCGTTGTGAACTGCAGCCAGCAAGCGAGGCAATTTTATTATAGCTGACCAACAATTTCTTACTTTCTTATACAAGAATATGCAGCATTTTGGTGCAATGCTAATCGGCCCTCCGCTTAAAGCTCAACTTATCCAAGTATGTAATATTAAAATTCTCCTCCTTTTAGTCTATGCATTCTCGCTCCCATCTCAACTCTATGCGTTATCCGTTATCAACGTCACGTGATCTGTGACAATTGCACGCCGAGTGCATTACATCTTCCATGGAAAAAGGCGTTGATATCACTTGTCACAACAACACATCCAACTCTAAGCTTTTATGCACAACTGTGACAACATGAATGTCTGTATGTTGCAGTGTATGTACTTACTTGTGTAGATGCCAACGACAATACTGTGCTTCACTCTGTCATCGCTGCATCGGATCTTTGGCTCATGAAATACTCATGCTTGTAACTATTAATGTAAGTATGTGCTCATTCATGGAATACCTTGTTATTAGCTTTGGTCCTTCCTAGCGCTTCGTCCACTTGATTCACTATGAAATAAAATCGAAAAAAAAAATCCATTTAATTTCTTTGGATTATTACAAATGCATAAATTTGCTTCAAGTGTTTTGGATATGTTTGTAAATGGGTGCATACGTTTGCACAAATGACATGCGCAGGACCCACATGTAGTTGCATCATTTGCATAAAACATTTTCTGAAAATTTTTAACATTCCAAAAGCGCACGTCTGCATTTTCACAGAAGTACCATTTACCGCAATCATTCGGCGTTTGTGTCTGGGTATTCTTCTGGAATAAATGATTTGGTCATATTTTCACCAACTATTTTACACACTAGTTTCTAAAAAAAAAACACCACAAACTTCAGGAAAGCCTTAATTGGACTTGCCAATTTTCCTGCGTTGGACGAGCAGAGCGTATTGTTATTGCGGTTGGGGATACAGCACTACGACGTTAAGATCTATTGTGCCCCTTCATCGATTTATGGTGTGCCTATTATCCCAGTGTCCGAGAGAAGCTTTAGTATTGAGCGTAAATCTCTGGATTTATCTACGCCTTCAACAGTGCATAACACCTTTCAAAGATGGGCTGTGCAGTTTCGTATCCTTCCTGTGAAATAGGCATCGCTCGTGCAAATAAATTACCTGTTTAAATAAATTAATTAATTGTTTATTGGTCAGCCTGCAGAGTCCTGTCAAAATTCCTGTAATCTGTTCCTAAAAGTGCCTTAGACCTGGTAGATTATTCCAGTAGCGATTTATTTGAGTCTCTTTCTCCAATTGGGCCAGGGCAGAGAGTGCCACTTTTCCTATGCCACAGAAGGGCTTTAGGTCGATTAAAGAGATTGATGCTCCTTTTTAGGCAAGTCCCAGAATCCAGAGCACGCAAACTCGACTAGTCAGACCAAGAGTATTCAACTTATCAAGGCACTGCATCACCAGTTTCGATGTTATCGGATGATATCTTAGGGCCTTAATAGCCGCGTGGCTGTCAGTCAAGAACGCAATGTTCTTATTTCGCTCGTTTCGCTTGATATTAAAGTACGCGGAACTTTTCCATAGCTAAAGTTTAAGCCCGGAAAATAGACATATACATAAATATTTTTCCCTAGGTCCCGAACATCTCAACCTCGGTCCAACTACACTTATCCTGGTACCTCCTTCAGTCAATGGGCCTTCAGTGTACCAGGCTATCAAATGTTGGTTTATCCCTTTAAGCGCTTTAATTATCTCAAGTTGTTAAGCTCTATCGACGATGATAATTCCGTAAGTTATTAGGGGTCGTGCTATCGCCATATAGATCCATCTCAGTGTTTTTGGGGAGTCTCCCCCGCTTTTTTTTTGCTATGGAACTAGGTGTAAAAAATGGTCTTATAGCTTTCTTCGCAGTTTTCAGTGATAGCAAAATATTCCAAAGCCGGATGAGCCATCTTTTTGGTACGTCAGACGGGATTTCTGCTAATTCACAGCCGACATGGCGCAACTACCTGACGTTGTGCAGATAGGCGATAAGCGTCATTCATCGAGTAGCAATCAGCAAATATACCAAGTTTTGCTACGCGAATACCGTTATCAGTGTTGACCCACCACCGATCGCAGACGAAGAGCTTCAGCTACCTTGAGAGACTCGTGTAATAAAACTAATGTGTGGATTCTGAAGCTGACCGAACTCTTATTTGTCCAAACACGAAACCGACATGCCCAATACGGCTTATAAAGGCACCTTTTAGGAAACCAATCCCTTACTCACTTCACCCGTTAAGCGCACTCAGATAACACGCTTTTATTTTTCGCCCGACTCACATTTTGTGGGTCTACCATTATTTGAGCTTGACAACAACTATTGGTAGATCAGCCAATCTGGGCCGAGCTTAGTGGTGTCGCTACAGTCAACAATCAGCAAATGGAACTCGCCACGAAATATACAGAATTTGCCTCTGAAGGAAAAGGGTATTCGACTCTCTGTGGCTTATATTTAAGTTGAATATAGCCTATGAATATCATTCTAATGATTGTTATTAAGACCGCTTAGTGGAAGATCTCTTAACTTTAATCTAAGTTAGGAATCTAAAATGACAGCTAACTGTTAAATTATATCGAATTTCCTATGTAAATAAAAGCGTTCACGTATCAAGAAAGCTCGCCACGTTGTAAACAAAACATAATTTACTAAACTAGCATCTGATCAGAGAATTTCAATTTAGAATTCTTAGATAACTAAATGGGAAAGTATCGTTCTTAAACTTAAGTATAAGCTAATTTTCCATTGACACTAAATACCTACTCGTATTACAAAAGCAATAAAAAAGCACGACAAATGTAGATTTAAATTGTTTTGTCCCACTAAATTGTTTATATGTGTACATAAATAAGTAAACAAATGAAGGTGCATACAATTTAAAAGGCATATGTATGTATATGGGGCGTTCCATGCCAAAACGGACGGGGTTCGCACTTCATGTGTTTGATTTGTTTCAAATTTTTAGTGTTGATGCATAAACATAAATAATAAATAAATATCAAATTTACAGCACAAAAACAAAAACAAATCGAGTTAATAGTTTTTCAAATACCTCGAGGACGGGGCGAAAAAAATCACTTATACACGCATGAAACTTCTCTATGAAAAGAAATATTAAAAAAAAATTGTTTCTTTAAAAATTTTTCATCTAAAAATTTAATTTGAGTCATGCATTCTTTTACACCGGAGTTGAGTAAAATGAGTGCATTTCAAATTTAAAAATTTTTGTAATCTTTTTTAGAATTTTTCTGATTACGCAGTCTTGTTAAATTTTAGAATAACAAAGTGCAAGTTTTAAGCTACTGCAAAATTGCGCTGATTTTTAATATTTTTTATGCTGACGGCTTTTTGCACTTTTTTCTTATGGAGCAAAATGCGCAAAACCGTTTTTAAAGAAAACTAGAAAAAATTATCGACAGTTTTGCAATCGCTCAAAACTTGCCCTTTGTTATACCAAACTTTAATGGGCTACAAAACAGCATACTCAAAAAAAATCTAAAAAAAAATTTAAATTTGTATAGTACTCATTTTACTCAACTTCGGTGTAAAAAAATTCATAACTCAAATTATTGTAGAGTGCATCCCATGAACTATACTTAAATATTGCGCAATAGTCTGAGCTACCATTGTGAATTAAAAATATTTTTTTTGAGATGGCATATTTTTTTTTATCACAAAATTTGTATGTGAAAAATTTTTCGAGAAAATTTTTTTTTTTTTTATATTTCTTTGGTCCGTTTTGGAATGGAACGCCCCATATACAAGTATCTCGACGTGTCTGCATGACTTTGAGGATGTCTTCGCTGTTTTCAAACGCCGCATTGCATCTCCATTACAGTCATTTGTTTTTCAAAGTC
>NW_023458565.1:7723724-7731247 GCF_013731165.1 Rhagoletis pomonella
TTTTTCGGTGTCGCCCTCGCCCTGGGCTTGCGGTTGTGGTAGCGCAACGCGATTGCCGATAGCGATGTACGTGGATCAGCCATATGTATGTAAAGTGTATGTACAATTGCGATCAGAACATTGGCAGAGAGAGAGCGTCAAAGACGAATGTATTAAGGAAAGCGTTGTTAGGAAAAGGTTTTCATTTTTGGGAATGACATTTTTTTCGCACGCTGTAAGAATACGAAGAAGTAACCGAAATCAGCAAAAAAATTTTAATCCAAAAATACTTTCATCAAATTACAACATTACTTCTCAATATGGATTTCAAACAAAGTAGATAAGAACTCTATGTGGAGATGAGTGAATGTGATCCAACTGCGGCCATATTTAACCATTTCCATCTGTATGCAATGCCTATGGGGTATCCTGTAAAAAGTTTAATGTATGCGGAAGTCTTTAGTAAGGTCAATTGACTGTTTGGATCCTCTTAGATTAGCATTTTGTCTAACGAAGCACTCATTCTTTCTTCCTGAGCTCTTTTTTGATGATATGTCGGTCTTCCTCAAGGAAGAGCTTGAAGCCTAACGAAGTGGTGCTTAGGTTAGATACAGTTAGAAGTGGAAGGTGTCATTGCTCTTATTGTTCATTGTGAGACTGAAAAAGCGTGCGATTGCTGGCTTATGCCGATGACATCATCATAGGTAACAAAAACCGTGAAGTCTGTTCTGCCTTATCCAAGTTGGATAAGGAAGCAAAGCGAATGGGTCTGGTGGTAAACGAGGACAAGACGAAGTATCTCCTGTCAACAAACAAACAGTCAGCACATTTGCGCCTTGGCACCCACGTCACTGTTGACAGTTACAATTTCGAGAAAGTAGAGAATTTCGTTTACTTGGGTACCAGCATTAACACCGATAATAATGTCAGCATTGAAATCCAACGCAGAATCACACTTGCCAACAAGTGCTACTTTGGACTGATTAGGCAATTCAGGAGTAAAGTCCTCTCTCGACGTACGAAAACCACGCTCTATAAGTCATCATGCCGGTGCTGGTATATGGCGCAGAAGCATGGACATTGACAACATCCAATGAGGCGGCTCTTGGAGTATTCGAGAGAAAGATTTTGCGGAAGATTTACGGGCCTTCACGCGTTGGCGACGGCGGGTACCGCAGACGCTGGAACGATGAGCCGTATGAGCTTTACAACGACATGGACATAGTGCTGCTCAGCTGGGTTGGCCATGTCGTTCGATTGGACTCCAACACTCCAGCTCTAAAAGTGTTCAACTCGAAACCCGCTGGTGGTAGCAGGAGGGAGGCCCCACTGTGTTAAAAAGACCAAGTAGAGAAGGACTTGGCTTCACTTGGCATTTCCAATTGCCGTCAATTGGCAGAGAAGAGAAACGACTGGCGTACTTTCTTGAAAACGGCCAAAATCGCTTAGGCATTTACATCGCCAAATAAGAAGACAGTTTGGCTGAAGTCGCCACATTCAACTCCTCAATGAAGATTGTAACACTTAGGGGTCGCTGAAAACATTCCCATTCCTGGATGAGAAATGGCTTTAGCCCACCGCGATAATCTCGAACCCGTGGTAAGACCAGCTGAAGCTGTATGTCGGCTGCCCGCCAGAGACCATATACTAGGCACCAAGCTGTCTGTATCATACAAATTCAGACTTAAGCTGTCTCAGCTTAAAGTTGAGCTAATATTTAAGAACGAGATGCAACTCTCTAGTTAATTCCCGAGAGTTTTTTCTCTCCCGCCCGATTACTCTTTACACAGTGGATCATAGCCAGAGGCGTGACTTGTATATAGCCGATCACAATGTGGAGGGCTTAGTTAGACACACTTTTGACAGTGCACACTGATGCAGTGATGATCGTTCATACGCTTGTCGGCTGACGGCCCATGCTACCTTCACCTGCTCTTTCGGATCGATCGAAAAGCGAAGAAGCTTGGTTTTATAATATTAAGACACATTTACCATATATGTAATTCCGGCTGCTATAATTTTCCCCGCAATTGTATAAACTGAACCACTTCCACCTTAGCGTCATCTGCTACTAAGGTGCTGATCGCTGCTCGATAGCTGTGGGCAGTTAGCAGCAGCAGCAGCAGCAGCAGTGGATGTCGGCAACCATCACTCTCACTGCTGCAATTCACCAACAATTGTTCGCAAACAGCGATAAAAAAAAAGCGTGAAAAAAGCCCAGCGAAGTAGCCAAGCAGCTCCCCTCGCAGTTGTGAAGCGGCGTAGAGACTGTCGCGACGCGCTCACGACCACAATTTATTGCATTTTTGGCACATTTGCAACAAATAGAGGCGCGCATTTTAAATTTTGCGCTTTTAGTTTTGTTGGTTTACTACCCTTCTCCAAAATTTTCGGCTCTTAGCAGGAATGTTTTTAGATCGAAAATTAAGATCAGCTTCCTGACGCGTGCCCATATGGCGCGCTGCCAATTTTTGCATACTCGTTTTTTTCGCTTGCACAGAACATTTTGTTAGCGTTTAAGTACTCGAACTGTGGCCTGCTGTTAGAATTGTGGTGTGGCATTCAAGCAACTGACACTGTTACTCGTACTGCGTGTGTTTTGGGTAGCGGTATTTGTGCGGCGGCTGCAAGGATACTAATTTTGTTGCGTATGTGTGTGTGCGTGGCGTTAATTTGCTATAGATTCGTGCCAACTCAGCGCACATCCGTTCAACGCATCCTTCCGTCTATTTTTTCATTTACTGTTACACACTGGTAATGGTTGACGCAGCTTGCGCTCGCTCTTCAGCACACATCTGCTCTGCTTGTGCTATGCCAGCAACTACTGTGCTATTAAAGAGCTGTAAATCTAATTTTTTTGACAAGCGTCATACTAATTTTAACCCAGATTAACGTTTGCTTGATAAGTGTAAATCGGAAATTTCGTGGCATGCGTGCAGCTTGCCACTTGGCGGCTGAGCTGTGGCATCCAAGCGCATGCACGTGTCCCAAGTGGACCATAACAGTGAATTAAAGCAAATAACACGATGCGGAACAAGTAAACAATATTGTATGTAAATGTATTGAAGTGCATATGCTAAAGTCAAAGGGCCCTACGATGTGCAGCAAAGAGCAAAGGTGCAGCTGGGGAGCACGACAAAATTTAAATCATAATGCATGGCATCAGTTGACAAACGAAAAAAAAACAAGGCAAACAAAACATGTCAATGCCTAATTTATGTATGTAAATGCATAAATGTATACAGTACGTATGCTAAGAAAACATTGGCGAGACGAAAGGACCTCACCTCAACGCGTGTAAGGATCGCTTCAATGCTAGTGCGGTGAAAGGGTCGCCAATCAGCGCCACAGCAAATCACTTTCGTGTTCAGCTGCCGTTTAATCTTTTGAATTAATTTTTACATGCATATGTACATATGTTTATACACTAGTACATAGTTATGTACATATGTAAAATTTCAAAATAAATATATCCATACAGGGGTGGACATTCAAAAATTTTTATCAAAAAAATTAAAAGTAGAGACTGTCCTTGCTAAAATTACAAGTTAATTACGGACCAAGTTATACACCAGCGTTTATACGAGGTTCATTCACGGGAAGGGTAGTTCCATGCGCAGAAGAGCACACAAGTGATAAAAGATTTCGCTTGTCATTCACCATGGAGAGGCCAGAAACGATTATTTTGCACACGGCCCCAGCATACCAAGTACCCTCTCGATAGCCAGCGAGCTCTTTCAAGAAAGTGAGTCTAAGAGAGACGCCTCTACACAACTAGATACGGTTGCAAGCGGACGCCTGTCTTGGAACAAGTCGCTCGCTTAATGAATGTATCCTTCAAAATTTAATATTCCAGAATATGGTTGTGTACAGGGGTTGGGACCACATTGAAGTGCTCCTGCGAGCGCTGACCTGTCCACGACTTTAAAGAAGATGGTATTTTAGGACTGAAGCTGGAAGACTTTTCCGGAGCTCAAAACTTGGTAGTATCTAGCAACAAGTTCAAGTTTTGAAGGAAGGGAAACCAAGCATCGTACTTTCACTCGGATCTAGTGCTTTATAACTCACCACTAAACAGAATTATCTATCTGCCCCGCAATAAAATGTGACTAAGTAGCTCAGTACTGACTCTTCAGAACACAACTCTTCGTACTTCGACCTACCTCTGGATGCACATCATGGAACAAAACCTACCGGCTAGATGAACAAAAAATAGATTCCGTTAAGCGGTATCTGACTAAGAAACAACGAGCATTAACACGATTTTAAATATTGATGAACAAAGAGAAACCAAAGGATGACAGAAAATCGTTCCACAATACACCATATATCGCCTACTCTGCAGCGCTCATTAGCTCTATAACGCTCAGCAGTTCTACAGCGCTGAACAGCTCATCCAGTCTTAATCGGATCACTATTTTGTTGTTGTGAAAATACACTGCGGAGAAAAAGGATGCAGCCTACAGTTCTACTTTCCAATCCAGCGCAACGTACATATCTATGAGGTACTGATATAAAGAGTCGAAGAGGAATATTAAACAATTTTCGTATGAAAAGTAAGAGCGTCTCGGCAACTCGTTTTTACCGTCTTAAGACTTCTTCTTCTTATTTGTCAGTACAACCGTTTGTCGGTTTGGTTCGAAACCAAAAAGCTTCTCCAATCGCGTCTCTCCTTTGCGGATTTCCTCCAAGTGCGGACTGGTCCTACTGCACTTGGTCCTTCCATTGTGTAAGTGAGCGCTCATGCTTTCCTTGTCCACCCATAGGTGCGGCGTCGAAGGATCTTTTCACCGCAGCGTCGTCATCCAACCGTGCAACATGTCCAAGCCAGCGCAATCGTTTTTTATGTACTTAACTATGTCCATGTCGTTAAAATGCGCGTACAGTTCGTCATTCCATCTACTTCGGTACGCGTCGCCCACGCAAACAAGTCCATAGATCTTACGTAGAATAGTTCTCTTGAAAGCACCCAAAGCCTTCTCCTGTTTCTGGGCCATATAAAAGGACAGGCATGATGAGAGCTTTGAAAACTGTTTAAGTGAATATGAGGAGCGAGGGCGGGACTGAAATCTATTGCTTTACAACCGCCTTCCCTGCGACAACTAACGGAAGGTTTCAAAAAATGTTCACATTCCTGTGACATAAAGCACGACGACCTAGTCACAGAACTCCAGATGTACTTTACCTAGGGAGAAACCTTTTGAGCCGTGCTGAATGGTAACAAAGCTGAAGTCAGTGAAGAAGGTGAACCCGAGCCCTCATCAAGGGCGATGGAGTAGGTGTCCTATCATTTGACTCTGACTAAGCTACAGAACATAAGCACTCAGTTCCGACAAATTCTGGCATATTCTGATTATATGGACATCATTGGCCTACTCAAAATTGGGTGGTGAACGAGAACAAATTGAATTATCTTCTACTATCAAACTAGTAGTCAGCGGGTCCGCATCTAGAGACCTCATTACCATTGAGAGTTATAATATCGAAATTTTAGTGGGAACTAACAGAAGCCTGGACGATAAAAACATCTGATGAGGCGGCGTTTAGAGTGTTCGAAAGAAACATTCTAAGAAAGGTGCACGGAAACGATAAGCTACATAATGACATATACCTTGTTTATAGCGACACATAAAGCGCTTTGATTCAGTCCGCTGTGATTCAAAACGGATGCATAAACCAAATTTCAATACGCTCAGAAATTCAACAGTGTATTCACTCAAATTTGTTTTCAAATCGGTTTTTTATTTCTCATATCGGTTAGAACACAGGTTTAATCACATCACTTATTTGAGGCGAAGTGAAAAGAGGCTGGTTTTCCTTATACAGCGCGTTTTAAATTTGAATTATTATTACATATAACAAATTTGAATTATAGTTCGCTTTCATTTCGGTAAATCGCGCAAATAAATTATTAAAGAAATATCGAAAGAAAACAACAAATTTTGTATACTTTTTCATACGGTTTCAGCGAGTGCGCTGTAAAGACATATGTTTTGAGTCATATCGGTTTTTATGTTAATGCGGATCTTGCGTATTTATAAACAAGGTAATAGACTTAGTGCAGCGAACTAAAATACAACGTTAAGAAGTGCTAGCCAAACGCTTATCGTACAAATTTGAAAATATACTGAGACTTGCCCCGGAAGGAAATTTCCAACTTCGATGCGTGATATTGGTGCTCAACCCAAATGCGTGTCTTATCAGTCAAATTGTTAATTTTTATTATTCAGCGCGTTTCTTTTTTTTTGAATGTTTGTGAATTTGTGGACCGAGATAACCTTAAAAGTATAGCATATATATACACTTTCCGGCGCAACAAATAGAATTAAATACGTTATCAAACAAAGGAGTTTCGCAAAGAAGATGATGCGTTTTTTGTATTATAAACAAAAGTGGCCACTGAAGAAATGAACGACTTTGCAGTTGTCGCATATACCTATGTACATTAGGATGGTCCAAAAACAGTAAAGTCGGAATTGTAATGCTCTCACCCCCTAGGATTGTTGTATATCGAACTAATTTATACCCCTATTTTTTATTTTGGAATCAAAAAATATTTCCATGTATTTTTATATTGGAAAAAATAAAATTTTTCGTAGAAATGGTAAAGAATTCTTGAAAATCAATATTTTTCGATCGGAAAACTCTGGTTTTCTTCAGGATACTTTCAATAATAATACCCAACTGTTTATTTAAACATTTTTTAATACTAACGATTTTCTATTGGTAGCCCTATTGCATTTTTCGGGGTTTTTGACGGACCTACAAAATATACTTGCGACGAAAAAATGGTTAAATAAACAGCTGGGTATTATTATGGGGAAGCTACTGCAGATAAACAGAGTTTTCTGGTAGAAAAATATTAATTTTTAACTATTCTATACCATTTTTACGAAAAGTTGTTAAAAAAAAAATAAGTGTATTTTTTCGATATAGAACAATCCTAGGGGTGAGAGCATAAAAATTCCGACTTTAATTTTTCACATGCATTTTTGCGGCACCCTAATGTACATACATATTTACATACATACCCAACAAGAACAGTATTTCTTCTGACAGAATGTTCTTTTGTGCGAAGTTATGCGAAGTTATGCGAAGTATGCATAATCAGACCTTTAGGTTCTACGACGCGTCTGACTCGTGGCGTCATTTCACGGGACACACATGATTTCTGCTTTGTTGTTCACAAAGAACCAGGGTGCAGCGTGTCGTCGTGTGCAGAACGACGGATGGACAGACAGATTTATTATTTTAGTAGGCGGCAGTGTCATTGTCATTGGCGTTAGGAGCCGCTGCCACTGTCAGGACCTTTGCGCCATAGAGCAGTAGAAACATATGTACATACATATACATATGTACAGCTGTACATATTTGTATATTGCGAAGATTCTTAAGTACTTTCAAGTACATGGAGTATAGTTGTTGCATACCGCATAAAATAACAAAATCATCGACACATTTGTAAATATTGAATTGATTTAGTAGGTACACATGTATTGCTACCGAGCGAGGCCAATTGTTCCCCAGAGAGAGGTAAGAGTATC
>NW_023458565.1:7731347-7734231 GCF_013731165.1 Rhagoletis pomonella
TTCTTTTTTCATCCTGATCATTTATGTATACATTTGTCTATATCTATCTCGATTCGTTTTGGCTGTTACAAACAACCGTTATGTGAACAAAATTAATATACCCTTGTGCACAAGTGCGCTCGGGTATAAAAATTCTTGAAACTTCAATATTTCGAAATTTAAGGACGCTGGTTTACTCAAAATTGATAAACCCCGGATTACGATGTAGCGGTAGCTTTCGGGAAGGTGGAAAACATATATTTAATATTTGCGCCGGGTATTTAATGTTCGGCTCCGCCCGAACTTAAACTTTCTTACTTGTTTGATTTCAAAACAAACGAAAAATAGGGGTATAAATTTGTTCGATATAGAACAATCCTAGGGGGGGTGAGAGCATTATAATTCCGATTTTACTGTTTTTGGACCACCCGAATGTACATAGGTATATGCGATAACTGCAAAGCCGTTCATTTCTTCAGCGGTCAAAGACTTTTGTTTATAATACAAAAAATGCATCATCTTCTTTGCAAAACTCCTTTGTTTGATAACGTATTTAATTAGATGTGTTGCGCCGGAAAGTATGTGCATTATATGTGCTATACTTTTAAGGTTATCTCGGTACACAAATTCACAAACATTCAAAAAAAGAACAACAATTTGACTGATAATACACCCATTTGGGTTGAGCACCGATATCACGCATCGAAGTTGGAAATTTCCTTCCGGGGCAAGTCTCAGTATATTTTTAAATTTGTACGATAAGCGTTTGGCTAGAACTTCTTAACGTTGTATTTCAGTTCGCTGCATTAAGTCTATTACCTTGTTTATAGCTACGCAAGATCCGCATTAACAAAAAAACCGATTTGACTCAACACATATGTATGTCTTTACAGCGCACTGGCTGAAACCGAATGCAAAAGTATACACAATTTTTTGTTTTCTTTCGATATTTCTCTAATAATTGATTTGCGCGATTAACCGAAATGGAAGCAAACTATAATTTAAATTTGTTATATGTAATAATAATTCAAATTTAAAACGCGCTCTATAAGGAAAACCAGCCTTTTTTCACTTCGCCTCAAATAAGTGATGTGTTTATACCTGTGTTCTAACCGATATGAGAAATAAAAAACCGATTTGAAAACAAAATCGAGTGAATATACTTTTGAGTTTCTGAGCGTATTGAAATTTGGTTAATGCATCCGTTTTTAATCACAGAGAACTGAATCAAAGCGCTTTATGTGTCGGTATAAACAAGGTATATGTATGTCTCAGAATGTTTCCTTCGAACACTCTAAACGCCGCTTCATCAGATGTTTTTATCGTCCAGGATGCTGTCGGTTCCCGCTACAATTTCGATATTATAACACTCAATGGTAATGGGGTTTTTAGATGGGGACGAGCTGACTACTTGTTTGATGATAGGAGATAATTCATTTTGTCTCGTTCACCACCCATTTTTGAGTAGGCCAATGATGTCCATATAATCAGAATATTCCAGAATTTGTCGGAACTGAGTGCTTATGTTCTGTAGCTTAGTCAGAGTCAGATGGTAGGACACCTACTCCATCGCCCTTGATGAGGGCTCGGGTTCATCTTTTTCACTGACTTCAGCTTTGTTACCATTCAGCACGGCTCAAAAGGTTTCTCCCTAGGTAAAGTACATCTCGAGTTGTATGACTAGGTCTTCGTGCTTTATGTCACAGGAATGTGAACATATTTTGAAACCTTCCGTTATTTGTCGCACGGAAGGCGGTTGTAAAACAATAGATTTCTGTTCCGCCCTCGCTCCTCATATTGACGTAGGCGATTTTTAAAGCTCTCATCATGCCCGTCCTTTTATATGGCCAGGCTTTGGGCGCTTTCGAGAGAACTTTTCTACGTAAGATCTATGGACTTGTTTGCGTGGGCGACGCGTACCGAAGTAAATGGAATGACGAACTGTACGCGCATTTTAACGACATGGACGTATATAAGTAAGCGCAAAAAAATACAATGATTGCGCTGGCTTGGACACGTTGTACGGATGGATGACGGCGCTGCGGTGAAAAGCTCCTTCGACTTCGAACGAAAGCAAGAGCACCCATAACATAATGGTATAACACAACGATATATGGTCTATTGTGGAACGATTTCTGTCATCCTCTGGTTTCTGTTTGTTCGTCAATATTTAAAGTCGTGTTAATTATCGTTGTTTCTTTCCACTTAACGGAATCATTTTCTTTTTATCTGGCCGGTAGGTGTTGTTCCATGATGCGTATCCAGACGTAGGGAGAGGTACGTAGATTTGTGTTCTGCAGAGTCAGTTCTGAGTTACTTATTCACATTTAATTGGAAATGATTCTGAGCGTGTGCCCCACTGCTGCGGGTCAGATAGATAATTCTGTTCAGTGCTGAGTTATACAGCACTAGATCCGAGTGAAAGTTGGATGCCTGGTTTCCCTTTTTTGAGACAGCCACGTAGCTAGAAGGGATTTCAAAACTAAAACTTGTTGCTAGATACTACCAAGTTTTGGGCTCCGGAAAAGTCTTCCTAAAATACCATATTAAATATTGTGAAATTGAAATCATCAGGCACTACTTTAAAGTCGTGGACAGGTTAGCGCTCGCAGGAGCACTTCAATGTGGTCCCGAACTCTGTTCAAACCCATATTGGGGAATATTAAATTTTGAAGGATTCGTTCATAAAGCGAGCTACTTGTTCCAAGACAGGCGTCCGCTTGCAACCGTATCTAGTTGTGTAGAGGCGTCTCTCTTAGGCTCACTTTCTTGAAAGAGCTCGCTGGCGTTTGGTGGCTATCGAGAGGGTACTTGGTATGCTGGGGCCGTGTGCAAAATAATCGTTTCTGGCCTCTCCCTGGTGAATGACAAGCGAAATCTTTTATCACTTGTGTGCTCTTCTGCG
>NW_023458565.1:7734331-7735372 GCF_013731165.1 Rhagoletis pomonella
AAAAATCTGAAATGTGCTAGTCTTCCACGCAAATAACGAAATGTGCTACTTTTCGACGCGAATAGTGAAACGTGCTAGTCTTCCACGGTAATTTGAGATGTGCTACTCTTCGTTGGGAGCGACGATATTATATAGTAGGGTTGTTGATTATTCGCTTTTTTTCAGAAACAAGTTTCGAGTTATTCGAAAAAGTCGCAATTTGAGAAAAGCGGTTCCCGATTTTGAAATTAAGAAAGAACCGTATAAGCCGATTTTATTTTACATAGTTTTCATACAGTGAAAATGCTTATGTTGGTAATGACACCATGACCAAAAATTACAATAAAACTAGCAAACAAAGCAAAAAAATTTCAATGTTTTGTTTTTTTAGATCAAAAGAAAACCAAATAAAAATCAGTTAAAAGTTCACGTTTCATCTTTTTTTAACTATTTGTGTCCCAACATTAAGAAGCAGAACACGAATTGGAGTAGAAGCACGGCCAAGTAAGTAGAAAACGTTTAAGCGACAAACATTAATTTTTAATTTAAAAGCTTTTTAGGGGTTCCCTTAATCTGGGAAAAACTTTCAAAATTTCGAAAAACTCAAAACTTTTATTGATTTGTATGAAATGAAAAAAAAAAACAGTTTCTTCGATAAAAAGAATCCGGTTTATTCGATATTCGAAACATCAAGATTTCAAAAAAAAAACGCCCACAGATGTCAAAAAACCCGGTAGAAACCGGTCAATCACCCATACATAAATAGGTATTTTGAGAAAGCATCGCCTTTTTTGTAAGTACTTTTTATGTTTTACCAATGCTATTTTTTTCCAAACGTGGAATGTGCATTACTTCGAATCGGTATCCGGTACCGAAAAGCAGGTATTGGTTGCGGACAAATGTACATACATATGCATCTATATATAAACTTCCTGCAATTATAACGCACAAATTTACACATATTAAAAGTCCATTAACTGTTTTATACATACATAAATATGTATTTACATACCATGATACTCTTACCTCTCTCTGGGGAACAATTGGCCTCGCTCGGTAGCA
>NW_023458565.1:7735472-7737076 GCF_013731165.1 Rhagoletis pomonella
TGCTACCGAGCGAGGCCAATTGTTCCCCAGAGAGAGGTAAGAGTATCCTTGTATGTAAATACATATTTATGTATGTATAAAACAGTTAATGGACTTTTAATATGTGTAAATTTGTGCGTTATAATTGCAGGAAGTTTATATATAGATGCATATGTATGTACATTTGTCCGTAACCAATACCTGCTTTTCGGTACCGGATTCCGATTCGATACGATTCGAAGTAATGCACATTCCACGTTTGGAAAAAAATAGCATTGGTATTTTATATGACATTGCCTAAAAACATAAAAAGTACTTACAAAAAAGGCGATGCCTTCTCAAAATATGAGCAATATGTACCTACATTTATATATGGGTTATTGACTCGGTTTTTCCAAACCGGTTTCACCGTTTTTTTTTTAACATCTATAGGCGAATTTTTGAAATATTGATTTTTCGAATATCGAATAAACCGGATTCTTTTTATCGAAGAAACTGTCTTGATCTCTCAATAAATGCTTTGAGGTTTTCGATGTTTTCAAGGTTTCTCCCATGTTATGGGAACCCCTAAATAGGTTTAAAATTAAAAATAAATATTTGGTGCTTAAACGTTTTCTACTTACATGGCCGAGGTTCTACTCAGATTCGTGTTCTGCTTCTTAATGTTGGGACACAAATAGTTAAATAAGAAGAAACGTGAACTTTTCACTGATTTCTATTCGGTTTACTTTTGACCTAAAAAAAAAAAACCTTGAAACCCTTTTTATATTTTCTAAATAAAAGCTATCTTTACTGTCAATAGTTTTATTGTAATTTTTGGTCATGGTGTCATTACCAACATAAGCATTTTCACTGTATGAAAACTATGTAAAATAAAACCGGTTTATACGGTTATTTCTTACAAGTCTATTCTGCACGTTACAAGAGTACACAGAATGCGAAAAGGGTTTAAAAATTTACAGGAACTTTATTTACCGGTTACAAAGTTTTTATTACCAGCGCAGAATAGACCTGTTAATTTCAAAATCGGGAACCGCTTTTCTCAAATTGCGACTTTTTCGAATAACTCGAAAACTTGTTTCTGAAAAAAGCGAATAATCAACCTCCCTACTATATAATATGTAGTTGAGTGAGGCAAGTTTTTATTTGGCGAGGCTCCCTTCAACTGCTTTTATTTCATATTTTTTGCTGTTTTGCGCTCTTATTAGAAATTCCAACATTTCGGTACCGAGTATTGAAAGTATTGGATACTTCTTAAGTCGGTACCGAGTATTGATCAATACTTCCAAGTATCGACTTAGCACATCACTATTGTGCATTTCTTTCGTCTAAAATTTATTTTATATTCAAGAAAACACCTAACACCATCTGCAAAACTGGTAGCCAAAACTGGTCAAAATGTCGCAAATGTAATAACACAATTGACCACAAGTGCTAACAACTGGAGTTGGTCTGGATTAGAGTCCAAAACATGTAACGGTTTTATTGTATTATTTACGACGCCAATTGGCTATTCAACGCATTTATTAGTCTATCCCTTTGCGATTATTATACACCTATTTTTTTAAGCCAATTTATAGTCTCCAATGATAAATTTTATTTTTTATTTTTAACCGTTCGAAAAA
>NW_023458565.1:7737176-7740579 GCF_013731165.1 Rhagoletis pomonella
TAAGTGTGCAAAGTTTCGTGCGATTCCGTGCCGCGGTTCAGAAGTTATAAGGCAATAAACAAGCAGTCATTCACATTTATATATATACATATTATGTGTATTTTATGGTGTTTTTGGAATGTTCATCACATAACGCTTGTTCACATTCCCAGCAGTTCCTCCTCGTTTTTCGTCTTTTTTATTACCTTCCTTTTATTAGCTCGGGATGTAACTATGTAATATTGATGCGCCTAAAAGATGCAGCGATTTCTATTCTATGTGACTTGCGATTCCGAAGTTAAAGCTGATAAAATAATTCACGCCTATGGGAGGTGCCACGCCCCATTTTCCAATACCGCCAATTTTCCCATGAATATGGAATTAATTTTATTTATCTCGACAGCAAGTTCCAATGCTCTACCACAAATATTTCAATACAATATGAAAATTTTAGTTAGTATAGGAGGTGCCACGCCCTCTTTTCCCGTTTCTCTATGCCTATAACCTTCCCGGGATAAAAGCAAATAAGTGTGCAAAGTTTCGTGTGATTCTGTGCCGCGGTTCAGAAGTTATAAGGTAATAAACAAACAGACATTCACATTTATATATATATGTACATACTAGCAGACCCGGCGAACTTCGTCCCGCCCAAAATTTTTATATATTTTATTGAAACTTTTTGGTCCAACATTTTCACCAACAATTCACGTTCACGATTTTCATTGGCACATTTGTCTGCTAAGATTAAGGTTTGGTGGTCATTTGCCGCTTTAAATAACCTAAGGAAAGTGTTATATCCGTTCTTGAAATTCTCCAGTTGTGCGGCATTTCGTAGCACGGTTTTTCGCAAAGTGAAATAAATTTTTTCCTCTTCACTCCCTGGCGGCAACAATGACCCGGTTCTATAGTGAATGTCCTAGAAGCTTTACAGTATAGTGGTGGCAATTTCAAATGTTCTACAGAAATGCAATATACATATACTTATTTCAGACGAAATACCTCAAAAGTTTGAACGCATAATAATATTGGAAAATCACATCCATTGGGCCAATTGCAACGCAGGGGCGTTCGATATACTCAATGGTGCAACAGGTCGATTTAATCGGATCTTCACGGCCCCTTCTCTCACTTGGCAGCACGTTTTTGCAATAGTATTGCATACGTATTTAAAACATTTGCCAAATCGGATCATAAATAAGATTTTTAGTAATAACTCAACTACAGCGCCAACTGTCGGATTAAATTGTGAAACTAAACCATCCAGAGACCCACTCAAATACACAAAAAGTTTCGTTAAAATCCGTAAAACTATTTAAGAGGATTTCACTCACAAACACACCTACAGAAGAATAAAAAAATTCATTCAAAGATAGCTAAAGGTCGGTACGTTTGTAGGCCTCACACCCCTTTTCAAATAGCCCAAATTTTCTCCATGAGTATGGGCTTGATTTCAACTATATACATATCTCCATACGAAGTTCCAGTTTCAGAGATATGCAGTATAAAGATTTGATTTATATGGGAGGTGCCACGCCCCCTTTTCCAACAGCTGCCCTCTTTCTTCATGCGTATGCGATTGATTTCGTATATCTCCATACCAAGTTCCAGAACTCCACCATGATAACTTCCAAAGATAGGCAGTATGAAAAATTCGGTTTGTATGGAAGATGCCACGCCCCCTTTTCCAATAGTTCCAATTTTTCTCCAAGGGTATGCGATTTATTTCGTACATCTCCATACAAAACTCTAGAACTCTACCAAAAAATTTCCAGAGATAAGCAGTATGAAAAATTCGGTTTGTATGGGAGATGTCACACCCCTTTTTACAATAGCTAAAATTTTTCTCCAAGGGTGTGCGATTGATTTCGTATATCTCCATACCAATTTCCAAAACTCTACCATGCACACTTTCAGAGATATGTAGCATGAGAAATTCGGTTTGTGTGGGAAGTGCCACGCCCCCTTTACATATCGATTTTTTTCAGCCTAAAACCATCCTTGGGACACGTGCGGCAGGTAGCAGTTTCAAAAAAATCGGTTCAGCCGCTCTCGAGCCTTGCGAAAACTAACAAACGGCTTTCTAAATATATATTAGTTGAGATATATTATATATTATAATTATATTTTGACAGTATCCGTTGTTTCTGATTGGCGCAAAAAAATCTTGCCTAGTGACGAATTCGCCCCTTGATATGGTCGTTTCTTAAAGCTATTTATATTCGAAATTGCATGAAAATTGGAAAACAGGAATCTATAAGCTTATCCAGGCAAAAAGCTACCTACGTACCGAATTTTAAGCCAATCGGACCATAAATACGATTTCTTCGAACAGATCGGACCCTGGTCCACTTCTCGGACAAAATGGATCATATATGCTAATATATGCTAAAAAGCTACCAACGTACCGATTTTTAAGCAAATCGGACTGTAAATACGATTTTTTCGAATAGATCAGTCCCTGGTCCACTTCTCGGAAAAGATTGACCATATATCCTAATATATGCTAAAAAACTACGACAAAATGGATCATATATGCTAAAAAGCTACCAACGTACCGAATTTTAAGCAAATCGGACCATAAAAACGATTTTTTGGAATAGATCGGTCCCTGGTCCACTTCTCTGAAAAAATTTATCACGTATGCTAATACATGCCAAAGAGCTACCTGCGCACCGAATTTTAAGCAAATCGAACCGTAAATTCGATTTTTCCGAATAGATCGGTCCCTGGACCACTTCCCGGAAAAAATGGGTCATATATGATAATATATGCTAAAAAGCTACTTACGTACTAAATTTTATGAAAATCGGACTATAATAAGATTTTTTCGAATAGACCGGTCCCTGGTCCACCTACCTGAAAAAAGTAAAATTTTTTTAGCCTAAAACATGGTAGTTACCGAAAGCTATTTTTATGCAAAATTTCACGAAAATCGGACCAGCCGTTGGCGAGATTACCTGTTACAAAAAAGAGGGGCTTCTCTTTATATAATTAGTATAGATTATGTATATTTTATGGTGTTTTTGGAATGTTCATCACATGACGCTTGGTCACATTCCCAGCAGTTCCTCCTCGTTTTTCGTCTTTTTTATTACCTTCCTTTTTTTAGCTCGGGATGTAACTATGTATTATTGAAGCGCCTAAAATATGCAGCCATTTCTATTCTCAAGTTACATACCTGATGACAGTACGAATGGCAATTATAATAGGGAGGTTTTAGTTTTTTAAACTATAATTGTATTCTTTTCCTGTTTATTGCAAATGAAACCACAACCAGTTCTTTCGATTCTTCCTGGTGCATTTCGTTCAATTGAAGGGTTTGGCGTAACATCCACAGTAATTTTTTGACGACCTGTGATGCTTTCAAACGCGATTTTTGTCGTATAATTTCCCATTATTTGAACGTTTGTCAAACGATTTTAGA
>NW_023458565.1:7740679-7766136 GCF_013731165.1 Rhagoletis pomonella
AAAAATAATTGAGTGAATGTAAACATATTTTATCAGTACCTAAGCTAAAATTTCTTATCTAAAATAAATAATAAATAAAAGTTATACGTTTTCAGCAATTATATATATGAAGTTAATAATGTATCTATGTGCATACACATACATACATAGCTATCTTATGATTCTTCATAAATAACTATCTATTTAAAAAAATATTTATACCGACATTGATTGTCACAAATTTTACCTTAAGGCTTGTTTTCACTATGTCAAATTCAAGGGTATATGTCGTCAAATAAGTGAAAACACATTGTCAAAGCAGAAATAAAAGCGGTATATATGCGCTGCTAAATCGGCTATCTGTCTGTTTTTGGCCCATAACATCATCGGTAAAGGTGTCAAAATATGCCGACAAATTTTAGCGTATGACATAGTGAAAAACAGCCTTTCCTTCATTACTGGTCACTACATACATGTTAATATGTAATTAAGTCATTGTAAAGCATGTATAAACATATACACATACATATGTACATATTCACAATCATAACTCATGGCCACGATTCCCCTCAGGACAGCCATGCCGCAGGCAATTCATACGATTGACATTTATTTTCCTCTAACCAATTTATAATTGGTCTAGCCGCTTGTGATTTATTTCTGGTGACAGTTACGCTCTCTTCACTTTGCAAATAATCGCAAATTTGATCCAAATTAAATTTAGATTTGTGAATTTTATACTTTTCTCTCCATGTAAAATATTTGATATGTTCTTCAGGATTTTGATCCAAGTGTAGCAGGTATTCCGTCAATTCACGTATACTGGCAAAATCACGTGCGTTTATATACGAATGCGGTGGGGCGAAATGCTCATAATTTGCCCCACCAAATACAACAGGCACCAAGCGTCCACCTAAGGCCTTGTAAAAATTTTCACCCACATAATCAGCGCAAAGCTCTTCCTCGAATGCCAAATAGAATTTATAAGTACGATCTTTGCGTTTGTTTGATAGGAACGAGCACTCATCTTTATTAGAACATCTGGAAGAAGATAAATTTTGGAGTGAAAAAAGTATGTGAAAATTGTGAAAAATGTGAAATACTTGTATTCTCCACATTCACCATAGGTGTGCACATCCATATTTTCCATGATGCGTCGCACAAATTCCTTGCGCACTACCTGACAAGGCCGATTCAATACAGTTAACGCTAGCGGTGATGGATTTCTCACATCTCTCAGCAAGGAGCGCATTAAGCCGACATCCTGAAATTTCTCTTCCGGCGCATCCCAGTGCGGTTGCAGAGTGGGGGCGACAATCTTGGAATCATTAAGCCGTACTACCTTATATGGATGCCACACAAAGTCTGACTTCAGGGAGTATGAAAATGATTTGTCATACTCTCGAAAAAATGAACGCGCTAACACCGTCAAATTGTGTGTGAATTGCAATGGCTTCTGTGTGGCGAATACTATGAGTTGAGCGTTGCTATACGAGGTCACTAGCTCTGTACCGCTTAGTATATTCTCAGCAGTTGAGTTCATTATAATAGCATCATAACTATTATATTTGCCCATCGTTATGTAGGGTCTAGTAGTATTCACCGCTTCAACGTTACAACTGCCATTCAGCGGCTGGTTCACTTCTCCGCCATGCCAATTTAGAATAAGTATAGATTTTTTGGGACTGATTTTAGTCGAGTTCCGATCATTGTCACTGGCTATACCAAAATCAACGTTGTAGCTTGCTATGAACCAGATGAATACGATTACACTCACTATCACTACAATGCTAAGGCAGATACATTTTCTACGCCTTTGGATGCCTTTAAATTTACGTTTTTTCCGATGTTTACGCATTGACGCTACGGGTTTGTTTGGCAATTGAATTTTAGCCAAAATAGGCTTTTTGCAATAATCTGAAATTTCCGATTCCGAATCGGCGTCAGACATTGCTAAAATGCTGTACATTCACCGGATTCTACGAGCACAAGCGATCACTACACTTTGACGACTGATTAAGTGTATGAAGGCGTTTCGAATCACCACAAACTGCACTGCATAATCGGAAGTTTTCTTTTGTTATCGACGTTGAATTAGCCAGAAAATGAGGTGTAACAAACCGAAGAAGGTAGTCAACCACTACGTTTCAGCTGTCAATTTGATAAGATTATAAAGTGAGTAGTACCAGAATTTCGCTGTAGGCATTAAATATTGAATGTAAACAACGCCTGATAGACGCTTTTGAGGTGAAACGAATTGGCTGAAAACGTGCGATATGCAGTTTTTAGGTACATACAGTGCCGGACACTTGAATGACACCCTCTTTTGATTCTCAGTATTGTTTATTTAATATTCACATTTTTTTTATAAACGTATAGCGTATTATTTTACAAAAACCATGTAAATCCGTTTTTCAAACTTGCTAAAAATTTTATAACTGAAAAATTTTTCATGAAAATTTCAAACTTCAAATAACATGTAAATCCGTCTTCAAACTTGATACAAAAGTGATACATAATTCAACACATTTTCATTAAAATTAAAATTTTTTTTTTGGTAATTTCTAGAAGCTTTTTTAGTAAAAAAAAGTTCAAGGGGCTACCGTTAGTTTTTGAGAATTGTTCCTTCTTGTAAAACTAAATTTTGCTCATTCGTTATATGAAAGAAAATACGCAACACCCTAGGAAAAAAATTATAAATAAATCAACGGTATTTTTTTTTTAAGTTTGCAATTTGAAGAAAATTTTTTATTTACTAAAACTTTCTTTTAGAGTTTGAAAATCGGATTCACATGCTACACATTTGCTATTGAAAAAGTTTGAAATTTTTTATGAAAACTTGCTGAATTATAGAATTGTGTAATTTTGATGAATTATTTAAATTTTGTATTACATTTGAAAATCGGATTCAAATGGTTTTTTTTTATTAAAAAGTTGCGAATTTTTATGAAAATTTTGCTGAATTATTCAAAATTTTGTGTTAAGTTTGAAACTCGGATTTAAATGATTTTGTTATTAAAAAGTTTAAAATTTTGATGAAAATGTGCATACAATTTCAGTTTTGTTATAGAATATGATATATGTTTTTTTAAATGTATGAATAATAAACCAAGGAAAACTGTCAATACCGAGAATCAAAAGAGGGCGCTATTCGAGGGGCTGGCACTGTATATGCATATGTATGTATGTATGTATCTTGCGGATTGCATTACAAATGGAATTTCGAAATGGGTACTTAATCATACTTGACGGCCGCTGTAGCCGAGTGCTTAGTGGAGCGTCCAACCACTCTATAGGGCCAAGGTTCGATTCCTGGTCCGAGTAACAACTGAAAAAAAAAAATAAAGTTTTCTAAAAGTTGGCGCTCTTCAGCAGGCGATGGCAAATTTGCGAATATATTTTCTGCCTTAAAAACTTCTTCATATAAAGTCCATTCGCCGCGTAACAACGTCACGAGGGTAGAAGTTCGGCCAAACAGTTCGCAAAAATGTGAGCGTCGAATATTTTTTCTGATTAGTCTGCAAAAAAAAAATGTAAGTGTTGTGAGCGAAAAATAACATGTTGTGACTTGCGTGTAAGCGTATGTAGTATGTATTTACATACTTATGTATGTATATCAAATCAACAATAAAATAATGATAACTAAGCACGAAGATTGCAAAAAATGTGCAATTTTTTCTAAACTAAGCTACCGTTGAGTTAAGGTGGAACAAAGGGTGTTTTTTAGTGTAGAACTTTTTATTGAATTAAATTATGGCAGTACATAATTTCAAACTAAAAATGGACCTTATTAAAAATATTATTTTTTCCGGCCAAATTTCAGCCAAAAGAATTGCACCAACCTACATATTTACATACATGATATTCAACTGATGATTATATCTTTACCAGACCAGAAGATGAAAATTTAGATCCATAAAGAGTAAACCAGAAGAAATTAAAAAAAATAAATAAAATACAACCGACTTAAATTCAACTTATTAGGAAAACCAAAACCGGGCGTTGCATGGCCAGTGGCGGTTCTTACTGGACATTGACTAGCTGGCACCCACGCCAGAAGGCTGGGTAATACCCACAGCGCGAAATTCAAAAAGTCGACTTATCAAACTGCCCTCGTAACATGACATGTATTACGATTAAAGTTTTGACCAAAAACTGAAATCTTTAACCCAATGATTGGTTACTTTCTGGATGTAGAGGTTGCTTTTAATAACATGGACCACATGTCCTTGGGTGTCAAGCATCCTTAAATCTAAAAGCATTACTTCTACTCTAGGACAGGAAAGGGTCAGCTTCTCTGCAACGAGAGGTTGTTCAGAAGTGGAAGTGAATAACAATAATAATTCGGCCTTAGGTTTTTGTAATGGAGTAATGTACAGCTTTACGCCGCCTCTGAATGGCAAATGAGAAGTCTTTCCATGACAGCAATACACTCAGAGGTTTGTCATTGCCGACCGAGGGGCAACAACCAATTTACATATGTAGATGTTGCTGGGACCAGGGATCGAACCCAGGTCCTACGGCGTGTTAGTACGCACTTATAAATACTTAGGCACAGCGGTCGCGAGGTGGAAGTGATTCAACCGCTATTGTGGTCCATCCTATTAGACGAACCTCCTCAAACGTCCGCGCACTGAACACAGTTGCCAAATGGTGCAGTCAAAACTTGTTGAACGTCAATGCAAAAACGAGTATGTTGTTTTTTCTAGGAAACAGAGAATGACCCTTTTTTCTCAAGGAGAAAAGATTGACTTCTCTAAAAAAGTTAAATAACTGGGAGTCATCCTTGATGACAAGCTCTCATGGAACCCCCGAAGTGTTAAGTCGATTAACCCCCGAGGCGCTTCTCGGACTGCCTACAATATCGTAGTCAAGAAAGATTCTCTCTTGTCTAGTGCAATACTTATCTCAGGGAACAATGCTGATAATAGGGAGTTAGCATACCCATCTACTCTGAGGGTTATAAAAGCGGAAGGGCTTTGTATTAGCTTCGCAGGTTTAGGCGGCTACTAACACTACCGCCAAAATAAAAATCGTCAACACACCCTTATATGTATCATGGCAGCACAGATATGCGCACAGCGTAAAGGAATTTTTTTTTAAATGTACTTCTCAAGTATGATATAGCAGGACTTATTATAGTAATCAGTTTATAGCACATAAAGTCAGGCTCAGTCTATCTTTACGCATCAAGATCTAAACATGTAAACTCCGACAACAGTGCAGCACTCCTTGCCTTGAACGCACACATGGTAACCTTACAGCCGGTAGCTGATTTTTTTCAGCTCTTAAAACTGGACGCATTCATTCATTTTTTAAATTTAATTTAAGTAACTATTTAGCCCTTATTAAGTCACTACCCGGTGTTAATCCATATTTTTTACTCATAAATTTTAGGCAATGAAAGGGTTAAGACTCTTGAGAACTTTTTGCGGCATTTATAAGTCTTCTAGGCTTAACAAATACTTAATGTGCCTGCACTTCAGTAGTATACTGAAAAACTTAGAGCCGGTTGTTCAATGTCTGATTAGCACTAATCAGAGGTAGAAGCTCCGGTTAAATACAACGACTGCTTTATCGAGCACATGTTATATGCATGATGACGAAAACGTCGATAATGATGTTTAACCTGCAAGTAGTGATAACCAGACATTGAACAACCGGCCCTTAATAATTAATTCGTGTGCATAATTATGTTGAAATGTGCATGCATGTGTACATATATGCATTTGGATACTAGACAACGCCAGCTTACAGGCTAAAAAAAAAAAATCGAGGTACACTTTCGAATTTAAATTATTTTTGCAAGGGAAGTTCGAATATATTTTTTATATGGAAAAAGTATAGATCGCGATTTTAAATTTTTCGTCATATCACCGGCATTTACTCGGATCTTATCGATGACTTTTCTCCCAAAGGACTTCGACCCCAAAGTATCCTTTTATAGCTTTAATTAACTGGAATTTGGGTGGTACATTAGGAGGTTATTAGAGCTGGGATCTGATGGATAATTATTAGAATGGGTTACTTGATGTCAATGAATTTTGAAAACAAAAAAAGTATCATCGAGACGAAGACATCTATATATATATGTATATATATCGTATTTTAAGATCCAACTGTATATGCCGAAGATATGGTGAAATATTTTAAAAGGCGACCCCTACGTCCGACGGTGTACGGCGAATTATTTTTTTCTGCTACGGTCTAATCTATGTACATTAGGGTCGTCCAATTTTATATGGCGAAAAAAAATGCATCCTAGAAAACTGGGCACCCCCTTAGTTTTTTACCTTTTAATATTCGTAATATCTATACCAATTTTCAATTTTCTACTGTAACCAATACAGGGTGCTCAAAGACAACTGAAGATTTTGATATTTTTTTAGATAAAGATAACGTAAAGTTTGGTACCAGCACTTCTTTCGGCAAGAGAAACAATTTTAGATGGTGCCCCAAACCCTATCTCGGATGTTTTTTATCGGACCACTCTAATGTACATACCTACATATGTACCTATGTATATACTTGAATGAACTCATATCTTCTTTTACATATTAAGTACATGAATAAATACATATGTAAGTACATACATACCTGCACTTTCTGGCAGCTACTTTTTCACCCGGCAACGGTAATACGAAACGTTTCCGTAGCTGGTTTTGCTTACCCGAATTTCAGTGTCCAGATGGTATGTGTGGCATGTGCCAGTCAGCAAAGTCGAAGTATAAACACAAATGCTGCACAAAATTTGTAAATATGTATATGCATATGTATACATACATACATACATATTTATGCACAAAGTGCTGTGCATTTAATTTTGAATATTTTATTATTTGGCGCATTTCCATATCGATTTACTTTCAAAATCTTAACCCCGAAGAGGCCTTTGTCACAAGCGAACACCTTGAGCTGTGCTACACCACCACCACCACCACCATTACCACTACTACCGCCACGCTAACAAGCAGATGCAGATGGCCACTTGAGTGCACCGGGTGTTAGAGGTCATGTTCCTTTGCATGTCCGGGGCTATGTTATCCTTTTGGCACACTTGAGGCCATTTTACATACGCACATACACACATACATACATACATAGGAATGTTCATATGTCAAAGGACGTGTTCACACTTTGCACTAATTAAATTTGGAACAACAGCACAAAAGAAAGTATTGACCCATTGCATATTCATTTGTATGTGGTTATTTTTTTTTTTATTTGAGCATTTGTACCTATTATATCGTTTTACTTTTCATTACAAAGTAATTTGATCGCATTGCATAATGAAAAGTGATGGTCACTTTTGCTGCTTAAGGCATTGGCTTACAAACGTGGGTTAAGGTAAGCAGACGCATCGTCAGCTGCCCCTTGCAGAAGTATTGGTGAATGAATAAGATTTGGCGTCTGCTTCTTCTTCTTCTTCTTGTTTGGCGCTTTAAACGCCTAATCGTAATTGGCCGAGTTCAACAAAGTATGGCAGTCGGATCTCTTTTACGACAATTGATGCCAATTGGAAAGCTCATACAGCTCATGGTTCCATCGTCTGCGGTATTCGTCGTCGCCTACTCGTAAAGGCCCGTAAATCTCCCGCAAAATCTTTCTCTTTCGAAAACTCCAAGAACCGCCGCAGCAGATGTTGCTATAGGCCATGTCACTGCGCCAAACGCCAGCGGATGGCACGGTGACCATTCGTACCGATTTTGGCGGGACAGTACCGATTTTGAGGAAATTTTTTAAAACTCGGCACGTATAAGTGTCCCAATTTTTCATATTTGTGTCGATTAAATCCCGATTTGCAGTGTATTCTTTATTAATTTAATAAAAACAAAAACAACTTTCTGTACAAGCGTGGCAGCACTTTCGCTATAACAAAGCCGCATGCTTATTTTCTATGATCTTTGGTTATGTTTTATTCAGTCAAAGTCGTACCATCGCTATATTACAGTGTATCATTATTGCCTCATTTTTTAAGGTTTTCATAATTTTTTTATAATTTTTTTATTAAGTTTTTTTAATGAAACGATTCAAAAATGAGTTTAGTGAAATTATAAAAAATAATACAAATTCCGTCGAAAAATTCATGGCTTTGAAAAATATAAGCTGAAGATACAGTGTTAAAAAATATAAATAGGGAAGAGACATTTTATTATTCCTTGGGTATTCCCCTTTCGATTATTCAATGTTTACAATTTTTTATGAAAGCATAGCCCGTTATCTAACAAAGACCATGTAAGTCAAAATTTCAAACCGTGTATAAAAATTAGCAAAATTCGTCAAAATTTTGAGCTTTTTAATTAGGATTCTTAGAAACATAGCGAGTGTGCAGTTTGTAGCCAACTCAACTATAATTGTAAATTTTAAGTAGCTAACCGTTGCTTAGATGGCTGATCTCGTGGTAGATGGCGGGAATGGCGGTGCCGCCTTTCTGTTAGATTGGGCAGAGCACACTTAAACTCTAATCATCAGCCACGCTTTCACCCGTTATCTTCTGCTTACGAGTTTATGCGTGCATTAAATAGCTCAGCTGGCAGGCTGTCGGCTCCAGGAGCTTTTTGTATTTCAGTCACGAAATTGCTTTTCGTACCGGGTCATAGTCAGTTGGTGGAATATCGACTCTATCATCATCGGCTCGGGTGGAAAAGTGTTCCCTCCGTAATTTAAGTACGTTTTGGATATCGGTTACTGGTCTTGTAGCCTTCAGTAAGTCACCGACTCTTTGGTAAAATTTTCGGGCGTTTTTCCTGTCGGCCAGTATTTCAAGCTCTTCGCACTAACGTATTTCGGCCTCACCCTTTTCAGCTCCCTAGATCGATCCGACACAGCTCGCGTTGCGCCCAATCGCAGCGTAGTCTTATAGGCGGCATCTTTCTTTTCTATGCAGCTTCTTGACACTTCTCATCGTGCCCGTTGTTGTTTTGAGCTCATTGAAATCCGACTACTTCTTCGGCGACGGTACTTAGTCAACGGGAAATGTGGTTCCACTGCTCGTACATGGCGGTTTATTGAAGAGTGTTCTCTGAGAGCCGGTGTGAGAGTCGAGTGACGCATGCGTTGGCCATCTGCTGTGCTTCCAGCTTTTCGACGTTGAGCTATTCTTGCATTGCTGGACGCCAGTTTTTTATGTTGGCTGCAACAAGATCGTGGTCCGAGTCGATATTTGGCCCTCGGAGTGTACGTACCTACGCCTAAAACACTGGAAGCGTGTATTCCATGCATGACAAAATGACTCATGCGGTTTATAGCTTTCCGATCGGGAGTTAGCCAAGTAGCTTGATTGATCTCTTTTTGCTGGATCCTCATCCTGCATACTACCATGTTTCGGGCGCCGGCTAAGTCGATTACCCTTAGTTCGTTGTGGGACGTTTCGCCATGGAGGCCTAATTTTTCGACGGTGGGGCCAAATATACCTGCCTTGCCCACCCTGCCATGAAAACCGCCAAGCGCTACTTTGATATCGTCCTTCTTTTACGTCCGTCCTTGCTACGCGATGCAACGAATAGGTCTGTTTGCATTCTTTATACCATTTTTGGATGCGCAAATATTTACCGATTTGTTTAAAACCTTCATTAATAGCAGCTTAATATTCAGTAATTTTGAAAATGAAAATATGTACATACTAGCAGACCCGGCGAACTTCGTCCCGCCCAAAATTTTTATATATTTTATTGAAACTTTTTGGTCCAACATTTTCACCAACAATTCACGTTTACGATTTTCATTGGCACATTTGTCTGCTAAGATTAAGGTTTGGTGGTCATTTTCCGCTTTAAATAACCTAAGGAAAGTGTTATATCCGTTCTTGAAATTCTCCAGTTGTGCGGCATTTCATAGCACGGTTTTTCGCAAAGCGAAATAAATTTTTTCCTCTTCACTCCCTGGCGGCAACAATGACCGGTTCTATAGTGAATGTCCTAGAAGCTTTACAGTATAGTAGGTGGCAATTTCAAATATTCTACAGAAATGCAATATACATATACTTATTTCAGACGAAATACCTCAAAAGTTTGAACGCATAATAATATTGGAAAATCACATTCATTGGGCCAATTGCAACGCAGGAGCGTTCGATATACTCAATGGTGCAACAGGTCGATTTAATCTGATCTTCACGGCCCCTTTTCTCACTTGGCTATTTTTAGTAACAGCTCGACTTCAGCACCACTTGGCAGCACGTTTTTGCAATAGTATTGCATACATATTTAAAACATTAGCCAAATCGGATCATAAATAAGATTTTTAGTAATAACTCAACTACAGCGCCAACTGTCGGATTAAATTGTGAAACTAAACCATCCAGAGACCCACTCAAATACACAAAAAGTTTCGTTAAAATCCGTACAACTATTTAGGAGGATTTCACTCACAAACACACCTACAGAAGAATAAAAAAATTCATTTAAAGATAGCTAAAGGTCGGTACGTTTGTAGGCCTCACACCCCTTCTCAAATAGCCCAAATTTTCTCCATGAGTATGGGCTTGATTTCAACTATATACATATCTCCATACGAATTTCCAGTTTCAGAGATATGCAGTATAAAAATTTGATTTATATGGGAGGTGCCACGCCCCCCTTTCCAACAGCTGCCCTCTTTCTTCATGAGTATGTGATTGATTTCGTATATCTCCATACCAAGTTCCAGAACTCCACCATGAACACTTCCAAAGATAGGCAGTATGAAAAATTCGGTTTGTATGGAAGATGCCACGCCCCCTTTTCCAATAGTTCCAATTTTTCTCTAATAGTATGCGATTTATTTCGTACATCTCCATACAAAACTCTAGAACTCTACCAAAAAATTTCCAGAGATAAGCAGTATGAAAAATTCGGTTTGTATGGGAGATGTCACACCCCTTTTTACAATAGCTAAAAATTTTCTCCAAGGGTATGCGATTGATTTCGTATATCTCCATACCAATTTCCAAAACTCTACCATGCACACTTTCAGAGATATGTAGCATGAGAAATTCGGTTTGTGTGGGAAGTGCCACGCCCCCTTTACATATAGATTTTTTTCAGCCTAAAACCATCCTTGGGACACGTGCGGCAGGTAGCAGTTTCAAAAAAAACGGTTCAGCCGCTGTCGAGCCTTGCGAAAACTAACAAACGGCTTTCTAAATATATATTAGTTGAGATATATTATATATTATAATTATATTTTGACAGTATCCGTTGTTTCTGATTGGCGCAAAAAAATCTTGCCTAGTGACGAATTCGCCCCTTGATATGGTCGTTACTTAAAGCTATTTATATTCGAAATTGCATGAAAATTGGAAAACAGGAATCTATAAGCTTATCCAGGCAGAAAGCTACCTACGTACCGAAGTTTAAGCAAATCGGACCATAAATACGATTTCTACGAACAGATCGGACCCTGGTCCACTTCTCGGACAAAATGGATCATATGTGCTAATATATGCTAAAAAGCTACCAACGTACCAAATTTTAAGCAAATCGGACTGTAAATACGATTTTTTCGAATAGATCAGTCCCTGGTCAACTTCTCGGAAAAAATTCACCATATATCCTAATATATGCTAAAAAACTACTTACGTACCGAATTTTAAGCAAATCGGACCATAAATACGATTTTTTGGAATAGATCGGTCCCTGGTCCACTTCTCGGAAAAAATTTATCACATATGCTAATACATGCCAAAAAGCTACCTGCGCACCGAGTTTTAAGCAAATCGGACCGTAAATTCGATTTTTTCGAATAGATCGGTCCCTGGACCACTTCCCGGAAAAAAATGGGTCATATGTGCTAATATATGCTAAAAAGCTACTTACGTACTAAATTTTAAGAAAATCGGACTATAATAAGATTTTTTCGAATAGACCGGTCCCTGGTCCACCTACCCGAAAAAAGTACAATTTTTTTAGCCTAAAACATGGTGGTTACCGAAAGCTATTTGTATGCAAAATTTCACGAAAATCGGACCAGCCGTTCGCGAGATTACCTGTTACAAAAAAAAGGGACTTCTCATTATATAATTAGTATAGATATAGATGTATGTTGGCACAATAATTCCATATGCGATTTTCCCAGAAGTATAATCAGTGTTCTACAAACATTTACACTTATGTAGAACAATATTTAGGTATGTACTTAAATATTTCATCGATAATTTTAAACGACCCAAAGGTTTTCAACTTATTTCTGTTTAAGTATTATTCTCTTTGATTTGCATAAACAACAAATTAAGGGCAAATAATTTGCAAGCTAAAACTGCCGATTGCAATACATATGTACATATGTGCCTAACCAAGTATATTTTATCAATGAAATTGTTCAAGCCTATTTCCACCAAAGGCTTAACTGCTGGTAAGAGCTCAGATAAGTGCCAAGAATTTTAACATGCGGTGATTGGCATGGTTTATTTCTTAATTTTTGCTACTTTCCTTTCTTTTGCTCCTACTCAATAGGTGAAATTACCACCTTCCAGTTGTAATATCTTTTTTCCAATAGGCATAAACTGCTGTTAAGGCTTGGTGGAAATCAACTACTAAATAGCGTCGTAAGAAACGCAGATTAAAATGTTCTCGGATGTTTTTCTTTTCATTTATTCTTCCATGATCGTATTTTCAAGTGCCAACAATATTATCTTATTGCAACCGACGAAATGGGTTTCAAAAAGTTGCCAACTGTTTGAGAATTTTAATTAAAACTCTTCAATAATTTCAATAAATTATTACAATATGGGTATCAATCGAAATGAAATTGAAAGGGCTTCATTTCTAAATTACATGTTAGGGGGTTCTCACCTATTTTAAACCCTGAAATTGTATTCAGGGTATAAGTTAATTGAAAAAGTATCACAAGAGGCAGGTTTAATTTTAAAATATTTTGAAGATGGTCAAATCTCCTGTTTTTGCCATATTTTAAGTATGTTGAGTTTTATTGAAATAAACTACACGCAGAAATTTCATACACTCAACGAAATAAAACGAAAACTATTTAGTTCAATAAAAGCATGGCATTAAAAAACATTTTGAAGAAATGATTCGGGAACAAAATAAAAATTGGATCACGCCATCTCCTCCGGCTGGCCAACTCTGAAGTTTAATGTAAGTACATAAGTCCGACAAGACGAAGGAAGAAGTGCCTGTTCGGAACTAGCATAATTCTATACTCCCCTACCGGGAGCATTTGGGCCTTGCTATGAAGGGGATGCTCCGGCGTCATCAAAATGCATCGCGTATGGTTTCCCCATGCCTATCCCTAGATGACTCTAAACCATTCTGATTCTCTCGCGAATCCTAGTGGACCCTCCTATATAGCTTTCCCTAAGCTATCTAGGCCGCCCAGAAATTTGAGGCATTTTCTCCGGAGTGCAGGGAACTCAAAGGACCCCTCAGAGATAATTCCTAAGAAAAAACGCCAGATCCTGTACCTACGTCCATTTCAGAGCTAGCCATGAAGATGAACTAGGTAGGTAAAGCCATGATATTCTTCCATGTGTTTACTTACCAACCATGTATTGCCTATTGAGAAACTTATAAAGATCGGTGTTCCAAAAGGTTTATCTCCCATACATCTGATTATTTAGATATGAGATTTTGGGATATAACTCCACTATTAAGGAGCTTAGCTACAAAAATTTTGTACCTACATATTTGCTTATCAGGTTGCAAGTTGGCAGACAGACCACTATAATTACCATTGATATTGCCACGTCCTTTACTTCAGTTCTGCATCAGATATGCAAGCTTCTATAAACAAATTTTTAAAATTAATCCTTGGTAAACCTAACAAATGATTCGTTAGCTTATTAACGAGAAATTTTCCCGCAAAGGTAAAGAGAATTTTGGATGAAACAAATTGCGCCGCGCATGTATGTAAATACGCAAATATTTATCCTACTTATGTTCTTATGTACAAAAAAAAAAAATAAATACATATCGTCGTTTAAAGTACAAAACCGCGTATCATGGTTCTGCAAAACCTCGTAACTGACATTTGTGCCAAAAAAGATATTTTCTCTCCGGAAGCTCCTGCCATAAGCCCTTACCCATTCATACTAAAGTAACGATACTTAGACATAAGAAGAAGTGGCAATTAGGGATAAAAGAGAGAACCGTTTTGAAAAAGGCAAGTTTAGCTTTCTCCTATAAAATTTGGCCAACCTCACATACGAGTTTTTGTACTTTAAACGACATGTATGTATACATGCACTTACTTTCCGCCACAATTGCTTAAGCCTATGTATACCATTTTAAAGCCTAGGCCATATCTGTTATAAATAGGCTAGTTTCACACGATTCTCCACAGTTTTCTCCCTACAATTGCGCAGTGAAGTAGTCGTGACCTAATTTCGATCTGAAAAAATGCATCATCGTGCGCTCTTACCAAATGGGCAGCAAGCGCCACTTACTTGGCATCTGAAGTGTTGCTTTGTTAACGGTTCTTGGCCCACAAGTGACGACGCAACACCCTTACAACGAAAATTCAATCGTCTCAAATTTCTTTGGTGTACCCTGCTCTTTACGTTAGGTTATGCTGGCCAAATACCTGAATTCATACTGCGAAAAGATGACATACACATGATGGTGCAACTTATACTCAACTTTACGGTTTCTTTGGAGTGTATGATTCGCATTGGTTATAAGGCATTCATACAGGACGAGTTTAAGGATTTTCTCAATGAATTCTATTCGAAAATTTATTTTGACGAGTGAGTTGCCTACGTTAATTTTTATTTATATGCATTTGAAGGATTTTATAAGGAGTGTGGAAGAACTAAATAGTTAAAATTAATTCAGAACATCATAACCGATCGTTTACAGAGTACGAGTTCTTTACTAAATAGTCGTTTGGGGAAAGCATGTGTCACTATTAACTAACTTAAAGCTCAGTTAAACCGTCACACTGTTTTAGATTATTGAAAACAACATGTAGTGTTTTTAATCTTGAGTTTCTGCGGTTTTGCTCGCCAACATATCCATTAGGTTGAGAACGCAATTCGTCAGAAAATATTGGCTTGTATGCCTCCATATTTAAGTGAATAGTTTTGAAAACTGTATGCATAAGGCCATGTTCGCTATTCAATCAAATTCGAACCAAACCTGTTCTTCTGCTTCTTACTGGACACTGTAACCGCCTAGGTGCCGAGTTCAACAAAGTACGCCAGTCTTTTTTCTTCTGTGCCAACTGAAGCCAATTGGAAATACCAAGTGAAGCAAGTTGGTCTTTCCAGCGCAGTGGAGGCCTACCTACAGCGGTGATATGACCCATCTTCTTCTACGGGTTCACCGTATGCTTGAACGGCCCCCGAACCCCTCTTCGCACCTACCAAATCTCTCGAAATAATATTAAATCTTCCACCGGTGTATATCTATGGCGAATTTCCGGCCGGCTGTATTGCGGCCAAATTAAACACGATACAGCCGTGTAGAGGCAGGAAAATCGTACAAGCAAAGATCCTTCAAACTCTACAGGATAAACTACGGCAACTTGATTATACCACTAGATAACAGATTATCCATAAGAATCCCAGAAAGGAACGAATGAGAAAGCGCCACAGACTAAAACCAAGGGTCGATGGCTATATCTGTGGTCCCTACGCATGACAGCTTAAGTCGGGAGGTTGGCTTTAGTTGAATGAAAGCTGTGTTGCCTTGTGATGACAAATATCTACAGATGGTTCCAAGCTTAAAGGAAAAGTGGGTAGCGGGAAATAGTCGCACTAAACTTCAGTTTCTGCTTACCGGACCACTGTAGCGTTTTTCAAGCAGGGCTAAACGCAATTATGGAGGCCGCATAGTGGTTCATAACATCCACCCGTCCAGGACGCCCTCTCACTATTTATTCTCACAACCGAGCTGCTGTTAAATCTCTAAAATCTTACGAAACGATGTTCAAAGTAGCCGTAGAAAGCAGAAGGATTCTCAAGAATCTGGCATCAAACTACTTCTTAACTGCTGTATTGGTCCCTG
Organism: Rhagoletis pomonella; assembly: GCF_013731165.1. NCBI lineage: Eukaryota > Metazoa > Arthropoda > Insecta > Diptera > Tephritidae > Rhagoletis > Rhagoletis pomonella. The sequence goes on from NW_023458565.1 coordinate 7,756,600, forward strand.
GACGTAGGGATGTTTCTGGTAACTGCATAGAGCCGAAGGCCACTATCCCGCACAAGCCACTTCTTTAACAAGTACGTTTCAGATTGCTTGGCCGAACTGAACTCAGCGAACATTCTTAGGAATAAAATGATACCATGGAAGTATCGATACCTGTACTTTTAAGTAGCATGGAAGGAAAGTATCGATACCTAGTAAGTACCGGGCTAAAAGTGTCGATACCTACTTATATGGATATTTGTACCCATATAAGAATTGTTTGTGCTGGCTATCAGCGAAATAAGGCAACGCAAAGCAGTCCGAGTAGCTCCACTGAAAATAAAAATTTAAAAGGGGTTCGCATAATTTTCGTGCGCAAAATAAAAATTATACTTGTATTTATGTAGATCTATTCGTACCTCTTAACTTATGGTCTTTTATATTAATACAATTTGCTTTTATTTACCGTTATTAATTTGATAGAAACACCCACAAGGAGATGTATCTTCAAATTCAAAACCATTCTAAGCCAGCGAATATATACTCATTATCATACATGATAACAATGCTCTCATTTTACGTGCTGCCCTTGCAAGGCATTTTCGTTGGCGAGCGTCACCTACCCTACGTACTAACAATTCCATTCGACTATCGACCATGGCCCATTTTCACAACCATAATCTTATTGTGTTTCTACATTGGAGTTTTAGTAGCGACTGTTATCATTTCGGAATCGTATATACTCGCTATGTCAATATTAAATTTGAATGGCAGATTTGTGTTGTTGGAAGAAGAGATTCTAAATTTAGGCGATGAGGTATTGAAGTTGGAAAATCCGGAAACTATAGCTGATCAATTCAACGAACGTCTAATCGTGTTGGTCAAACGTAATGTGAATTTAATTAAATTTGCTGAGAGGCTGGAGTCACAGTTTACATTTCCACTCTTCGTGATGATGGCCGACAGTGCGTTTGTGCTCTGCTTGTTGGCGTTTAATGCACATGAGGTAAATATATGTTAGTTTCTTCGACCTTGTGGCAAATGAGGTGATAGTTATTGTACTTAATTTTTTTTTTTTTTTTAGAATGGCTTTGCCACGGATAGCATTAAATATGTCATTTGGTTACTGGCCAAGGTTTTAGAGCTGGTTGTACTCGGCTACTTTGGATCCGTCACATCTACAAGAGTAAGTATGTATAAATGTGGTGGTGGTGGTATGCGTTTGAACTAAACCTGCATTTAGTTGAATATCGTCTAAATATATACACCCAACCAACACCGCATCAGTTTTTGTCAGCAGAAAGCTCTGGCTTTGGCGTCGATGGTGCGAGTTTACGTGTTTAACATACGCCTTATGACACTTTGGATTATCGTAATGAATTCATTTTTCATGGCCAGTGACAGTGCAATGCAAAAACGACTTCGCTTTGTACCGTTGAACTAGCCTCACGGAAGCAGTGATCTGATTAGATATATCTCGGTTTGAGTTTGTGAGGCACCTAGTTTTCGATGATATATCGACGGTCGAGTGGAAGATCGAGCTATATCGGCAGCCGTTTCCAGAATGGTCTATCTCACAAAATTTCTCAAGAACGCCTTATTTTAGAATTCGGCTGAACAACGTCCTACCTCAGACTTCAGCTTCCGATATATTGCATTTACAATTAAGATTTCGAACGGGACGGCGGCAGCTGATCAGGCATCCATCATTTTGGTTGCGGCCCAACTCGTAGCTGCGCACTGGGCAGAATTTGAATCAGGCAATACCTCTTTGCGAGCGCACCGTATGTTTCGATATCAGCGACGGCGTAATTTTAAACATCAATTCTTTCTTTTCCACTTGTAGCACCCCAAAACTGTGAAGGAGCGGCGCACTGTGTTCTGAATTCATAAAGCAGGGTCCAAAATAGCGCAGAGCTTCTAATTCTTAAACGATTTTTTTCTTTCTTGTTTTAATGAAAGCTCATGGGATTTAAAAGAGAACTCAATCCGATCTTATTCCTTATTTTTTATGAAATTTTTATTTGTTTATATTTAATTTTTTTAGTGAAAATGAATTATTATTGAATAGTTAAAAGCAATTATATGGCTCCTCCAAAACGAGAAAAGTTGCAAATAAGGATTTGAAATGTTACAAAAAAATGTTCACCAGAATTAAAATTTTCTTTTATTAAAAAAAAAAATTATAGGTATGCAGTTTTATAGCCCATTAAAGTTGTCCAAGTCCAAGTTTCGAGCGCTTAAGAACGCGGGTAGATTTTTGAAATTTTTTTTGCTGAAGATGCAAGGCATTTCCTAACACAAAAGTACGTAAAGTGTGCTCGTACGTAAATGTCTGCCCTAAACACAAGGTTCTGTCCCTTTCGACTTTTGTGAAGTTTTACTCTTCTAGCTCTGCGGTTTTGACCCACCCTATTGTTGGTATAACATACATATTTGCATATTCATCTTTTATCATAGTTAATGGCGTTTAGTCCTTTCCGTTGTGTTTGTCCGAATATAAATTTCGTTCGTTTTAATTAGTCTGTATATTAGGGTGAGTCTTAAAATATCAATATATAAATTTTGCATACACGAAAATTTCAAAATAAAAATAAAAATTTGCGGTCTCTTGGGTCAAGTAAAAGTTTTTTAGAATTTTTGCGATTTTAAAAAATTAGGATATTTACAAACCCGGTAGCGACCACTAAAATTTTTTTTTTAATTTTGCGTGGATATCTTAACATTTTTAATATTTTAAGGAACACCTTACTGTACATTGTCTGGTTTTTTAGGGACTTCGAAAGCCAGTACATAATTCTCCCGTGTAAAAATTAATCGCATCCAAACGTTATTTACTTACTTTAAATGCGATATCTTAAGTTATGAATCATTTTCAAAGCTTTATTTTAAATATATCTTGACGCAACGGCTCTTGTCGGAATAGTTTTAAAAAGAGTCTTATATTAACTAAGCACACTTCGACGTCTCTTCTCCGTTCACGATTATTACAGGTTGATGGACTTGGCACTACTTACTATTCCTCGGGCTGGGAAAAAGTCATCTACAAGTCAAACAATTCTAAAGCTAATGTACGAACTATGAAACTTATTACACGCGCAATATCTTTCAACCAGAAGCCATTTATGCTGACTGGCTTAGGATTTTTCAATGTGTGCTTGGAAACTACGCTTACAGTAACGAATTTGGTTTTTATGTTTGTTAGTGCACATGAATATTAATATATTTTCTCTACACTTTCAGGTCATACGAGTGGCTGGTTCCTATTTTACATTTCTCTGCTCAATGCGTTAAAAGTTAAGGATCTACAAAAATGTTTGATTGAAATTAATCAGTTATCGAATATATATATACATATGTACAGCGCAACATATGTACATACATACAAAAGTAAATAAATATGTAGTTAAAAAGCAGAAAATTTTAATAAGCTCGTTCGGGAATTCGGGTCATTTGTGCAGGAATTGCCCGTCTGCATTACTTATGGTTTATTTTTTAGCAATAACAGGAAAGACTTTTTTGATATTATTAGATATTATGGCGCTACATTATGGTACGGGGTGCAGAAAGTTACAAACGATGGACTGTGCGCTAGGACCCGACACGTAAAAAACCGACCAATAAAAGGTAAAAAGCAGCTTCGAATAAAACTTGACATTCGCCACTTCTCTTAGAAACAACAAACCGACATAAATATGCAAACAATGGCACCGTATTTGCCGTTCATAACGTACCGCCGTCGAAGAAGTATTCAGCTTTCAGCGGGCCCAAAAAAACAACTGATACGATGAGGAATGTCACGAACAGTGTTGCCACAGAATTTTTTTATTTTTTACCAAAATCACCGGAAAAAGTTACCAAATTGAACAAAAAATTACCAAACTTATTTTATGTGCAGAACTGCACAAACATGCATACGTTATTTTGGCAGTTAGGGCTCGACATGTATGTTTTTACAGTTCTGCACATAAAATAAGTTTGGTAATTTTTTGTAATATGTTAAAACTTGTCAAAATATGGTGCGGCTATAATTTTTTTGCCCACTGTATGTAAACAAGTGACAAGAAAATATATCAAAAATTCAACGCTTGAAGGAAAGCTTTCGACTCACACATAGACACAGTGAAGTCCCCCGCTGAATGCCGTAGCTTTTTGAACGAGAACATACATATTTACGTAGAATTCTACTCATATATATGGTTGCCGGGTACACCGGAAAATTGATGGTAATTGCAAAGCTAATGAACTGACAGGGAAAGGTAGGACCACCCAAAACCTTCCAGGAAAGGACTCGGTGGATATACTTAGCAATAGCCACTTTCAAGCAGTTTGTTAAAGATCGCACCATTCTAGTAGCCAAGGAACGCTGGAACAACTTTCACCTTGAGAAACTTTCAGGATTACCTGGTATTTCTATAAAAGGAAACGCTTACAGGCCACTTACTAATGTGGAATCAGAACCATGTAAGACCGAATCGAAAAAGTTACCAAATTGAAAAATAAATTACCAAACTTGATAAATAAAGAAAAAAATTACCAATTTTGGTTAAAAATTACCAAAGCGGCAACGCTGGTCACGAAGCTGAAGATCACGCTGCGATCGGGTGGCACGAGATTTTATGTGAGACCCATATGTTTACGGAACTGAAAAGCCAAACGAGGCGTATTTGTCTTAATAACAGAGGCCGGTATACGGGAATGCGAAGAGCTTGAAATGCCAGCCCTCAGGAAAAACTACCGATAATTTCACCAGAAAAATAGGTGACTTATCGAAGGACCAGGGCGAACTCCTTCAAAAACGACAACGCCGAACGTCAACGAACTGATTGGGCCTTATCATTGTGGTTATAGACCTCGAAAATCCACTTTACGCCAGGTATTCAGAGTAGGCCAAACTTTGGAAAAGAACCGCAAGAACAGTGTCGACACATAGCATCGATTTGTCTATTTCAAAGCCGTTTTCGACAGCACGAATATGGATGGGTAAAATGGCTGAAAGCTCCGTCAGAATTGGGAATAACCTCTCCGAACCTCCTACTACATAGCTGATCCAGCAAGTAAACAGTCAGCGCCATGGCACCTATTGGTGAATAGCTGAGAACATCCGATGAGGCAACAGTTTGTCGTACCCTTGAGCGTGACTTATAATAGCATATTCAAGTCGTTGGAATAGATAGTATTAAACGTGGTATCGCCTGGTCGTAGCAGAGAAAGAAGGATGACTTATCTACGATAAAAAATGCCAAGCGAAGAACCTTTTGTAGCTGAACTTTCATCCTCTAGAAGTCTAAGCAAGCTCGGGGTGCTTAATTCTTCAAATGGAACAAGTCTACCACTCGGTAGGCCCTACTAGGCTCAGCAGCAACGAAGTTTTTGGTAGTAGCGGTCACCCCTTGACAAGCATTGGCCTATCTCCGAGTGTATTTCTGCCATTGCAAAGCTTTTCATAAAAGCCATCTGCCGTCCAGAGGTGGCGTAAAATTGTAGGTCTGTCCATTTATGAGACAACATCAAGACGCACATCTCAAATGGGAGGAGAAGTTTGACGAAATGCGTAGAAAAATGCATAAGCGCCAAATATCTATTAAATTTTAGTGTGGCTTTAATATTTGTATTTAACTTCTTTAGCCTCCTTCCAGATCTTTTCTTCGTGACTTCGAGAAATCTCCGCCCGAAGGATATTTCACTTACCATCATCCTTATATTTTCTGCCTGTGGAGGTTTTCTTTGAATTTATAAAAGTCCATACACCTCCTAGCAAGCAGAGAATCGCTTCGGATTTATGTATCGTTATTAACGCACTACTTTTCCTTTTTGTGCCGAACACTACCTACCCCGATATTCGATTTGAATTGTGTCTCCAAAATCTTAGTTCTTAATTGAAAATTACTAAACTTTGTTGATGTTGTAAAATTTGCTTTGCTCAACTAAAATATTTTACTTCCGAATTTTATTTCTATGCAAATTTAAGCAAGCTTTCGCACCAGTTAATTAAAAAATAACACTCCATTTTTCGGGTCAATTACGTGGGTGCGCATTAAATTGAATTATGTAACTGCAGCCGCGACATTAAAACAAAGATGCTAAAATATTTTCATAGCGTAAATTAACAATAACAAAAACTAATATTATGGAAACAGCAAAAGTGCAACGAAGAGCAAAAATTAGGTACCGAAGGAAAGCAACAGCATCTTGCAGCAAGCGACTCTGTAGTAAAGTCAAAAATAGCAAAATATACATAAGTACACTCGTACATACAAATGTGTATACAATCAGTGGCGGATACAGATGGGGGCGTTGTGGGCGAACTTTGAGAGGTCACTCCTCGCTGAAACGTTTAGATGTCGTGTTAATTTACCCTTATTTAACAATTTCCCTTCCGCTACCAAAATTCTGTATCCGCCACTGTAAGCAATATACATATATATATATGAAGATTCTGTCAAAATATAACCGAAACGGTGTCCATAAAGACAACAAAACTTGATTAAAAAAGAATATTTTTTTCCTTATACATTTTTTACATTATACATCTCCTTGAAGAACGATCTATCCATTTTTTAAAGCATAGCCTAGAACATACCAGTTTTGGAGAATTTTTTTGCAGTTTGGTACACCGATACATAACTCTCAGATTTGGAAGTTATTTGGAGTCTTGTAAAATGAGATAGATTTTGTTTCAGGCCAAAAAAAGAAAAAAATTTAAAACCTTCTATATTTGATGGTCAAGGAAATTCACAACAATACTATTTTTCATGAATTCTCCATCTCAAAAATTTTGAAGTACATTTATTTCGCTATCTCTTCTCGTTATCAATATCTACATATGTAATACGCGAAAGGATTTTATGTTCAGGACAAAAGATCTGTATCTACCGTTCACCCGATTTTCAAAAATGAGATGTGCGTGTGTGTGTGGATGTGCAAACTGGTTTTAGTTTTTTGAAGAGTTTCCACCTCTTGAAAAATTAAACTCACATTATTTAATGATCAATGCCATCAAATCCTCGCCGTTCCTTAGATTTTCCAAAATTAGGCGTCAAACTAAGACCCTTTTTGAAAAGAGTTGCTACCTTTTAAAAAATTACATTCAAATTATTTCAAAAACAAATGAGTTATTGGAACTGCGTATCATTATTGGAAAAGTTTTGAAAAGCTTTGTTTCTTAGCTGAACAATAGAAGGGTTGCCACCTGTTTAAAAAATCATATTTGGGAAGAAAAATATGTATCACTATATGGGTGCCAAAAGAAAGGGGTTTCAGAAAGTAGTAGTCTGAAAATATTTTGAAGATGATTGCCACCTGCTTTAAATGTCGAATTTAGTTTACTTATACACAAGTTATACGAAATATCAAAATATGGATGTCAAACGAAGGAGTGTTAAGAAATCTTTAGTTTGAACGGTAAGAATATTTTTGACGTGTTGGAAGAGGGTTGCCACTTGTTTAAAAAGTTAAATTCAAACTATTTTATAAGTTAAATGAATTATTATAATATGGGTATCAATCGAAGCGCGGTTGAAAAACGTTTGAACTGTATTTAGCGGGGTTGCCACATGTTTGAAAATTAAAATGCCACTTAATTTATCAGTTAATTAAAATATGTATCGCAGTGTACGGTGAAGGAGAGTTAACAATGATTAAGCTTTTGAAGAGGGCTGCCACCGGTTTGAAAGGTCTAACTCAATTAACTAATTCAGAAAGTATATGAATTATAAATATGCCGTAGTCAAACGAAAGAATGTTAAAAAATCTATAGTTCCAATATTTCGAGTCTTTAAAGAGTGTTGCCACGTGTTAAAAAAGTTACACTCAAATTTTTCAGTAAGTTGGATGAATTATTAGAAGATAGATATAAATTGAAATGGTTTGAAAGGGATTTATTCCTGACCTTTACATAGGAGGGTTGCCATTTGTTAAAACAATCAAAATCGAATTAGTTTATAAGTATATTGAAATACATGTGTATCACAATGTCAGACATAAGAGATTTAAGAAGATTTTAGTTTGAGAATACTTTTGAAAATGAACTTTCAAAAATGAGAGGTCAAATTAGAGACCTTAGCCTGTAGATGTATGATAAAGTTTAATTTTTTTAATTAATAAATTTTTTTCATCGGTATAGGGTGAGTTGAAATTCGATGAAAATAAAATTATGCACTATGCGAGACTGCTCTTCACTCAGAAATGGTTGGACGGTTGTGATGAAATATGGCACTCAGATCTATTACAACTCTGACTAACATTCGGAATATTTTTTAAGTTTTTAAACATCAATTTTGGGTTTTTAGCGGTATGTGCGGGTTCACTAGTATGTATTTAATTTGTTCCCTTTTTCCCTAAATAGAGCACTGTGCGCCATGAACGAAAGCACTGGTAATCATCACAGGTATACCACCTTTGGCCATACTAATTGAAATTGAGGCTCGCTGGAGAGCTTTGCGACAGAGCAACCTAGTGAGCATAAGTAGTGCAAACCTTCATGGGCGCTTGATGCTTTTAAAACCATACCTTGAGTACTTTGTCATCAAGCTCACAAAAAAAAATACTCTCGAAGTTATCCTTGGAAAAGGCCTACAAGATAACAGTTCCTGAAAGGGACACTTACAGAGGTTTAATCACAACGCGCGCTGCATATACTGATGGATACCCACTCGAGGATGGCAATGCTGGAACCCGAACATAGAATGCGTTTGCCCATGTATTATAGGTCAAAGGCGCTTACACTTCGGGGCAGTTAAGTCGAAGAACACCACCGAAGCTCCCTTTCTGGCTGACCCAAAGCTCCACTGGGATTGGTTACAGCATCTTGCACATGGGTTGCTGACGTTGCCCAGAGTGTGCGAACGAGGATGCAAAAGGGATTGAGTATAGACGTGCAACTGTAACTACATATGAGGGTGTGAGATATAAAAACAGATTCAAATAAATTTTTTTATGATAAATACGGTGCTTACTCGAACAACGGCTTTCGGAATCATTTTCCGCCTGCTTGTGCATACGAAGATGTTCGCCACAGTTGAATTCACCACTGTTGAGACTGTGAATGCAACTGGTCTGCCTCGGCATTTCTGCTGCCTCAGTAATGACCGATGGGCAGCTGTCGACGTCCTAGATCGATGTTGTCTTTGTGGGTGTTGAGGCTCATCCTGACAAAATCTCTGTTTATGTCGCTTTGTATGGTGCCTCTTCGAAGGGGAGGTCTACGTACAGCTCGATAGCAAGATGGTGGCTTTCATCGTGGGACAATTAGGCACTAGCCTATATCCGTATGAAGAGTTACGTTCAAATTTCTCCACTACGTGTTTCTGCTGCTGGCGCTATATAGCTTACAACCAATCGTCTTGTAGAGTCTCTTTATCGAACGTTTCTACCAAGTCCTGGGAGTTGTCCACTGCCAGTACTCTCCCAACATCACCTTAGACGACGAACACTAGCCTAACCTCCTAGATCCGCGTGGTGGTGTATGTTGCCGCAGAAATGTTGGGCGTACTGACAGTGTTAAATTAGAAACATCGGAGAGATAGCCAGCGATTTTTTCGCAAAGGCTATCGATGTCTG
>NW_023458565.1:7766236-7776520 GCF_013731165.1 Rhagoletis pomonella
CAGACATCGATAGCCTTTGCGAAAAAATCGCTGGCTATCTCTCCGATTTTTCTGTCACTGTCAGTACGCCCAACATTTCTACCGCAACATACACCACCACGCGGATCTAGGAGGTTACGCTAGTGTTCGTCGTCTAAGGTGATGTTGGGAGAGTACTGGCAGTGGACAACTCCCGGAGTTCGATAAAGAGACCCTGCTGACAACGTACAAGACGATTGATGGTAAGGTATGTAGCGCCAGCAGCAGAAACACGGAGTGGAGAAATTTGCAAACTTTCCAAAATGCAACTCTTCGTACGGATATAAGCTAGTATCTAATTATCCCACTATGAAAGCCAGATGCTGGTGTTGAAGGAACACACAATCTCGCTATAGAGATGTACGTAGACCTTCCGTTCGAAGAGGCACCAGGACGAGCCTTAGCACCCACAAAGACAACATCGATCTAGGGCGTCGACAGCTGCCCATCAGTCATTACTGAGGAAGCAGAAATGCCGAGGCAGACCAGTTGCATTCACAGTCTCAACAGCTATTTCTTCCTGGTGAATTCAACTGTGGCGAACATCTGCCTTGCAGAGTCATCACATATGTAGTTACAGTTGCACGTCTATACTAAATCCCTCTTGCATCCTCGTTCGCGCACTCTGGGCAATGTCAGCAACCCATGTGCAAGATGCGGTAACCAATCCCAGTGGATCCTTGGGTCACCGAAGAAAGGGAACTTCGGTGGTGGCCTTCGACTTAACTGCTCCGAAGTGTAAGCGTCTTCGACCTATAATACATGGATAAATGCATGCTTTGTTCCGGTTCCAGCATTGCCATCCTCGAGTGTGTATCCATCAGTATATGCGGCGCGCGTTGTGGTTAAATCTCTGTAAGTGTCCCTTTCAGGAACTATTATCTTGTAGGCCTTGTTCAAGGATAACTGCGAGAGTATTTTTTTTTTGTGAGCTTGATGACAAAGTACTCAAGGTATGGTTTTAAAAGCATCAAGCGCCCATGAAGGTTTGCACTACTTATGCTCACTAGCAAGCCTCATTTTCAATAAGTATGGCCAAAGTTGGTATACCCGTGATGATTACCAGTGCTTTTGTAGATGGTGCACACTATTCTATTTAGGGAAAAAAGTATTAAATACATACTAGTGAACTCACATGGCGTTAAATCGCCCAAAATTGAATTTCAAAAACTTAAAAAGTATTCCAACAACAAAAAATATTCCAAATGTTAGTCAGAGTGGTAACAGATCCGACTGCCATATTTCATCAAAACCGTGCTACCGTTTCTGAGTGAAGAGCAGTCTCGCATAGTGCATGTTTTTTATTTTCATCGAATTTCAACTCACCGATGAAAAAATTCTTAATTAAAAAAAATTAAACTTTATCATACATCTAGAGGCTAAGGTCTCTAATTTGACCTCTCATTTTTAAAAGTTCTTTTTCAAAAGTATTCTCAAACTAAGATCTTCTTAAATCTCTTTCGTCTGACATTGTGATACACATGTATTTCAATATACTGACAAACTAATTCGAATTTGATTGTTCTAACAAATGGCAACCCTCCTAAGTAAAAGTCAGGAATAAATCCCTTTCAAACCCATTTCGATTTATATCTAATAATTCATCCAACTTACTCAATAATTTGAGTGTAACTTTTTTAACACGTGGCAACACTCTTCAAAGATTCGAAATATTCGAACTATAGATTTTTTAACATTCTTTCGCTTGACTATGGTATTTTTCTATTTCTTCTACTTTCTGAATTAGTTAATTGAGTTAGACCTTTCAAACAGGTGGCAGCCCTCCTCAAAAGTATTTTCAAGCTTAATCATTGTTAACTCTCCATCGCCGTACACCGCGATACATATTTTCATTAATTGATAAATTAAGTGGAATTTTAATTTTAAAACATGTGGCAACCCCGCTAAACACAGTTCAAAAGTTTTTAAAACCCCCGTCGATTGATACCCATATTATAATAATTCATATAACTTATAAAATATTTTGAATTCAACTTTTTAAACAGGTGCCCACCCTCTTCCAGCACGTCCAAAATATTCTTATTGTTCAAACTTAAGATTTCTTAACACTCCTTCGTTTGACATCCATATTTTGATATTTCGTATAACTCGTGTATAAGTAAACTAAATTTGAGATTTAAAGCAGGTGGCAACCCTCTTCAAAATATTTTCAGACTACTACTTTATGAAACCCCTTTTTTTTGGCACCCGTATGGTGATACATATTTTTCTTCCCAAATATGATTTTTTAAACAAGTGGCAACCCCCTGTTGTTCAGCTAAGAAACATAGCTTTTCAAACTATTCCAATAATGATACCCAGTTCCAATAATTCATTAGTTCTTTCAAATAATTTGAATATAATTTTTTAAAAGGTGGCAACTCTTTTCAAAAAGGCTCTTAGTTTGACGCCTCGTTTTGGAAAATTTAAGGGCATTGATCATTAAACAATTTGAATTTAATTTTTCAACAGGTTGCAACTTAAACAACTAAAACCAGTTTGCATATCGACAGACCAAGCGCTTTAATTTGAAATCCCATTTTTGAAAATCGGGCGAACGGTAAAAATGAACGAACGGTAAAAATGAACGAACGAACGAAAGGGCGAACGATAAATGGTATTGTTGCATAGAGGAATTTCCTTGACCTTCAAATATAGAAGGTTTTAAATTTTTTGATTTTTTTTTGGCCTGAAACCAAACCATCTCATTTTACAACACTTCAAATAACTTCCAAATCTGAGACTTACGTATCGGTGTACCAAACTGCAAAAAAAATCACCAAAACTGGTATGTTCTAGGCTATGCTTTAAAAAATGGATAGATCGTTCTTCAAGGAGATGTATAATGTTCCATAAACCATAACTAGGAAAAAGGATATTTTTTAATTAATTTTTGTTGTTTTTATGGACACCGTTTCGGTTATATTTTGACAGAATCTTCATATATATATACGTATATTGTTTACAGTGGCGGATACAGAATTTTGGTTGAGGAGGGGCAATTGGAGTTAACTTGTCAAATAAGGGTAAATTAACACGACATCTAAACGTTTCAGCGAGGAGTGACCTCTCAAAGTTCGCCCACATCGCCCCCGTCTGTATCCGCCACTGCTTGTATACACATTTGTATGTACGAGTGTACTTATGTATATTTTGCTATTTTTGACTTTACTACAGAGTCGCTTGCTGCAAGATGCTGTTGTTTTCCTTCGGTGCCTAATTTTTGCTCTTCGTTGCACTTTTGCTGTTTCCACAATATTAGTTTTTGTTATTGTTAATTTACGCTATGAAAATATTTTAGCTGCTTTGTTTTAATGTCGCGGCTGCAGTTACATAATTCAATTTAATGCGCACCCACGTAATTGACCCGAAAAATGGAGTGTTATTTTTTAATTAACTGGTGCGAAAGCTTGCTTAAATTTGCATAGAAATAAAATACGGAAGTAAAATATTTTAGTTGAGCAAAGCAAATTTTACAACATCAACAAAGTTTGGTAATTTCAATTAAGAACTAAGATTTTGGAGATACAATTAAAATCGAATGTCGGTGTAAGTAGTGTTTGGCACGATACATAAATCCAAAGCGATTCTCTATTTGCTAGGAGGTGTATGGATTTTTATAAATTCGAAGAAAAACTCTACAGGCAAAAAATCGGGTGTAAATATAAGGATTATGATAAGTAGAATATCCTTCGGGCGGAGATTTCTCGAAGTCACGAAGAAACGGTCTGGAAGGAGGCTGAAGTATTTAAATACAAATATTAAAGCCCCATGAAAGTATAATAAATATTGGGCGCTTATGCATTTTTCTATGCATTTCGCCAAATTTCTCTTCCCATTTGTGGTGTACGTCGTTATGTTGTCTCATAAATGGAGAGACCTACAATTTTACGCCACCTCTGAACGGTAGATAGCTTTTATGAAAAGCTTTGCAATGGCAGAAATACACTCGGAGATAGGCCAATGCTTGTCGAGGGGTGACCGCTACTACCAAAAACTTCGTTGCTGTTGAGCCCGGCAATCGAATCCAGGGCCTACAGAGTGATAGACTTGTTCCATTTGAAGAATTATGCTCCCTGAGCTTGCTTAGACTTCTATAGGATGAAAGTTCAGCCACAATAGGTTCTTCACTTGGCATTTTTTTACCGTAGATAAGTCATCCGTTTTTCTCTGCGACGACCAGGTGGTACCACGTTTAATACTATCCATTCCAACGACTTGAACATGCTATTATAACTCACGCTCAAAGGTACGACAAAGTGTTGCCTCATCGGATGTTCTCAGCTATTCACCAATAGGTGCCATGGCGCTGACTGTTTACTTGCTGGATCAGCTATGTAGTAGGAGGTTCGGAGAGGTTATTTCCAATTCTGACGGGGCTTCAGCCATTTTATTCATCCATATTCGTTCTGTCGAAAACGGCTTTGAAATATACAAATCGATGGTATGTGTCGATACGCTTCTTGCGGTTCTTTTCCAAAATTTGGCCTACTGTGACGTAAAGTGGATTTTCGAAGTCTATAACCACACTGATAAGGCCCAATCATTTCGTTGACGGTCGGCGTTGTTGTTTTTGCCGGAGTTCGCCCTGGTCTTGTCACCTTCGATAAGTCACCTACCTTTTTGGTAAAATTTTCAGTAATTTTTCCTATGGGCTGGCATTTCAAGCTCCTCGCATTCCCGTATACCTCTATTATTATGACAAATACGCCTCGTTTGGCTTTTCAGTTCCGTAAACATATGGGTCTCACATAAAATCTCGTGCCACCAGATCGCAACGTGATCTGCAGCTTCGTGATATTCCTCATCGTACCAGTTGTTTTTTTTTGGGCACGCTGAAAGCTGACTACTTCTTCGACGGCGGTACGTTGCATTGCTAGCATACTTATGTCGGTTTGTTGTTTCTAAGAGAAGTGGCGAATATCGAGTCTTATTCGAAGCTTTTTTATACCTTTCATTGGTCGGCTTTTTACGTGTCGGATCCTAGCACACAGTCCATCGTTTGTAACTTTCTGCACCCAGTACCATAATGTAGCGCCATAATATCTAATAATAACAAATAAGTCTTTCCTTTTATTGCTAAAAAATAAACACAAATGCACAAATGACCCGAATTCCCGAACGAAGAAAAGCTTATTAAAATTTTCTGCTTTATTTATTTATTTACTTTTGTATGTATGTATATATATATTCGATAACTGATTAATTTCAATCAAACATTTTTGTAGACCCTTAACTTTTAACGCATTGAGCAGAGAAATGTAAAATAGGAACCAGCCACTCGTATAATCTGAAAGTGTAGAGAAAATATATTAAAATTCATGTGCACTAACAAACATAAAAACCAAATTCGTTACTGTAAGCGTAGTTTCCAAGCACACATTGAAAAATCCTAAGCCAGTCAGCATAAATGGCTTCTGGTTGAAAGATATTACGCGTGTAATAAGTTTCATAGTTCGTACATTAGCTTTAGAATTGTTTGACTTGTAGATGACTTTTTCCCAGCCCGAGGAATAGTAAGTAGTGCCAAGTCCATCAACCTGTAATAATAGTGAACGGAGAAGGGACGTCGAAGTGTGTTTAGTTAATACAAGACTACTTTAAAAACTGTTCCGACAAGCGCCGTTGCGTCAAGATACATATATTTAAAATAAATCTTTGAAAATTATTCATAACTTAAGATATCGCATTTAAAGTAGGTAAATAACGTTTGGATGCGATAAATTTTTACACGGGAGAATTATGTACTGGCTTTCCCTAAAAAACAAGACAATGTACAGTAAGGTGGTCCTTAAAATATTAAAAAAAAATTAAGATATCCAGGCAAAATTAAAAAAAAAATTTTAGTGGTCGCTAACGGGTTTGTAAATATCTTAATTTTTTAAAATCGCAAAAATTCGACAAAACTTTTACTTGACCCAAGAGACCGCAAATTTTTATTTTTATTTTGAAATTTTCGTGTATGCCTTTATTTTATACGTAGAACAAAATGAAGAAGTGCGTCATACAAAATTTATATATTGTTATTTTCAGACTCACCCTAATATACAGACTACTTAAAACGAACGAAATTTATATGTGGACAAACACAACGGAAAGGACTAAACGGCATTAACTATGATAAACGATGAATATGCAAATATGTATGTTATACCAACAATAGGGTGGGTCAAAAAACAGAGCTAGAAGAGTAAAACTTCACAAAAGTCGAAAGGGACAGAACCTTGTGTTTAGGGCAGACATTCCGAGCACACTTTTTTTTAATAAAAGAAAATTTGAATTCTGGTGAACAATTTTTTGTAACATTTCAAATCCGTATTTGCAACTGTTTTGGAGGAGCCATATAATTGCTTTTAACTATTCATTAATAGGAACGGAGAATCGATTTTCTTCAAAACTGTTACTTTTTCTGCGCTTTGCACTAAAAAATTAAATACAAACAAATAAAAATTTCACATAAAAAAATAGTAGGAATAAAATCGGATTGGGTTCTCTTTTGAAACCCATGAGCTTTCACTAAAACAAGAAAGAAAAAAATCGTTTAAGAATTAGAAGCTCTCCGCTATTTTGGACCCTGCTTTATGATTTCACAACACAGTGCGCCGCTCCTTCACAGTTTTGGGGTGCTACAAGTTAAAAGCATTGCCTGCCACTTAAAAAAAGAAAGAATTTATGTTTAAAATTACGCCGTCGCTGATATCGAAACATACGGTGCGCGCTCGCAAAGAGGTGTTGCCTGATTCAAATTCTGCCCAGCGCGCAGCTACGAGTTGGGCCGCAACCAAAATGATGGATGCCTGATCAGCTGCCGCCGTCCCGTTCGAAATCTTAATTGTAAATGCAATATATCGGAAGCCGAAGTCTGAGGTAGGACGTTGTTCAGCCGAATTCTAAAATAAGGCGTTCTTGAGAAATTTTGTGAGATAGACCATTCTGGAAACGGCTGCCGATATAGCTCGATCTTCCACTCGACCGTCGATATATCATCGAAAACTAGGTGCCTCACAAACTCAAACCGAGATATATCGAATCAGGTCACTGCTTCCGTGAGGCTAGTTCAACGGTACAAAGCGAAGTCGTTTTTGCATTGCACTGTTACTGGCCATCAAAAATGGATTCATTACGATAATCCAAAGCGTCACAAGGCGTATGTTAAACACGTAAACTCGCACCATCGACGCCAAAGCCAGAGCTTTCTGCTGACAAAAACTGATGCGGTGTTGGTTGGGTGTATATATTTAGACGATATTCAACTAAATGCAGGTTTAGTTCAAACGCGTACCACCACCACCACATTTATACATACTTACTCTTGTAGATGTGACGGATCCAAAGTAGCCGAGTACAACCAGCTCTAAAACCTTGGCCAGTAACCAAATGACATATTTAATGCTATCCGTGGCTAAGCCATTCTAAAAAAAAAAAAAAAAAATTAAGTACAATAACTATCACCTCATTTGACACAAGGTCGAAGAAATTAACATATATTTACCTCATGTGCATTAAACGCCAACAAGCAGAGCACAAACGCACTGTCAGCCATCATCACGAAGAGTGGAAATGTAAACTGTGATTCCAGCCTCTCAGCAAATTTAATTAAATTCACATTTCGTTTGACCAACACGATTAGACGTTCGTTGAATTGATCAGCTATAGTTTCCGGATTTTCCAACTTCAATACCTCATCGCCTAAATGTAGAATCTCTTCTTCCAACAACACAAATCTGCCATTCAAATTTAATATTGACATAGCGAGTATATACGATTCCGAAATGATAACAGTCGCTACTAAAACTCCAATGTAGAAACACAATAAGATTATGGTTGTAAAAATGGGCCATGGTCGATAGTCGAATGGAATTGTTAGTACGTAGGGTAGGTAACGCTCGCCAACGAAAATGCCTTGCAAGGGCAGCACGTAAAATGAGAGCATTGTTATCATGTATGATAATGAGTATATATTCGCTGGCTTAGATTGGTTTTGAATTTGAAGATACATCTCCTTGTGGGTGTTTCTATCAAATTAATAACGGTAAATAAAAGCAAATTGTATTAATATAAAAGATCATAAGGTAAGAGGTACGAATAGATCTACATAAATACAAGTATAATTTTTATTTTGCGCACGAAAATTATGCGAAACCCCTTTTAAATTTTTATTTTCAGTGGAGCTACTCGGACTGCTTTGTGTTGCCTTATTTCGCTGATAGCCAGCACAACCAATTCTTATATAGGTACAAATATCGATATAAGTAGGTATCGACACTTTTAGCCCGGTACTTACTAGGTATCGATACTTTCCTTCCATGCTACTTAAAAGTACAGGTATCGATACTTCCATGGTATCATTTTATTCCTAAGAATGTTCGCTGAGTTCAGTTCGGCCAAGCAATCTGAAACGTACTTGTTAAAGAAGTGGCTTGTGCGGGATAGTGGCCTTCGGCTCTATGCAGTTGCAAGAAACATCCCTGTGTCCAGGGACCAATAGCACAGTTAAGAAGTAGTTTGATGCCAGATTCTGGAGAATCCTTCTGCTTTCTACGGCTACTTTGAACATCGTTCCGTTAGATTTTAGAGATTTAACAGCAGCTCGGTTGTGCGAATAAATGGTGAGAGGGCGTCCTGGACAGGTGGATGTTATGAACCACTACCGCTACCCACTTTTCCTTTAAGCTTGGAACCTCTGTAGATATTTGTCATCACAAGGCAAAACAACTTTCATTCAACTAAAGCCAACCTCCCGACTTAAGCTGTCATGCATAGTGACCACAGATATAGCCATCGATCCTTGGTTTTAGTCTGTGGCGCTTTCTCATTCGTTCCTTTCTGGGATTCTTATGGATAATCTGTTATCTAGTGGTATAATCAAGTTGCCGTAGTTTATCCTGTAGAGTTTGAAGGATCTTTGCTTGTACGATTTTCCTACCTCTACACGGATGTATCGTATTTAATTTGGCCGCAATACAGCCGGCCGGAAATTCGCCATAGATATACACCGGTGGAAGATTTAATATTATTTCGAGAGATTTGGTAGGTGCGAAGAGGGGTTCGGGGCCGTTCAAGCATACGGTGAACCCGTAGAAGAAGATGGGTCATATCACCGCTGTAGGTAGGCCTCCACTGCACGGGAAAGACCAACTTGCTTCACTTGGTATTTCCAATTGGCTTCAGTTGGCACAGAAGAAAAAAGACTGGCGTACTTTGTTGAACTCGGCACCTAGGCGGTTACAGTGTCCAGTAAGAAGCAGAAGAACAGGTTTGGTTCGAATTTTATTGAATAGCGAACATGGCCTTATGCATACAGTTTTCAAAACTATTCACTTAAATATGGAGGCATACAAGCCAATATTTTCTGACGAATTGCGTTCTCAACCTAATGGATATGTTGGCGAGCAAAACCGCAGAAACTCAAGATTAAAAACACTCCATGTGGTTTTCAATAATCTAAAACAGTGTGACGGTTTAACTGAGCTTTAAGTTAGTTAATAGTGACACATGCTTTCCCCAAACGACTATTTAGTAAAGAACTCGTACTCTGTAAACGATCGGTTATGATGTTCTGAATTAATTTTAACTATTTAGTTCTTTCACACTCCTTATAAAATCCTTCAAATGCATATCATTATATAAATAGGCAATCATGTTTCCTTTACACCCCTTTTACGGCTAAACTATACTTCTAAGGCATAAACAGTTATATATCATTAGAAAGGTATTTTGATGCTGATGTGCAGGCAATTTTTAAAATTTTAAATCAGTTTAAAATAGAGCGAAAAAATCAATTCAAAAGTCACACCAATACCAATGCCATACATGTACATGGTTGGGGCGGAAATGCCCCCTAAATGTATGCTTTAATATTGATAGCGAATTAAAGAAACGTGCTAAGCAGCAGTTTAGGAATAAGATGTATGTATGTATGTACATGAATAGATTAGACTCAAACAAGGAAGAAGGTAAAGTTGAGTATGGGGAAGAAGAAAGTGATAAATACAGAAATTAAAATAAAAGTAAAGAAACCTAGATATAAAGACAAAGAGGAAGGAAAATTTAAATACCTAACCTAATAACAATGGTGGGGGTGAATATGTAAATGAAGAAAAGAATGGACATAATCAGGATAAAGGAAAAGATAAAGATGAAGACCAAGACGACGAAGATGAAGATGAAGATGAAGATGAAGATGAAGATGAAGATGAAGATAAAGATAAAAATAAAGATAAAGATAAAGATAAAGATAAAGATAAAGATAAAGATAAAGATAAA
>NW_023458565.1:7776620-7783314 GCF_013731165.1 Rhagoletis pomonella
ATCGGAGAGATAGCCAGCGATTTTTTCGCAAAGGCTATCGATGTCTGAATCCGTCGCCATAATCGTGTAATAATCTGCACACTTGGCTCCCTAAGTTGATTCCAGCTAGCAGCAGAAAGAGTTTGACCTTACAGAGGTTAAAGGCATCGAGGAGAGTACGTCACCTCTTGAAACACCCTTCTTAATTCTACTCGGCTTAGACTTAGCTAAATTAAATTCACAATTGGTGTCCACATAGATCGCTGATTATCCGACGCTTCGTCCGAACTACAAGCGACGAGTCCAAGAAGTCTTGACAAAATGTCACATGATTAACCTTTTTAAATGCCTCCGGCAGGACAACTGCGATTAGAACCATTTTACTAAGGTCAACATTGGTTCAGACGCTCACTTTTCTGTGGCGTGGTGCGCACAATGATGGGGGAGTGCTGCGCATTTTCCGCAATCAGTGCTAGTAGTTCGGTTAGTTTTAGATGCTTAGTCAGGCTGGGAGGAGAAATGCTTACATAGGCTTTTCCATTTGGGATAAGAGGGAGATTGTTTATTTGCTCGGCTAAATCATTTCTGGGTTATTTTTTGACAGAATATATTTAATATGGTGCGCCGTTCTTGCTTTTAGAAAATAACGACAGCTTTGCAATTGTTGCATGAAAGTCGCCAAAGCAGAGAAGTAGGCGCCCAAAACAAGTCGCACAACAGCAGTGGAAGGACTAACTTTTCGTAATGCTTCGATGCTGTTTTTCGAAAGAGCAATATACACTTGTATGTACTTAAGTATGTAGCTAACAGATGCAAATGCACGAGGGCATGTCTATAAGTATTTAGTTCGAATATATTTTTCGCTTTTCGACTTGTGACTTTTACATTGAGCCTGTGTATCGCGTATGGGTGGAAAAGATATTCACACATTTACTACAAAATTAAATTTATAATTGCAAAGATAAGTGTAGTATGACATATATATGTGAGTTTGTATGTACCTACATTTCTGCTATATTCTTCTCGGAATCTCGGTTCTATCATTTCTAAATTATGCAAATTAGTATAGTCAATCTGCACTCTCGTTGCATTAGCAGCCACGAAAATTCATTCAGGGTTGTACATTTTAAAGCAAACGAAAGCTTAGATATTAGCATGGCAAAATGTGAGCGCTATAGCAAATATACCTTCGATGGCTTATAAATTTATTTCGATTAGTTGAGTGGCATTGGAGACGAGATAATTTGAAAAATAATATTATATAAAATTTCGACATATTTAATTCCTTAGAATCTTAAACTTGATGAAACTAATAAATAGTTAAATCATAAGGGCCATGTAGTCTGGATTTTTAAAAGTACTTTGGTGGCTGAAAGAATAATGATTAAAGGCATTCACATGTGGAGGTTAATTTTTATTTTATTTTTTATACGGATGTTGGGATAGCGCACTATCCTTCAAGTGTAACTGAATTTCGCGTATTTTATCAAAAACGTGAATTTTCTTGTGGTAGTCGTTGCGAGGTATTTATTTTTCAACGGCAAACAAATTCATAAGTCCTGGTGTAATATTTTATGTTTGTGTATTTGGGTCTATGTAAAAAACTCCCAATTCTAAAAATTAATTCAATGGTCAGTACTCGATAATCCTTACTGATATAAATGCGAAAGGTTTGTATGTAACGCTTTCACGCTTTAACTACTCAACCGATCTTAATGAAATTTCGCACATTGGTGTCATTTAGCCCAACTTAAAAGATAGAAGGATAGCTTTTATCTCAACTAGGCAAACGGGCGTGGCGCTTCCCATACAAACGGAATTTTTCATACTGCATACCTGTGGAAGTATTTGTGGTGGAGTACTGGAACTTGGTATACTTGGTATACTCATGAAAAAAATGTGGGTTCTTGGGAAGGGGTCCGTGGCACCTGCCATATAGCCAGAATTTTTTATGCTACCAGCTGTTTAAAAAAAATAAGTTAAATTCAAAGTATTCTATAAGTTAAACAAATATTGCAAAATGGATGCCGACCGAGTCGTTATATCCCAGAAATGGTGACTCTTGGTGTCATAACGGGTTTTAGATATAATTGCATGATCTACACTTTTTTCTAACCTGTTTTTATGATAAACCTTACTGTTTAGTAGAAAATGGTAAAAATCAATTTATGTGACCTTTGACCTTGAATAATTTTTTTTACAGTTCTTGTATCGATAAGGACTTTTCGCATTTCATTAATAATGATTTTCGTACCAATTTAGAGCTATATGCGAGTTACTGCAACCTTAAAAATCTAACTTGACCGGGCTAATGGAAAACAGTTTTGAAAATATGGTTTAAATAGAGTAGCAATTAAAAATAGAAGTTACGCGGGTTATAATGTACTTCAATTGGGTTGACAAGTGATCATTTATGAAAAAAAAATTCTGCTACTTTGTTGAAAATAAAAATTTTTTATTGAAAAATCCCCATCTCAAAAGATTTTGCCATATACTGCAGTCCATAAATATTTTTGAAAGTATATACATATAAGTAGTTTAAATGTCGGCAAATTGGGAAATAATACTTTTTTGCTATATTGAAACGTGAATCGCTGATAAAGAAAGAACACGTGTTGATATACCCAAATACCATCTGCTACTTTAAATATGTTTATGTTTTTATATGACTGTATGTTTGTTAGTGTATAATCCCCAAAATAAAATGAAAACAAGCCAATTTTGAATATTTGATTTTATGATTTCAATACTGACATTCAAACTGTGGCTAGTTAGGGATAGAACAAAACAATTGCAAGTGTGGTACAAAAGATAATCAAAAAAAATATATGCATACATACATACATACGCTTTTATGTACATATGTATATACATAGAGGAGCCAAATAAACAAAAGAGTGGTTTTGCTGACATTTTCAGTAGCTGACGAAGGACACACGATTGGCACGGGTATTGAGTCTGCAGGATTTTGCGAATATAAGAGGCTATTTATTTGCAAAAAAAAAATTCTTTTCTGTTAGACTATGGATATGGTAAAACATAAATAGTTCGCTAACTACTTGGAGCAAGCAGCGATACTCCAATTTCGGTGGCCCTTAAGTATATATTTCCAGTACAGATACAATACCCTGTAAGAATGTGCTCACAAAATGTTTCGAGCATCGCGCACCGTCTTTCCTTTCCTTCGATGCGCGGGTACAAATGAGCGAGAAGGAAGAATTTCGCTTTACTGCGGATTATGGGGAGACAGCTTCTAGGGCATCTTTACATGGCTGCCAGTTCACTTATGTATGTACCTTGCCCCGTTCATCGCATCTTTGCTGTCAAGACGCCATCAACACTTCCGGGCAGCGGTACTTTTCCACTTAAGGGATCAGGTATTCCAGGTGCATGTTTTCAAATCATAGTTTTCAAAACGTTTACCACATCGTCATCAAAGGAGGGTCATGTGGGCCGCTGTCCATAAAAATTCTTGTGGACCCTCTTTGGATACTGCGGGCTTAAAATGAATGGTTGTAGATTCAAGTACCGTTTAAAATACGAAATTGAAGTTGTTTGCTAGATTTTGATGCCTTTTGATAGAAATTTTGGTAGGCAATCTTTATGCTGAGATTGTGCCAGATTTCTAGTTGGGCATGTACCATAATTCATACATATACACACTAGGGTGATCCTTAGAAATGAAATGGACGAATTTTTGCAGTCTCACCCCCTCAATCGTAATACCACGGTCAATACCACATATATATTTTGGCCAGGTGCCTCTACGGACTCAAAAAAGTAAAAAAAAAATCATTTAATTCCCAAAATCTATACTCCTAAAGTCGACGATATCACATATAAATTTTGGTCCCGATTGGAGTCGGTTAAGACTTTTTCATAGGGTGTTCTGGACTTTGACCCCTGTGCGACACGCCTTAACCCACTTTAATCGGGACCACAATTTATATGTGATATCATCGACCAAGGTAGTAACGATTTTGGGTATTATATGGAAAAAGGTTAGTTTTAATTTCTGGAGTCTCCATAGGGAATCTGAACTTTGCCCCCCTGTGCGACACGCCTTAATCGTGATATCTTCGACTGTAGTAGCATCGACGTAGGGGTTGAGGCTTCGGAAATCTGATGTAAAAATTTACTTCCTACATTTAAGGACCACCCTAATGAACACACATACACATGTACATTAACTGTCTTTGTGTGTGTTTATAAAATATGCTTACTCCCTAAATTGAGCTAAGAAGCCAATAAAGATGTCTGATTTGCGATTATTTCTTTTTCTTAATTTCTTCCTCTTCCTTTGCCTACTGCATTCATTCACTTTCGCCTTTATATATGCGCTGAACTGAACAGCTGTCAATAAATTTTGAATTTAGGAATTTTTAAGCCATTTGAATGCGTGCAAATAGTAATGCCAATGGAACCTCAAGCGGAAATACCCTGTGGGGAAAATCTCTAGTTCTGAACTGTTGCGCTTCTAGTAGGTAAATTTAGACCCAGGACTGGTTCGCGATAAATCTCTTTTACATGCAAACAACTGCATCCCCTTTTTGATAGTTCCGAAACCAGTTCTAAATTCGCAACTTTAAATATAGATTTCTAATGCAAAAGTAAAATAAAAAAGTTTCTTAAAAGTACCAAATTTCGCCGATTTTTAACTGGTAAAATCTACTAGGTAACTAGAAATTTGATTTACTAGTTCGTGGTTTCCCTGCAGGGTACATGTACTTAAGTATTTACATATGTATGTATGTTGGCAAATGTCCTTTGTTCACCTCATTGTACTCGATTGATGGCTGAACATTGGAGGTTGATGGCTTAGCATAGACGTCGACATATGTACATACATACATATCTACATATTTCACTTCATACAATTAGTAGTGACTGCTGCCGCGGCGTTTGAATTTCGTCAAACAAAAATTGAAATGTTGATGCTCCCATTCATTCGTGGCAACAAGGAGTATGAATAAGAAAACAATGAATAAACTGAAATTTTTGGCATTAAATGTTTTCGTAGAAATCATCGGCAAAAATGCATGAAATCAAAAGCAGCGATTTTTATCACTGCGAACAAATTACAGCTCTTTACCAGCAAGCCTTGATGGCGACTGAAATGTTTTTTTCTTTCTTGAATTCGAAAGCAACCAAGTCATCCTTGTACGTATGTTTGTTTGTGTACATACCATACATACATATGTGTATTGAAATAATTTGTTACTCTTTGCTGTTTCGAATGTTTCTCCTACATAAATAAGTGCCTAACTAATAAGCCTCAAACGAAACTTGCAAGTCAGCTGTGACTGAACTCAACTCGATGTAGTAGTTAAGTGGCCGATGCATTTAGAAGTCGCAATTTGCTGATCTCGTCGAAATGTCTGATTGAATGATCATGCCGCTCTGCTCTCCTTCTATAGCCTTTGTAAATACTACATATAACGCTAGCGCATGATCGCGTGCGATAAGCTGTATAAATATTTAATTCCAATACAACCAAGCTGGGCTTTCGGCCAGTGTTGCCGTTGAGAATTTTCAGAAAGTCGCAAATAAAGGGTCACCATATAATTTTTGCTCTTCTTTACTAGTAAAATAACAAAAGTCTGTTGAACTTAAAAAGAAAATGGCGGGATAAGCTTTGCACAAAACAGGGCTGCAGGCATACACATAAATCTAGTTGCTGCAAGAAGAAGAGTTGCATTAATTTCGAAAGTTTTAAATGATGCATTTTTTCGAACATATATAGAACAGCATTGTTCTGACAACGATTCGTAAAAAAAATCTCAGAAAAGGGGCCAAAGTCTCACATATTTTTGGGAAAGGGTCAAAAAATCAAAATTTTCAAAAAGTCGGGCCAAAGGGTATTGGCGCTTAAAAAGGATCAATTTGCCCCTTTAGGTGCGCAACGGCAACACAGCTTGTGGCGTCCAACTGGTCCACAACTTTCATAAATGCATACACTTAAATGTGTGTGTATGTATACACACTAGGGAGGGTCCTTAAAACATCATGGGACATTTCATGTCGATATTTCATGTTCCTAGCTGTATAAATGGAGGAGTTATAGCACAAAATCTCATATCTGAACAATCATTTTCAAGAGGCTATTGGTTATAGAGATCTTTGCCATTTTCACTGCCAGCTTTATCTTGGCAATGAGTGAAACTTGCGCGAATTTTCATGTTCCTAGCTTCAAAAATGGAGAAGTCAAAACAAAAACCTTATATCTGAACAATCATTTATATGGAGGCTGTTATAGTAGTCCGATTTTTTCTGTTCCGAAAAATGTTTAATACATTATAAAAATATGTATACATTTTCACCAAATTTCACTCGGATATCTCGAGAACTGAGGTACTATATA
Source organism: Rhagoletis pomonella (assembly GCF_013731165.1). NCBI lineage: Eukaryota > Metazoa > Arthropoda > Insecta > Diptera > Tephritidae > Rhagoletis > Rhagoletis pomonella. Next base: position 7,782,961 of record NW_023458565.1, read on the forward strand.
ACTCAGCGAGTTTAGGAATTTATGATTATGAATAAGTTTCAATAATGTGTCAAATCTATCAGATTTCAAATCAGAACTTTGTCAAAATTTTGTGATTCAAAAAAAAAACTAAAATTTTTTCAAACTCTGGTAGCGACCCCTAAATTTTTTTTTAAACTTTGAAATTTTCGTGGAAGTTTTTATTTTGTACATGGAACCAAATAAAGGACCACCTTAATATACTCACATCCATTACATAAGTAAGTGCATATGTGTATTTTTGACCGCACACAGGTCCTAAATACTAACCGGTGTGAATATATCTTATTATAATCAACCATGCCGGTGACCCTACATACTCCTATGTATGTATGT
>NW_023458565.1:7783414-7821051 GCF_013731165.1 Rhagoletis pomonella
TTCCCTATGTACCCACAGCAATAACCACACATTTGAGGCGCTTGCGTTGCAACCATCAAAGTCGAGTTTCGCTGTTGACATTTTACGCATGTTATAGCTGTATGTATGTATGTCGCGGTCTGTCGCATGGCGCAACAAATGGTCGAATTTGTTTTTGTGGTCACTTGGACAAATGCCACACGGTGTGGAAGTGAACGCATGCGCAGATCAAAGTAAACGAAGTGCAGCAGCTGTTGCGCCGATGAAATTGAAATTGTGAAAGTGAAAAATTGAAAAGTGAATGCAACAAAAGTGGAGTGCAGCAAGATCAAGCAAAAAAGAAAAAAAAAAGAAAATAATGATAATCCAGAGCTACGCAGTGCATGTGTTGTTGTGTTAATATGTTTATAGAACAATCCTGCACATATGTATGTAAATACAAGGATCAGCTACTGCGTAATCTCCTTGCAGCATGCAGCATGCGTGCCTACAAATAGCGGCACAGCCTCCTCTATACTCGTAGCGTGTCAGTTGTCAGTCACTAATGAAACTTATGTCAGATTTCGAACGCGTAGCTGGTCGCTAAAGTGACAGTTGCTTGAGCGGTGGCGTGTGGCGTTCGACGTGTGGCGTGGAGAGAAAAATTTGTTTTTCTTAAATTTTCACTTTTCACCCGAAGGTTGTGAGGTACAACATGCAACAGCACACAGTTGCGCAACTACTTATGTAGGCATTCAAGAGTTTGTGGGTTCCCTGCTGGAAAAGGATGAGATGCTGTGCCGACGGATGAGGACGATGAGAAAGGCGACTACTGCTGCCCGCGCCTGGAACTTTCAAAGGTGAATTTGCTCCAACGATTCTTGAAATGAGAAACTGGCACATACATGAAATTCCATACGTCATCCAGGAAAAGCGAATCCCTGTTTGGTGTGGTTTTTGTGCTGGCGAAGGCATCGCATAATACTTTTTCGAAAATGATGACGATGGACCGTGAATGTTATCGTAACATGATAGCAAACTTTATATGAACTGAATTAGATGACATGTTTTTGGGAAAATATGTGGCCTCACTTGCCACACAGCGCATGAAACAATGCCACTATTGCGAACGAAGTTGCCAAGACACGTTCTCTCTCGAAACAACGAAGTTAAAAGGCCGCCGATACCTTGCGATCTGGCACCATTCGATTTCTTTCTCTGGGGCTATGTGAAAAGTATGGTCTATGCCTATAAGCGCGGACAACGATTACAGAACCGAAGAACGAAATCATACGCGTTATAACTGATATATAGCCCGAGCTAGGCCAAAATGTAATGGAAAATTCTGTATCACAAGAGCAGCGCTGATGAACATTTAAAGGATATTTTGTTTTCTACATATCGATGGTTGAGTGGAAGATCGGCCTATCTCGGCAGCCAGTTCGAAAACGCCCTATCTCAGAAAATTTTTCAAGAACGCTCTATATCAGAAACCTGTTCAAAAACGCCCTACTTCAGAATTTGATTGAAAAACGCCCTATCTCATCTTAATTTCAATGTATTTTCATTTGAGATAGGGCGGTTTTGAACAGAATTTTGAGATAGGGCATTATTCAACTAAATTCTGAGATAGGGTGTTTTTCAATCAAATTCTGAAGTAGGGCGTTTTTCAATCAAATTCTGAGATAGGGCGTTTTTGAACTGACTGTCGAGATAGGTCGATCCTCCACTCAGCCATCGATATGTAAATGTCATAGACTACAAAACATGATGTAATAAAAGAAATTTATAGATAAATTTCCTTTGACAGCCTCCAGACTCGCAGCAGACTTTTGCTGTCCCAATAAGACTAGCATAAGGTTAGAGCCCCTCTCAACTCTCTTTAAATTATGCCAGAATACGACGTTGAGGCCGCTGTTCTGTCCCTGAACGAAATCTAATAACTTCTTGGTTTCCATGCCAATGAAGTTTTGAAAGTACCCACTGCGACCCTGGAATGAGGAATTTGAGATTTCTTTGTAGCCCACAGTGCAGCACCTTCCTAGGGCGCCACAGTGACTATGGTCGCTTTAACCCACTCTGCAGTTGTGTTCTTTTTAAAGTGCAGTAAACAGAACCCAAGAATACTGGTTTTATCGTCAGATCCCTGTCGGCCAGTATTTTGTCCAAAAGGACAAGGAGTCCATCTGTTCCGTTGTTAGAAGCTTTCCAGGGTAGTGCCTCGCAAGCACTGAAACAACATCATAAAATGAGGCAGTGGGCTGTCTCTTATGTGTCGCAGCGCAGCGTTTTCGTTCATCGGCCGGAGTGCCTTTCTCTGGTCGGTCTCTTTTTGATGCCTTTTCTCCTCTATTTGGCCTTTGGCTATTGGAAGATACGCTTTGTCATACGCTTTATATTTTCTCATCCTTTTTTTTAGAAGGTGTTGATACCTCTAGCTACCAGCTCAATGGGTCCTTCTTTTTGGTTTTGGTGTTATTTGTGTTCATTTTGTTCCGACGAGTATGGGGGTCATTCAGGATCGCACTTCCGTAAGCCCTTCCAAATAGTAAAGCTGGACTAACTAAAGCATCGATGCACCCATTTAATGAAAGATGCTTATAGTAATTCTAACGGGAGCGGGAAAGGGGCCAGTTCTCATCCTTTGTTATGGTGAGCCGAAGTTACATATTTTTCATAGCCACAAATCTTTGTGAAAAAAACATTTCAGTGTGAACACATTTTGACAAATAAATGTATTTTTATTTGAAGCAAAATCGTAATTTTTTGTGAAGTGATGAAAAATGTTTTCACTTCACGTTTTCGCAGAACAAGAATTTTCCCCCTGTATACAGCAGATTCCCAGTTGCATACTAGTAGATTTTCCTACTGGGTATTGTTACCTCATAAATAAAAGTGAAAATGAGAAACACTTTTCAGTAATTTGTAAAATTAATTTGCTTGATTTTTCATCCTTAATCCCCAAAAATGCCTTACGCACCTTTCGCGAAGCAAAAGGAATCGCATTTGTATGCCACAGCAACGCACTTGGTGGACAGAGAACATGTGTTGCGTAAATAAGCAACAAGGATCCACGTCGTCAGCATTGGCTTCTACTGCTTCTGCTTCTGCTCCTGCTTCACCTTCTCCTTTGTCATTGTTAATTTGTTTAGGTCTATTGTTGGTGTATGTAGTAGGTTTGGTGTGTAAATAAATGAAATAAATGATGCGGCAACAATATTTTGCAATTTATTAAAAACGATTATGAGTTTTGACGCGTGTTGTTTTGTTAACGATGTAGCGGAAAGAACTCGATTGCGTGGCGGCTGTGGAATGGCGATGGGGCACATATGGCGTTGAAGAAGTCAGTGGCCTAGTTGGAGACCTCCATATGTCTACTGCTTGTCATGCTTTGCTAATATTACATACTCGTACATATGTATGTATGTACATATGCTGCATGAGTTTGTATAAATTTTATTCTATTAGATTGGATTCACGCAGTTTATTTGAATCAAAAATAGGAAAGAAAAAAAGTGAAATTTTTTCGTCCACGTGCTGGCGGACCCAATTAAAATTACTTCGGTGCTACATCATTTACTTATTAACAAGAAAATTTCGCTTTTCATATGTTGAATATATTGAATAGCTGCGCGCGTGGATTAAGCTGAACGGCAGCAGATGTTCGTTATAGTAGTTGTCAAACATATGCCAAAATACGAGATATAAATAATTATGCGTTGGCGAATTCATTTGGAATATATATACATAAGTATTATAAAGTAGCCCTTCAATGTGTTCTTAAAGTTATTTAAAGGCCACTTATAAAATTCTTGGAAGCTTTTTGAAGGTAATCAACAAGTATGACCTTGCCCAGCAGAGAGTGAAGTTAGCTTATACCTAACTTTAGTCTGTTTACGCGAACACTAGTGCTAGCTATTTATTTCGAAAACGCTCTATCTCAAAAAACTTTTCCAGAACGCCCTATTTAAGAACTCCTTTCAAAAACGGCCTATATCAGCACATTTTGAAGTGAGATAGGGCGTTCTTCAACCAAATTCTGAGAAAGAGTGTTTTCCATAAAATTTTGAAATAGGGTGCTCTTGAAAAGTTTTTTGAGATAGGGCACCTTCGAAATGGTTGCCGAGATAGGTAGATCTTCCACTCAGCAGTCGAAATGGACTAGATAGTAGAATATAATTTTTCCTAGACTCAAAACTAGTTCAAGGGAGGGTGGGGGGTGCAGGTTTCTAATAGCAATCCCAACAGTGAACCGAAATGTAATAAATATATCAAAATAAGTTTTAGATAGATTAGTTACAAGATATTAATCGTTTAGTTAGCATTTTCAATTAATTTTGGTTTTAATTTTATTTTTTTCAAATCATGTTGCTAGTATTGTTCGCGTATTGTAGCATTTTATCGCAAGTCTGCATTCAATAAAATTAGTATCATCAGTTATTGTGTTTCCAAAACTTCCAGAAATTCGCTTCCTTCAGGAGCCATTTTGAACACGCGCGTATTAAAATTATTAAAAATAAATAAATACAGATAAATAAGTATTGGTTACAAACAATACCATTTTGAATTTGGTCCTTATTATTTTGCACACAGCTGTACATTAGACTGCATCACTCCCCATACAAAAAAAAAAATCAGTACTGTTTCCACTGGAATTATAAAATCTATTATATTTTAAGACTTCCACCAAAATATCTCGGAAATTATTAAGACTTACGTGAGATGGACCGATTTGAAAGTATGTACCTCCAAAAATTTAGTTTTTTATTAATAAAAAAAGTTTTTTTTAAAATATTTTTTGAACAAAATTCATTCATATAACTAAACAGTTTAAGCTTAAAAATTTTTTATAATAATATAAAAAAAAAATTCCAACAGAATCGTAATAATGAGATTTTTGATGCTACTTTTGAACTTTTTTCAAAGACTGGTTTAAGAAAAACTTGCATAACTCAGCCAAAACCTTACAAGTTTAGACTTATGAGATATAATTGGTAAGGTATTTTCTCACCCTTTTATTTTCTTTGCGAATAAGCTCATTCAAATTATGACAGAGGGAGGTAACATAAGCGAGTGTCATTCAGTGTTGAATTAAGATGTGTTGGTATCTGATAAAGAAAAAATTGGGACGTAAATGAGTGTTTTTTTGCAAATAAATAAAAAGGCTGAGAAAATACCTTTCCACTGATACCTCATAAGTCTATATCGGAGCAGTTATTCAAGTTTTTCTTCCACAAATCTTTGAAAACAGTGAAAAAAACAGCAACAAATCTCATTATTATGATTTAGAAAAATTTTTTAATATATTTATGTAGATTTTTTAAACTTAAATTGTTTTGTCATCTGGGGGGATTTTTTCCAAAAAATCCTTTAAGAAACTATTTTTATTCATAAAAAACTCCATTTTTGGAGGTATTTTCAAATCAGTCCAGCTCGCTTAAATCTTAATATTTTTTTGCAAATATTTTGGCAGAGGTCTTAAAATATACTAGATTTTGTAATCCCGCCAGAAAAACCGCACCTTTTCTTTGTGATGCAGTGTACTGTACATACATTTTTCTTCATACATAAAAATGTTGACATATATTTATTTATGCCTCAATTTTAACACCACTAAATTGAATCTTCGAAAATAACTTTCATATACAATCGAAAAGTAAGCTATAAATATTATGACCAAAAAAGATCATAAAAATTGAAATATCACTCCCTCTCTCAAGAAGATACATACATATGTACATGTATAGTACAACCATAAAAAACGATCCCATACAAAAATAGCTGTAATAATGTATTGTCAAAATCGAATGAAGTTGTTAACCATTAGGTATGGCAATAAAACAACAACACCCAATACTATCATTGCAATCGATGCAACGCATACAAAAGAAACAAAAACCAAATTGTCCAAAACATTAACGATAATGATCTTGTCAATTCATGGCCCTGGCTACCTTTCCCTTAGCCATATATCACAGCTACTTGCTTACATATGTACACACATATGTAGGGTGTTGCAGTTGTTGGCATTCGAAACAGTATCCGACATTGGCTCTTCTTCATTTTGCTACTACACAGATATCTGCGTGAGATAATATTTGTGTAACTGTAATTCTTCACCACTATCGAGATGATTACGCTGAGCGCTATGTTATGGCTCGAATTCTCACACATTTTTCGTTTTTATTGAATCAGTCAGCACATTTTTGTTTTGCCTTTAAATACTTTCCATCGTAAATTTTACAACGGTGTAAATGATCTCTGAAACACAAAAGCGATCTATTGATTGTGCAACGGTTTGTTGTAATTTAATGTTTTGCCATATTAAATTCATGTCCCTTATCGTGGCCACGAGATGCCTGTTGCATTGTATTGAGCATATTAAGTGGCATAATCGGTTTTTCGTAGCAATTCGATCGAAAGGACTTTTTTTTTTTAGCATGTGCACCAATCGTAACTAGTATTTAAGTTGCTGTTTCCGAAAATTCGTTTGAGATTTCTGCCTATTGACATTTACGATGATGTCTCAATTTTTGTCACCTTCTGAGAATTAACTTTTGGTGTTTGTTTCTCTAAGCCTTAATGGCGAAAGAATACATAATAAAATTTACAGTTAGTTGGGTATTTGAGTGCGTTATTAGCATGAAAATGCTTATACAAATATAAGTATATGCATATGTAAGTGCATAGTCACAAGCTCTTAAATTATGCAGCTCACATTTATTTGGGTGAAAAATTGAGAATTGTAAGTTGAAGCATTGCTGCGAATCCTCTGTTATTTAATCCTTTATACAATTCCCAATTAGGAGTATAGTGCCTCATAACTTCAATGCCAGGAGGCCTAACCATGTTTTTTTTTTTAAGGCATTACCCGGCGAACCATTTGCTAGTCCTAAAAAAAATTAAGGAGGCCTGAGAGCTTCACTTCTACTACCCTATTTGCATGTATCGGCTTGGTGAAGAAGCCGAATCCCAGGTGTTTGAGTCGCATCGACTGCAGACCCGACACAGACTCCGGAAGTGGTCATTTGACTCCTTCTCATTCTCATCGTGGCTGCTCCTGCAAACTTGTCGCCGTTGGAGCAATCATCGATTAAATAGCATATCTAGTGTGCTTTCATGGTGTCGGTACGAGATCTTATTGCAAATCCATTGAGGCTTAGAAGATCCTATAGCATGTTACAGTTAAACCGCAACCAAATGGCTTTCTTTGCTCCGTAAGTCCTTAAGTAATTTGAATCGGCTATTGTGTTTTCAACAACAACAACAAGCTGGCGACCAGAATAACAGCTCTCTCGGCTATGATCTAATAGAAAACTAGCTGCCTTCTCTGTAGCATAATTTTAAGCGTTGTCGAGGTTGCCAGACGAAAGGACTGACTGACTGATCCACAGACCCTCTGAGCAGAGGCCGGCGCGTTGACATTTTTCATCTTTAAATCCTCGGTGTACATAGATGCCTGCAACTGGTATACGTTCCCTTCTGCTCTAGTCCTTACAGCCCCAATTCGGCGTTATGTAGTCAATGCTATTTTCTGACACAACCTTCATTCCTTTAAGCCGCCCACCTTTTTCACCTAGTATTCCCAAAGTTGATTGGCCTCGACATGTTGGCTACACTGACTCCGAGGGCGCCCTTTGACACCACAAAATAAACGTAAATGTGCACCGGTTTCAGGTTAGAGATCATGTTGAAACCCTCCTGGGTGAGCTACTCACCGCTTGGTATGCCGTAGCATGATCGGCTTTGTGATTTCTCTATTGTTTTCTTCATATTGCTTTTATTTTAGGTTTTCCACCGGGTCGTAGTCGGATGACAGTCCCATTTGCTTTCCACAAGCCCTTTGGAAGGTGTAGTAAGCCGCTGGACCCTTTGTAAATTTAACTACACATTTATTTTCCGATTTAACTCAGATTTCGGTATTTTCGTTTCTGAGGAAGAACTGAGAAGTAACTCCCCATAACCGCAGCAAACAAAAAGTGGGAATTTTTGTTTTCCTTGTCAACAACCTCAACCACAACTCAAATGCGTTCTGGTTGCCCTACTTATAGATATTACTCAGTGATCACTGTCACTAGCTCCTTGGTAAATATTTGCCAGAGATAAGTGTCACTACATACATCGTCTACACTTAATGAAGCGAGTGGTTATTTCCGCTCGCTAGGACCAAAGCTCGATCCCTGGGCCAAACAACCGAGAAACGCTTGTTGATTAGCATTAAAAAGCTTCTCATAAAAACCATCTGCCATTGGGAGGTGGCTTAAAACTATACGTACGTCAGCTGCATCGCTTTGTCTGCGATTTGTGGTAGTATATCTTTTGTCTTCACTGCAATGAGATATTGATATGAAAAAAAAAGTGTTGGCAGATGATTTTAACAGACAATTTTTTATAAGGAATTGTCTAGGTGAAAGACTGTAATTGCCAATTTAGTTGAAACTCGACACATTGACCATATTCTGGAACCCCGAAACACTAATCATTTTTTTTCAATAAAATTTATTATTTTCGGTGATATCATTTATTTTCGTTTTTGTTGCTAGTGCAAACATACGCATACGCACCTCGATGCTTGGATGTGAAAATCATCTTCCCATATGGTGCGTGAGAAGGTGACTCTCCCATTTTTTCTGGTTTAACCTACCGCAGTATAGTACTGCAATCTTATTTAACATACTATGTATGTAAACGCGCTTACGACTTAATTGAGGCACGTATAGGTATTACACATATATATACATAACTGTGTACACTAGGGTGGTACAAAAATGCATTTGAAAAAGTAAAGTCGGAATTTTTAAGCTCTCACCCCCTAGGATTGTTCTATACCGAATAAATATACCCATATTTTTTTATTTTGAAATCAAAAAATATTTAGAGGTCGCTCAAAGTGCCTAAAGTTTTCCATGTATTTTATATGAGGAAAAAACAACTTTTCGTAAAAATGGTATAGAATAGTTAAAAATCAATATTTTTCTACAAGAAAACTCTGTTTATCTGCAGGAGATTCACAGTAATAATACCCTATTGTTTATTTAACCATTTTTTCATTGCAACTATAATTTATAGGTCCGCCAAAAACCCACAAAAACCCCGAAAAAAATGCAATGGGGCGACCAATAAAAAATCGTTAGTATTAAAAAATGGTTAAATAGACAATTGGGTATTATTATTGAAAGTCCGCTGAAGAGAACCAGAGTTCTCCGATCGAAAAATATTGACTTTCAAGAATTCTATGCCATTTCTACGAAAAAATTTATTTTTCCCATATAAAAATATATGGAAAACTTTGAGCACTTTGAGCGACCGCAAAATATTTTTTGATTTCAAAATAAAAAAATATGGGTATACTTGTTTTCGATATAGAATAATCCTAGGGGGTTAGAGCATTACAATTCCGACTTTACTATTTTTGGACCACCCTAGTGTACACGTGTATCACGCCTTTATTAAAATACAATTCAGTTAGGCAGGGCTCCGGCATACAAATGTTCTTATATATGTACATATACATATGTAGGTATTTTCTCGATCTACCTCCAATTTCATTTTTCGACTTAAATCGGCATCTTAAAACAATACGAAGACGAGTTATACAGTGTGGTAATCAACAATAATCCTAAATTAAACAATTAACATGTAATTATCACAGTTTGCAACACAATCACGCAAACGCGAAGCGACTCCAAAGCAGATGCAAGACAACAGGCGAAAAAGAGTGAGGCCACCTCGCCAGTCGATTAACCAAAGTCAAAAGAAGATGCGAACTATGCGCCAAAGGCTGGCTCGTTGACTCTGGCGGTGTGGTAACACATTGTTTTGTATTAAATCATAATACGATGCTACCAAGGACAACAATAGCAACAATATGAACTACTACACACTTGTATAGGTACTACAGCAAAAAAAAAAGCCGAAAGCCGTCAAAACGCCTTCAATTCTGCACACACGAGAGCGAGGAAATACACCAAAAAAAATAAGACCAGAAAAGGACATTAAGGTGCGGGCGCTTTCGACAACAACAAAAACAATATATGTATTCTTAACCTAATAAACACAGATATTTGTGTATAAGCATGTACATACATATGTTTGTATGTATGCATTGCTGCGGCGGTGGGCGTTCTAGGCCGGCGCTTAAGAGGCGAAGAAACACAGCCGCGCCAACACGAAATCAGGCGTGCCTATAATGATGGGTACTCCTCGTACATACATACATACCATGAGCCGCAGCGGCATCAATGAATGACTCAAAGTTGTTGGCGTCCATCAGGAGGCATTAAGTATCCCAAATGTTACTTGATTGCTTTATGTAATGATGAATTTCTTCTTGTGTGAGTTTATTGCCACTTGAGTGTGGTCCTTTATTTCTTATTGTGCTTCTTCTTATTCGATTGCGGGAGTTAGTAGTTCAAAATGACCGCCAGCGCATTGAAGGAAGGCGGCCATTTCCGACGACTTGCTGAAATGCTTAACAACATCGTTGATTGACGGCCTGCAGTTTTAACCAGGCAATGGCTGAGGATTGAATGAACTTGAGAGAATATAATGGACATTTCGAGTGCAATTTGACGGGTCATTTATTTATTTGCGTGAAGCGCCACTTTAATTGCCTTAAATAGCCGAATAAAAGATGCCGCATTGAAGGTATTTTGATAATGGTGCACACTGCTCAAGTTAGGTAATAATTAGATGGAGTATTCATGGAGTTGTAGAGAGAAACTGTTTAAACTCTTTAGAGTCTTGATGTTTACTTGGCTTTGAACTATTCGAATCCTGTTATAAGGGTGGCGGTTACAGGGCCGTAGCCAGAGTTATATATAAGGTAGGGCTGCTGTGGTTACAAGTAGTCAATAAGGGTGTTGAAGAAGCCCTATTTCAGAGTTTGGTTCAAAAACGCCCTATCTCAACTGAAAATATGTATGTTCAGATAGGGCATTTTTGAATCGGCAGCTCAGAGAGGGCGTTTTTTAACCGAAGTTTGAATTAGGACGTTCTTCAATAAAATTTTGAAATAGGACGTTCTTGAAAATATAGGTCGATCTTCCACTCAGCCGGCGATACCAAGGGAAAGATTATATTTTAAATGTAAGTTTTTACGTTGCTGTGAGATCCGTTTTAAAAGGGCAGCTAATTGTATACTTACGCCTATTTTGAAATGTATCAGAGCAACCACTTTCATGCAAAGCAAAATAGGAAACTTGGTGGGATTTTGGTCTTCCATAGAATCTTCAAAATAATATTTATGAATTAGGAAGATCCTCTAACCCATCGTTTCTGAGGTCAGGAGACGAAGAGCGAACCAATAATTTAACGGAAACGTTTCGTACTCACTTCCCTGCCCGCGACTCTAATCGGTTCTCCGTCTCAGGCAACAACCGGGCGGTTCTCCCGATACACATCATTACCAAAATTATTGATTGACTTCCTAGTCTACGTATCTTTGGGAACGGTGCTGCAGTAGTCTCAATCGATCGTGTAACGCAATACTCCGAATATTTGAAAAAAATTAAGGAAATCTTTATCCGCAAGGTAGGCAAATCTGATCATCACGCATTTAAGGACTTAACACTTGTAAGCCTTTCGTCAATGTGGTGATTGTGATATCTGCATTAGCTAAGTAGACCTGTGACTTCCGAGATTTAGCTACACACATAACTTCAAGGTCTTCTTACCCGCCAGGAATAATTGGGACAACGAACGATCTAAACCTCGGAAGGAGAGCCACATCTGGTATAATGAAAGCTCCAAAGACTGGCCACGCCGTCGGAGCAGGCGTTTACGGTATACAACCCAGATGACTCCATTTCACCAGGGCAAGGTAACTCTGTGTTTCAGGCCGAGGTTTACCCATTTAAACTATGTCTGAGGCAGTATGTAGAAAGTGGGGAAACCAAAAAACACATCTACATACACTCGGAGAGCAGAGCGGCATTCCTAGCTCTTAAAGCGCATGAGGTCACCTAATAGCTGGTGTGGGACTGCCTCCAATTTTTAATACTTATCGCCTCCAAGAGCCGGGTATACCTCATACGGGCACCGGCATACAGCTGGGTCATGGGCAATGAAGAGGGAGATATTCTCGGTAGAAAAGCGGCTGCAGAGGGATTTATAGGCCCAGGCCCTTGATTAGTGTTGGTTGTGCAACGGAGAACAGGAAACAGCAGAGCACATTATGTGCCACAGTGCAGCGCTCACTAGGACCAGCCTTCGCTTCCTAGGATCACCGGATCCAGAAGCACGCGAGCTAAATGGCATTTAGCCAAAGGAGCTACGAGGTTTCTTAGCAATACGTGGCTCAAAGATGACCTGTATTTGAACCGAGGTTTGCTACAACAGATCGTTTCGATCGCAGTAACTAGGTGACCTGCTCTCTCCTCTAAGTCTAGTCTAATCTCGGATGTACGCTGGTGAAATCAGTTGGATCCTATAAAGTGCACTGAGGGAGCTGAGTTCATTGCAGTATGACTGTGGTTAACTTGATTCATTTTTAAGCTTCATTCTTCTTATTTCATGCAGTATCTTCAAAGCTTAACTGGAGACGGGTCAAAAATGACATTCACAGGGAGTCTGAAGGAAGCCGCTGCAACAACAAATCGATGGTCGATGCTTTCTACCATTGCCCGATCTACACGATTATCGTTATCGAATCGTCAATTTGGCGGAAAGCTGTTAAGAAGAGTTGGTTCTGTACATGGGTTAGTAAAGTGATCTTCTTTTAGATCTTGTTTTGAAAGGAGCTGGTCATTGAGTGTCTAGAGCCTGCGAGAACTGGGATTGGGGAAAGAGCGCCTTTATGGACATGAGCGTATTCCATAGTTTGTTGGTGTTGCTTTATTTTTCCGTTATACCTTGTCATTTTTCGTTTTATCTCCAAACCAAACCTGATAAGGGATTTTGTTCCGAAATAAATCGTTCAGTTTTTCCATATCCCCGTTATTTGAAGTAAATCGGACTTGATTTAGCCAATAATACTTTTGGACTAAATCTTCGACATCAAGAATCCGCGAGGATGATTGCTTTAGAAATTTCTATTTTTAGGGGCAGTTTAAAAATGAAGTGAGGTATAGAACTTATCAAACCATATGCCGTACTTGAGGTGATGCTGATCGAACAATGACCGCTGCAGCGTGGCAAATATGGATCGTTTTTCTGAGCTACCTATAGAATACTGCATGAGTACCAGGCTTCACTATTCTGGGTCTGATTTGACTACAATTTAAGATACAACCTTCTACACACATAGAGGACTCTCGAAAGATTTAAACATTTGGTTGAAATTAATCTGGCTACAAAAATGTACGCCATCATGAAAAGAATACTCAATATTATCTCACAGATTTTTTGTCTACCAATCTTTCCCATCCCACTAAATAAGTACACTAATTACATTAATCCCTCAGCAATACTTTCTACAACTCCATTATATTTTCAAGTAGATTATGCAAATCGAAGACAAGTAAAAACTAATTAATGGAAATTGTCCTTTCACGTAGCATTTTGTTTGAAATCTCTAAAATAAGAAAATCTGATTGTTTTCCACCAAGTGTTTGAAGTGGATTTGCGAAAATTAGTGCAACCATTTGTGGCATTAGTAGCCGAAAGTAGGGCACGCCATTCATAAGATCTATCCACGAAGCTTATGTCTTTAAATAGTTTATGCCTATTAGCATACGCTTAGCACAGCCGTGGTAGATGAAGCATTAAATCGGTTCAGAACCTATCGTAAAACAATTCTAATTCGATCGACAGCGTTGTTTGCTGGTCATCATTGTCATTCATATGTACAAAGGAATAGGTTGCCTCTTCAGCATTCATGTACGTACTCATACTTGCGGCAGGCTGTGTTTGTAGGCCGCCGGGAAGGAGTGATCACCTTGTCGGCGCTCGCTTTGCGTGTGTATGTACATACATATGTATGTTTGTATGTATGCTTGATAGCGCTACTGCCTTCCATGTTTCACACTGCCTCCTTCAATCCTATTCTTTGCTTAGCAGGATAATCTGCTGTGCGTGATTGAGCAGCGGCACACGCAACAAAGCCTTTGACTGCAGGGGTACAAAGGACAATTAACTCGCCCGTGCTCTAATTGTTATGGTTTTTTTTTTTCTTATTCGTTTTTCTGTATGAAAATCTGTGTATCTATTTTTATTTATTCATTTTCTTCGTTTTGATTTCGAATGTTTGTAGCAATGCGTTTTTGCTGATGTGTCGTCTTTCTTTGTTCATGCCGATTTCGGTGTAGAGGGATACTAATTTTATGGCAATTATTTTTATCCGCTTAAACCGCAAGATTGTCTCTGATCGGCTTTTATTTTATTTTGTTGTGCATGAGTGATTCGCTTTTAGGTCGGCCAAATTAGTTTTGTGTGATGGGGGAAAAAATTCAGTATTTATTTTGTTATATTTGGAAGTTGAAACTTGGGTCTGAAAGGATCCCCGCAAGTTTTCTCATAGGAGGAATTCCTCGTATTCGCCACATTTCGTATCCAGCTATAGTTTTTCCAGATCAAACAAAATTGATATTTTTCCCAAGATCAGTATACCAATAGTGTCTTCCCAGACCATAGGTGGGACGAGATAGTGGCCATTTACTTTGGTGGCAATAGTTCGTCGTCCACCGCACTTTACCGCTGCTGTTCGCACCGGTTAAAATAAACCACATTTGCTAGGTCTTTCTCCCATTGTCTTAGGAAGGTCCTGGGCGGCTGACTAACAAAGGCGGGTCCTAAAGCCGCGTCAATGTCTATAAATTAAGGAAAAAGAGGAGAACGGTTTATAAAAGATCTTTTTGCTTCCTTGCAAAGTTTCAAGAACACGAAACGTTTTCAATTGATTTTTTTGAATTCTCATAGGCGGATTTTCCAAAATATTGATTTCTCGATTACCGAGTAAACCGGATTTTCACACAATCGAATAATGCGGATTTCACAATTTACAAATTCTAAATATTATTTTTTTTGAAAATGGCACTACATAAGATATTTTTATTAATTTTATACCTGAATAATGGAAAAGTTTCCACTGTGAAAAATTACTTAAAAAATACAAGGACAATCGAACGAAAATATTTCACTGGTATTTTGTTTTTATTGTAGCAGATTACAGAAATCATTCTAAATCAGTGGATGGACTTCATGTTTTCTTCATTTTCATTTAATGACAGGCCCAGAAATAGAACGGAAACCCGACGGGTTTGGACCGTAGAGAGAGGGATGTTAAATGAGCTGATATGAGAGGTCATATAAAGAGAGGATTAGTGTCGCCTGGGTATCGTATTCAAATTGGACTGCAGAGTTTTACCTGCTGCATACATCATTGTGAATAGGGTTGTGTCCAAGTATCGCGAGCCTCACGAAGCAACGATGACGAAATTCAAGGAGTGAGAGTTGACGAGGGTGTTGATAACCTAACCGCCAAAATAACGTAAATGAATATTCCTAGAGCATTTAGATGCATTTCTACATCAAAAAGAAAAATTTTAAAAAAATGTCGCTTACGTTTTTTTGGCGGTAAGGGCTCGATATAGCCTATTTCTTTAGTCTGTATGGTTCAGCGGATGGTGTATTCTCATTCCGAAGACAATCGGTTGTACATGCTCGGCTCGAGTTTTTCCCCGACAAAGGATTGTGCAACAGCGGCATAAATTTGTTAAGAGTGGTGAGTCCCATTAGGTGTGCATTTTCACTCAGTTTCTCTGTTTTACTTGTAATCCAAAATACTTCGAACTTATTTTGCCTTACTGATTTCTAAATTAAAGCTTCACCTATTTTTAGCACTGATATTGTAATGATATCTGACTAACGATAAGTTTTACGGGTTTTTCTAATTGCCGTTTTCAGAAAAGCCGAATAACCGAAAACTCCAATTATTACCCTGATTGACAATTCCCTACTACCTTACCCTCCCTAGTTGATGTCTTGAAGTTGCTCCTACGTTTTTTTTTTAATTTTTAAATGTACAATGTTTTCACTTTTTTATATATTTTTTAAATTTTGTATTTTTTCAATCTTACATGTGGCGTGAGCACCTAGGCAAGCGCTTATGTGGCAGGTGCTTAAATCCGGCCCTGAGTTCAAGTATTCTTTAATCAGACCTTAGGGAATATCCAGAATCCTATTCCTCACTAAAAGTGCAACGTCCTTCGCTCAGGCAATCACTCGAAAGCTTCTCTTTTACAGCTACTCTAGCAGGTCGTTTAAGAACATAATCCTAGGAAGGGGTGAGCCAACTCCATATTCCCTAAGTTACGCAAGTAGTCTTTTGTAGGGATTGATTTAAAACTGCATTGTTTTACTTTTTTTTTTGCTGTTTTCCAAAATCACCGTTGGCTGTCCAATTTCTTCTGTCTACTAAGTTCACAAGCTTTTTAACTGCCTCTTTCACTGCTAACTGTACTCATATGTATATGTGTAGTGTATTTATAAGCACACACATACTTCTTATAGCTTTGACCAGTACATAAATAACAAAATGTCAAAATATTTTCCACAACTATAAACACAGCAATTCAGCAGCTTCTGTTACCGACAAAAAAAAAATGGTTCCCACAGTGCTTTTGTCCACTTTGATGGAAGTTTTCAAAGAAAAGACAATAAGAAATGCTTTCTTTCGCTTTGGTTTCTCAAGGTATTATTTACTTATTTCGTAAAAGCAACTAAATGAATGACATGAATTTATGGAAAATCGCTTGACTATGAAGCTGTTCACTTAAGCGCCCACACGAAATTGAGATGTTTGTTGGTGTAACCAAAAGCAAACGAAATAGAAATAACTACATACCATAAATATGAAGAAGGCGGAAAGTGCGTTTGAAAATACATATGTAGGTATTGAAATGACTGCTATACAGCATTCAAAACCAGATCAAATGAAGGAAAATTACTTACATATGTATGTATGCAGGTATATGCACATAACTATGTATGTTAAGTGAAGGCTGCACAGGCGTAAAAGCAAATGCATATATCAAGGTTCCAACTGTACTGTACACCTTGCACCTAAATACATACGAATGTACGAGTGTGTGTGTGTGTGTGTATGCAATATGCTCCTATATCCACAATTTATCTAAAGTCAATGTAGATCGCGAAGGTGTTGAGGATTTAGGTTTATAAGATTTTTGTCTCAGTATCTCCAAAAACTTACCGAATTCAGAATTGACGATTTGCTGGCTAAGCAAAGCGCAATGGGCGCTGAGTGCTGTGTAAATATTGAAATTAAGTGGCAACGCCAACACACCGACAGCAGTGATTGCTAGCCATCTATCCATCCAGCTAGCCATCTATCCATCCAGCTAGCCATCTAACCATCCAGCTAGCCGACTAGCCTGCCAACAGTGAGGAAAGAGTTGGAAAACTGAAAACTCTCACAGCTTGAAGAGTTATGTATGGATGTACGCTAGTGTGTATAGGTATTTATGTAAGACGGTAGCGTGTGTGCTCTGTAATACACGCTTCGGATTAGCAGCGTGACAAGTGGGATAGGCAGTGCAATGGAGTTATTGTTTTCATTTAGGGCGGCCCAACAAAAGCATTCAGGTGCAGAAACGTTTGTCTCACCCAACAAGTCTACGCGTCAATAGACGTGGGAAAAGTGTCATAATCGTCGTAATGACTTTTGATATCAATGCCTTTCGAAGTTTCTTCCACTCACATAGCAAAGCAGTGGGAAAATTTTTATGGATTGCGTTTGTTGTTTATGTGCATACATATACAAATAAAAACACTATTGTGTGCATTTTGACTTAAATACCTTGAAATATCCATACAAAACATTCATACATACATACATACATACATAAATACATACAGGTAAGGTATTTGTGTGCTTGTTTGCATTTTACATTTGCATAGTCTAAATTCGAATAATGCAGCTCGATGTCAGGAAAAGAATCTGAACAACTATGTTGGTAGTGCAAACTTTGTAAATCATTTTGAAATTCCTTTAGGAGTTAAAGAATTTTTATGTAAATTTTGTCTTGAATTCGTAGTTACATATCTACTTGTGAATGTATGTAAACAGGTATATACATACATATGTATTTATGTTCAAGCTATGCAAAAACTTTGACTACTCCGGCTTGACTGTTGGATCAGTGGCAATTTTCTTTTAATTCACGACAGTCCTTTGAAAGACAAAAGTCTTTCGGAGGACAATTGTCAATTCTGGAAACTATCTTGAAAGCCTCTTATGCCTTTGGAAAGTCTAATCGAAACATCTGCTAACGAGTAGGCCTTTGCGATATTTTATCTTTTAGCAATATGTTTTAGCAATAAAAACTAAAAATTAAATGAAAAATTTAATTGAAAAAAAACACTCACAAAATGAGTTGATAAAAATTAAATTATTTGTTTTTTTTTTTATTTATGCTCTTATAAAAATTATGTGTATTCAACAATTTTATTGAGCTTGAGACCGATTTTAATGAAAATTTTTGTGGAAAAAACAACAATTTACATTTTGGTAGACGTTATAGTCGCTACTTCGGAGATCACCACATCTCCTCATTAGAATTCTTCAATGGGATTCGATCCAACGTCCCCAGCGTGCAAACCCAGTAGTCTACCCACTGAGCTATGTAAACTGTTGTTGCCTTTTCCACGTTTTTCATTTGTTAAGAAAACTACAATCAATTTATTTACACTTGATCATGTGGTTGTTGTTTTTGTTGGTTTATTGTTAATAATTCCATTTATAGCATGTTTAACTTTTAGGTGTGCTCGTCCAAAATGTAAATTGTTATTTTTTTCCACAAAAATTTTCATTAAGGACGGCCTCAAGCTCGATACATTTGTGGAATATAAAAATTAAATTAAAGAAAATATTATCCTTTTTAAAAAAATAAAACCTTGAAATTAAACGAAAATTAAACAAATAAATAAATTAAAAAAGTAAACAAAGAAAATTATAGTAATTAAATAAAATTAAAAAAAAATTATTTTTATTTTTAAACAATAAAATTAAAATGTAAAAAAAAAATTATTAAAAACGGAAAAAATGTTTGCTAAAACGCTAAAATCAGTAGCTAGAAATTAGATGACTTTAAACAAATTATGTTCAATAAAATAAAAACTAATAATTTAAAGAAAATTTAATTTAAAAGGAAAATTCAATTAAGAAGAAGAAATGATAAACAAAATGAGTTTCTAAATATTAAATGATATTTTAAAAAATACTTTTCTGGACAACAAAATCTAAAATATTGTTATTATGTACTACATATCTAAAAAAATTAATGAAAATTTTAATAAAAAGGGAAAAGATTTAATAAAAATATAAGAAGAGATTAAATGAGTTCCTAAAGAGTAAATTTGTAATGTAAAAAAATATTTTGCTTTTTAAAATAATTTAATCTTAAAGATAAAAGGAAACTGTATTAAAAAAAATAAAATAAGTTTCTAAAAATTAAATGAAAATTACAAAATTTTTTTCTTTTTAAGACAGTGAAATCTAAAAATTATAAAAAGTTAAAATTTCTAAAAATTAATTGAAATTAAAAAAGTATATATATATTTTTCTTTTTAAAGCAATAAAAACTGAAAAGTAAAAGAACATTTTATTAATAAAAATATAATTAAATGGAACAAATAAAATAGGTTTCTTAAAATATAATAAAATACTAAAAAGATATGTATGTATATAATGTAGAAATGAAAAGAAAATTAAAATAAAAAATTTAGTTACAACAGAAGAAAAATTTAACAAAAAAAGTTTAAAAAAATTCTAAGAAATTAATTATAATATTTTTCTTTTTAAACACTAAAATCTGATAATCATAAGAAAGTTTAATTCAAAAATAAAAGGTAATTAAATTTAAATATTTTTTTTTTTGAGCAACACGTTAAAAGAAATTTCAAGTAAAAAAAAAAATACATAAAAACAGAGGAATATTATTAATTTCGGCTGGCATGCGGTGCAATGAAAGCATGCGGGAGAGGATCGGCGAAATTTTATGGTCTCAGCCAACCCAAAAACTCTTATAGTGCCAAAAAGAAAGACAAATCTTACAATCCCGAACTACAACTAATCTCAAGTTTGGAAAAAATATATGAATATGTATAGATCCGTTAGGTGGCGCTGCAGTCGAGATCTTTGTAAAAATCATATTTATGGCCCGATTTCACTCGTTTTCGTAATTTTTTACGCGAGCTAGATCTATTTGAGATTACTTCCGAAAATCCAGCTTTTATAAATAATATTAGCTTTTAAAAATGTTTTTTTGTTTTTACATCAGATGATACATAGCTTATTTCTTAAAAGGTTATTCAAACAACGAATTTGTTAAATTACAGATAGAGGAAATACTGGCAGCCTTCAATAAGATAAGGTTTTTCGCGCTACTGTAAACTTGTAGTGCTGTAAGATAGGTAAGTTTTGCAATTGATCGATGGGCGGTTTTGCAAAGACATCGACGATATGTACATACATACATACATACATCCATATGTGGATGTGAAGTTTTAGCACCAAGCAATAGATTGGCTGAAAACGTTTTGGTTTACTTAACAAATTTCTAGATTTCATGTTGGTTTACCTTCTTCCATCAAACGAGCGGTACATACATATGAACATACATACGTATACATTCAAACTGCTTGAAGTCGAAAAATTAAATTTTGCAGATTCCTAGATTTTGTTCTTTTTTGTAAACTTTTGACCAGGGAAATTAGTCCGCAACAATGAAAGTCTTAAACAATAACAATATTGTCGTTACCTCCACAACAAGCCACATTTGTTCTATTGACGAAGAAATTAAAAAAAAAAAACATAAGAATGTACTATTTCGTTAATACCCAGTTTCCCAAAATGACACCAAATAAATGCCAAATAAAGGCCGTATTGACCTTAACAATGCACACAAATATTAAATTCTATATCCGTTCACTTAACAAACCTTTCTTAGAAAGCCGAGAGAGAGCGAGTAGAAAAAAAAATTACTCATTTAACACTCAAAAACAGTAGCTGATAATAATAAACGCCTAAATTCTTTTTTTTTACAGGAAAAGTGAAATTATCGGATATCCGTTTTTTGCACTGTCATTGTAAGGAAAATCCTTTTGCTTTCTTTTCAAAAATTCTGCCCGTGCATAGTCTGTCAAAAAGCGTATGGCAGCCGAAGAAGAACAAATGGATTATAAGGACTGCAGGATTATCATTATTATCTCACTGCCACAATATGTTGGCATTGTTTGTCAAAAATATGTAAGCGATTTCGAAGCTATTGTTTGTAGCAAAAATTTGCGAACCAAAAAATAAAAATGGAAAATCAACGAAAATCTTTGTACGGCAACGGTAGTCAGTTAGTTGGTCAAGCGCATAGGCGAATGGTTAACTTGACCGTTTGAATGCTAATAATTTGAGCTGTCCTGCTACAAACATGCATACATATGTATGTGTATGCAGCTAAATATACATGCCTACAAACATGGAAACCAAGGTACTTAGTGCAAATATCGCTTGACGATTAAAGGATTAAAATTGCAACAACCGAAAAAAAATGTGTTCCAAAAGGAAAATGCGATAGAAGAGTAAAGTGCAAAAGAATTAATTTGTTGCAGGTTTTTGTGCATGCATATGGCATGCGAAAGATTATGCATTTGATGCCTGCCTTAAGCGTTCACAAAAAAGTTTACAAATTTCAAAATATTTCGAAGAATTTCATTTGAATAACAACGAGCTGTATGAGAGATTGGGCGAAATGAAAATTCAGAAATTTCCATTTTTTAAGTCATCAATACATTGAGTTACCTACTGTGTACCATGAAATTTCATACAAAAAGTTGATGCATAAGTTCTTCGGTTTGTGCATACGAATTTATGCAAGGCTGTCTATATATTAGTTCCTTAGCAAATCTGAAGGCTTTAGGCGATTAAATATTCATCAAAATTTCGAACAGTGGCATTCGTAATGCAATTTCATGCGGGTCTTCTTATTTGGCAATTCATTTAGCCAAGAGGCACAAAAAACAATGAAATGATGAAAAAATGCTAGCATCGAAGTGGAAATTAATTGCATATTCTTTAACATCACATCTGGAAAATTACACATACATACGTACATACATATGTATGTTGAATATTCTAATCAAATTACGAAATCCTTGAATAGTGAATAACACGCCGCCTTATCATACCATATATCGAAATGTATAGGAAGTTTTGGTAAAACGTGGTTCCGAAAATATTTTCAGGAGATCATGCTGAGGTTTGAAGGGCGCTTATAGCTCATTGTCAGCGAAAAAAAGAGGCGAGACTGCCCTAAAATGGAGAGAATGTTTCCTTTTGAACTGCAATTGGATTTATTGATTATTGCATGACAAGACCGGTGTCAGACATAATTCAACATTTTTACAATGGCTAGCAGACTCAGCACTGTATATGTATACGTACATATATATGCCCAGAGGCCATAGGAGTCGACCAACCATTCGCCTACTATTCCACCGTCTACCTAGCGCATCTCCACGTTTGACGTGGTAGCGCCCTTTGAACGGCCACCAATATCGGCTGCTCCCAGACACCAGCCAATCCATCCGATAGTCCAACAGCCGCCCGTAAATTTACTAGCGGAGCTGCTAGAACAGCAACCGGAGCTGATAGAACCTCCAGTCGTGAGATTTTTATCTCAGTGCAGTCCCAACGAAAGCTACAGCCAAGACGGCTTTAAACTAACGAATATAGGTAAAGGAGCGGCCTTGCAAACATCTTATGCTGATGACGATTCAGTTTTAATAAGCGGCACAGTGCACTGGCGAACCAAACTCTGAAAGCTAAATAAATGAAATACAAGAACCCAGCTGGGAATAAAACCAAATTGGGGAAGACTACTCTTCAATCATAGCCAAACACGAAGTACCATGGAATCGCACTAGGCAGCAAACTGTCCTGGAGACTCAACGTGGAGGATCGGCTGAGAAAGGACTCGGCAGCACTGTATACATGTAAGAAGAGGTTAGTCTGCACTTGGCGAATTCCAATCGCCTTTTCTCACCGGATACTCACGGCTATCATTAGGCCAATACTATTCAACGGGGTATTGACACTGTGGACACCAGCGTAAAAAGGAGACATACATTAAAAGACTAGATACCGTTTACCGGCTTTCACTGATCAGTATAACGGGTGCCTTGAGGACACAACCGAGAGCGGCGAACCACGCAATTTCACACATGCCAGCGGTGAACCTGAAAGCCAAGAACATAGCGTTTACAACTGTTGCGAAGCTTTATGCTACCGGGCAGCTTAGATAAAGAACGCATTGTCACATTAGTATAGCGTCATACTTAGCAGGGCGGATAGACTACGTGAGCCCACGCCTCGAAAGGTCTATAGAAGCATTAATAGATGCTGACGGTTGGCGTAAGGGCGTGGAGTTGGAAACGAATATCTTCACAGGCGGTTCTATAAAGGACGAAGGAGTAGGAGCTGCAGTATACTATACCAAACCAGAAATTCATAGGGCCTTCAAGGTACCAGATCATTATCGTATCTATCAAGCCGAGGTCTTTGCAATAAAGAAAGCAGCAGAGACACTACATAAATCTACAGTCAGGCGGCCATTAAGGCTCTACTTTGATATAAAAAAAATTTGACTGCCGTCGAGTTCTGGAAGAAGGCTTTACGGACACTAGTGGCGGCTTAAACCGTCCACCTATACTGGGTCGTAGGACAAAAGGGTGTAGAGAGCTGATAGAGCTGATGAGCTAGCGAGAATGGCATTCTCTTCGACACTTCACTAATGACGGATATACCAATTCCACCTCGGAAGATCGCAAGATTATAAGATCGACTGATGGATCGCCAAGCGGATAGGCTTTAGAAAATAACCCAGGATTGCAGAATTACAAAGAATATTTGTAACAAGACAAACATACGCCATGCTGCTGGTAGGATTGCTAACAGGGCATTGTTTGCTAAGAGGACATGCGTTTAAACCAGGTCTTATAGAGGATACTTTGGAGCACATAACTTCCTTGTGTTCAGTCTTCAGCAGATAAAAACTTCAGTTACTCGGAAAAGTCCAGCTGCAGGGCCTACAATCAGCAATCGAAAAAGGATCAAAGTGTCTACTAAAACTCACTAAAGGAACGGCAATGTGCGTTAACTTTGCATGAAAGCACTGATTCTTGCATCGTAGATGTATCTGACAACGCTATGGGCATTATATTCGATCAGATGAGACCTCTTGTGGCCAACCAGCCTAACCTAACATAACCTAACCTCCATAGCCAGTGTGAGGGGTGTACATAGTACATATAACCTACCGCATACTGAAAAGTGTCAACCGCATGTAAAACCAAAACACTAACTGCGTGACAAAGCATAGCAAAAAAAGCATTGAATAATTAA
This sequence comes from Rhagoletis pomonella, assembly GCF_013731165.1. NCBI lineage: Eukaryota > Metazoa > Arthropoda > Insecta > Diptera > Tephritidae > Rhagoletis > Rhagoletis pomonella. Next base: position 7,807,725 of record NW_023458565.1, read on the forward strand.
AAAATCTCAAAAACTTTTAAAAAGGTTGAAGTTACGTACAGATGCATTTTTAATGTCTTTATTACTTTGCTGCAACAGGCAACATAAAAAATGCATTCCTATCTGCCGCCACACAAAAACTAAAAACCCTTTTAGAACTGAAAAAATGCTTTGATTTTTTTTTTTAATTTCTACTATCAACAGAACCAGGAAACAACAAAAACAAAAAAAAAAAGAAACTGCCGCACAACACGACGCCGCGGTGACAGATTTTCCCCAATTTTTTACGAGCATTTTCAGTGCACTGGCATTGTTTTTGTAGTTGTAACAATGAAACCAACTCTTTATTTAGATATGTATTGAAGCTGGCTGCTGCATGCACTGCCTAAGCCGGTGATTTAAGTTATTGCAATGTGACACTGAGAATCAACACAGCGCCGCCTGCCCGAACGGGCAACTTAATTGAAACATAAAAAACAAAAAAAAACAAAAAATGTTGATGCCGCTGTTGATGATGACACCGATACGAAAACAGCACGACAGAGTGTAAATTTATATGCCCCCCACAAGGAGGCAAATGGAATTTGGTGAGCAGCATCATCGGCGGTGTGGCAAGTTCTGGGTGCCATTAGTGTGATAAGGGGGCGAAGCACAGTAAATCGTTGCAATAATAAGCTGCCGCACAACAACAACGATAACAATAACAACCACATCCAATTATGTCACATGCCAGTGCCATACGCGCTTAATATACAAGCGCATGCGCCACGACCTTATCTAATTTGTGAGGCAATGAGCGACAGACTGCAATAGCGACAGGAATCGCCGTGTTGTTGGATTTAAACCAAATGCAGCGGCAAAGGCAACAGTTGAAATAACAAAAAAATATAACAGTGACATTGCCCTCCCTATTAGGCTGGAACAACACATTTTAAGCCGAATGTTTAAGAGGTAAGCGACATTCATTTATTGCATTTTGGGCAAAAATAAAATAAATTGAGTACCTACATAAAGCATGGCCCTTAACGCCAACAAAAACAAACTCGCTTGCTGGTCAGCGCGCACCGCGATCAGGGTAATGCAACAGCTGCTTTCCTGCACACTCTGGCCGCACAAACTCACGAAACGCCACTGCTGCTGCTCTGCAAGCGATTGGAATAAATGAATATCCAAACATATTCGACGGTGGTCCGCTGTTGGCCCAATGGTAACCAATAGAATGGTCCAATGCTGTATTGCGCCACACATAAACACCCCTACACAGCCACTCACTTTGGTCCATTGGCCACCGCTGTTGTTGTTGTTGTAACAGAGTTGTTTTGGGGATTTGGTGACCAAAGTCAGCGAGAGCGTGCGGCGTTTTTTATTAACCTCGTTTGTGGGATTTAATTTATGATGGTTGTTGTAGTTGTTGTATACATATGTTGCGCTGTTGCTGATGAATATGTGCGTAAATCTCGCCACTATATTTGCTCTTTAAATTTTAATTTTTGAAATTTTTTTTTTCTTCTAACTTTTTTTTGTATCGCTGCTGGACCAGTGATGGAAAATTTGGTGCAATTGTACTTTTTTCAGCCCTGTTATAATTTGAAAGCACTTTCGGTACATTTTCATCTTAGCCCAATAAATTTTCAAACCGGTTTCCGACGTATTCAGATCGTCTAGTTTTTCGGCCAATATGTGCATACCGATGGATTTACATAAATTATATAGTAGATCTCCTACGACCTGTATCAACATTTTGTTGTCTTACGAAGAAACCAAGCAAAGCCTAGCTTACATACATAGAGAGTGTGGGCGAGCATATGTTTCAGAAGCATAGCCAAAAGAGGCCCCAGTGGGTGGTGGCAAATTGCTGCAGCACGTACATAGATAGCGGTTGAAGTAAAGGAATGATCCGCTTTGTCTAAAACTTTGTTCGGCCTCGAAAAGTTCTTCCAGTTTGAACCCAGCTTAGCGTATTAGGGAAGGTGAATCCCAAAATCAGGCATGGCTGATTCTCATCTTATTTTCGTACTGTTAAACAGACTTGGCGTGAGTGAAATTTGCAACAAAATAATAAAAAAAACCTTAGGTACATTCGTCAGCTTTTAGGTACAAATTTTTCCTCACATTCGGTACAATTTGAATATTACATTTTCCATCGCTGTGTTGGACCCTTTCTTCGCGCCAGTTTTCATCTCTCGCCGCGTCTGATTAGCGCACTAGTTGCCTTCGTGTTGCATTTACTGCAACATGGGTTAGCAGCATACTCAGTATTATATTAATTGCACACACTGTTGACCACTTTTTCTTCTGTCTTTTTTTTTGGGGTCTTTGTGTTTTTATTAGTTCTGTTTTCGTTTACGGTTTATTATAGGTACTCACTGCATCCTAACAAGGCCACCAACAACGTTGCCGTATATTCAAAAGAAAATTAGTGACTTAAATTTGAATTTATGATATCAAACTTGAGAAAAAAAATACCCACTCAAATATGTAAGTATATATATACAAACACATGTACTTAAACAGGCCAGTTGTGACTTTATAGCCGCACACGTATGTATATGGCTCCCTCGCTTCAATTGTAACGTCGCTTGCATCGCCTTAAGTGTGAGAAATGTGATTAGGCCTTCAAAGGGTTTTGCGGCGATGCGCATTTATGATCATTATTTATGAGATCTGGTAGCGGCAAACGATGAGTGATGTGTTTGTTACGACTTTCTTGACGATGTGTAGGCTACTTGTGCTATTCCTATGTCTTATTCGCCTTTTTGAAAGCGTTATAATCGCCGATCACTTGTGGCCAAGCTGGAAAAGTGATGTGTGTAAGCGTTTTCAGTGATTACAGAGATCTGATGTGATATATTTTGGCTGTATTATAAAATATTATTTAAGCTACCTATAGGCCTTCTTTTTCAGGTTAGTATTTGTAGTCGATAATTTTTTAATTTTCCATCGTTATGTTATCGACTTTCCAACGATATTATTATCAACACTTTCCTTACTGATATTAGTATCGATTTTAACATAAATACATTTATCGATTGTTATCAATAGCAACGTTTGCATAGCTATATTTAAATTTCGTATCTAGTATGTAATCGAAATTTGCTATAATTAAATAAAATTTTGGTTGCATTATTATTTTTTTTTTTCAGTTATACCCCAAGCCAAACTCAGCGCACCAACCATTGCTGCCATGCTTGCTCCAAAACGCAGCCGCACCTACTGGTGAACAGACGCTGTATGTGGCCCACCGAAGCTCCCTCTCTTTCTGCCGTGACCCTAGGCTCCACTCGCTTGGTTACCGCATTTCGCACATGGGTTGCTCACGTTGCACAGCGGATCAAATTCGTTTATCATCGCCACGTGGTACAAGCATTTTCTGTCGATTGAAGTCGGCATTGCGGAGCGGACACACTAACCACCTTGGTAGGGCTCGAAGCCTATCTAAAGTCTCTGCCGTACTTTGGGTGCGACACCCGGTCGGAATGCAACTCCACATCGAACAAACCAAGGCCCATGCAACTCGACTCAACTTGGGTGTTAAATCACAGCTACCAGGACACGCCCCGAGAGGCCACTCAGCTCCCAGACTGGCGACCGTTGACTATTATCGTCGGTGTTGTCGGCCTCTTTGTGAAAAACTTAACGTTCAGTTTGGAGAACTACAGAAAGCTCTGTGAGAAACTCTAAGCTCCTCGCTGGTAGGTACAAAACACTGACGTCAGAAAGGAAGTTCTTAGTGCAAGTGACTCGACTTTGCCACAACCTTTTGGTGATGCGAGGGTCGTTTTTCCTTTTTAATAACCCACTTAACCCACTGTCTTAATTGTTTTTTTTTTTTAATTATTTTTAGAGAGCACAGCATGCAGCAAGTTTCTTAACAAACTTTATACTTTTTTTGTTTAAAAAGGTTTCTCTGTTTGAGTTATCTTATATTGCTTAAGAGTTTACAATCACTAAAATATTACGAAACCGCGCAAAGCATCACGAAAATTTCGCCCATTTGCCTAAATGAGAAAAATTTTTTTCATCAATCAAAGCAGGCATTCTTGGCCCAGGGCATGAACTCGGTAGCTGAATTCACGCCTTTTATTTAAAACGCTTTTCTAATGCTTTATGGCGTTCTAGTATGCTCTTAGGCTTGTTCAAATATAAAGACTTGTGTGTATATATCGAATTGCAAAATAATAAATAGCTTCTGGGTTTCCTCCACATGACCAAGCGCGCATGCGCAATTCACTTTTTGGTCGGGTGCCAAAGTAACTTCGCCGCCGCGCCGGTACGCCAACATGCGGCTGCTGCGCTTTGCCAATTGTGTGGTTGTAGAATAGTCATTGCATGCATTTCACGCAGTAAAGCGCATGGATTCAGGCATACATACATACTTACATACATTAAGGTACTTTGTTGTGGTGCAGGCTGTGGTTTTTATGTTGCGTTTTTTATAAACGTGGGCACATTGGATCCGCTATGACTCATTGCTTCGCGAATTAACTGCTGCACAAGTTTTATGAATGGAAACAAAGTATGTATGAGTATGTATGTATGCCACTTCCACTAACGCCTCCATCATATTCATTGAGTACCAGTTACACCACCGCTGGTCTCACCACCAATACTAGATATCTACTACCAGCTACACTCCCACCTCACCAGACTGAATGTACGCGTAATTTTTTCATGAATGAACGCGCCTCTGAACTCGCTTAGATTTCTCAATGAAAACCAAAAAAAAAAAAACGAAATAACTTTATATTGGCTAACAAAACACGTTTGATGGCCTGCCAGCCTGCCAGCCAACCTAGCCTGTCTGTCCGCACGCCTCCACTTTCAGCGACCGCCAATTTGACAAAGCGGTTGGATGTATGCTTGTACTCAAAAGCTGTGTTTTGCATACTTGAGTGGCTGAGTGGAGCTGAGTGTGCCCTGCGCCGACTGACTCTATGAAGCACGTGAAGAGACTTAGAAAACCAGCTTCGATGAAATGTTCATTCATAAAAAGGAGTCAATCGCTTATGCGCAGTACAAATGTATGTATGTCTGTCTGTATGTAAGTAGAGGCAAGCAGTTTGATCGGCTGAACGCATAATATGTCTGTATGTATTTTCGATATTTTCCTACTGGCATATCTTTTATGCTTAACTGTTAGTGTTTATTGCTGGTCGCCAGCGTAAATCGTGCAATGAATTGCAAACTAGCTGCACTACTGGTTAAAGAATTTCAATGACTTTATCAGCCGTTTACATTCAAAATTTTATGAATTGATTTCCTTTTTGTTTTTTCTTTTTCGATTTACTAGTTTCACTTTCAAATACGTATTTGCTACCAAATCGTCTGCCACAAGTAAAAAGTAAACAGCTATTATCAGGCATTTAGATAGGAAGTGATAATAAATATTTTTCGTCTTCTTCCGGTGGAAGTGGCGTTCCAAAAATAAAAAAATACGTAAAGAGTGAAGCGGGGATATATGGCACCTTTATTAGCTTCAATTGTCAAATGCAATCCAAAGATAATCGACTAGGTTAATAATTAGCAGCGAATAGGCTCTCAGAAACGTCAAAAAAGATGAGGTATTCTGGGGTAACTCACGGTGTTCTGCTCAAATCGTCCTATTGAGCAGGTCTTATTTTGCTGGGAGATTGCGATATCATGACCTATGCGTCTAATAATAATACTAAGAAATATTTCCCTAATGATTACCACAACGGTTATTCTGGTACTTAGGGAATTGATTGGCGTTTTCTGCTTGTCGAAACTTGTTTTTTTAAGCAAAGATTTTGCACAGATTTTGGTGTACGCCGTACCTCAGCCTATCGTCTACTTTAATGTTTACGATACAGAGTGGGAAAGTTTGACTTAGCGCCGAATGCGCTTCGACGTTATGCTCAACTTCCCGAAGGCAAGAGATACATCCATCTTCAACACCTGCCATGGATGGTGTTGGTTTAAATGAGATTGGGTTGGGTGTTTGCTTGATCCGAAAGGTTGAAATCAGATCGCAGTTTACGTATAAGCTTTATACTAGCTTATGACTAGCCTCTAGTTACCTGGCTCGACTGCAATTCGCGGCTCAAGCTGCTCTTCAATAGAAACACAGCAGAACACACCAAGAAAAGCCATTGCAAGTCCAATTATGGTGATTATCTTATTGGAGATAGCCCTAATGGCTGTTTGTCTGCCTGAATAAGACAATCAAGATAGATAGATAACTAAGAAAGTGCTTTTAAACGCTTGTAATTGCAATATAAAATACAGTGTTGGGTCCATAAACACTCTCACCTTTACTGCCTTTCAACCTTCACCTATCCGTACATATCTGGGATCTTGGTGAGGAAGCTCATTTGTCCAGGTTCTAACTTTATATCTCCAGCCAAAGCAGTGCTATTTCAGTAACAAAGTCTGATATTTGTAGCTGCAATTCTCTCGAGACTGCTGCTGCTGGTATGAAAATATCGAGCGGAGTCCTTCCTAGAGGCGTCTTTAGAGCCTCGGAATAATAGGTTTCCATTGATTCTGTAACGCAGAGTGAAATCAACATTTGGAGTTTATTTGAACGACAGTTGATTGTTGGTTGTATACGGACGGATCCTTAATTTTGTGATCGCGAAAGTGGGCGAAAATAAAGGCTAATTCCTGTGACAAGAGGGTCGGTATGATGTTTGAACTTATGAGGAACCCTCGATAACTAATAGGATTTTTGGAGTCTGGGTTTTCATTGAATCAAAATTTAAAAGCAGAACTACGATATTTATATATTCTTAACGGCCATTTCAGCGGTCCAGTTATGAACTTTCTTATCTACCAGCGCAATAAGTTGTTTTATCGTATAGATAAACAGATCTACAAAAAATAGAAAATCCGCTTTAATCTCGAGATCATTTGCAGGTAACAGAATGTCACGATATAGAACATAAATAAATATATTTTAGTCGCCCTCATTTGTTGAGGCGAGGTTCTATGTCTTCAATGACTTCAAAAAGTCCAAATGTTCAAAATGTAAAAAGCTAACAATATCCAATAGATGGCAGTAGTTGTTGCGCTAATCAATTATGTTTTGTGCATCTGGCAGCGGAGCAGCAAATGCAAAATCAACGCACTGTGTACGCAATGTCTTTGTTCATCGGCAGTGCTGGGTATTGTGACTTTTGCTATCGCAAGTGATACCCACTACCAGTGTTGCCATAGAAAAATTTTGTTTCCTACCATAACCAAACAGAACCTACCAAACATAGTCTTGAGTTTTTAATATTTTTTTCACGTCCGCGAAAAAAGACATGTAAAAAAAACTTCGGCGGAGAAGGACGCATTAACCCCTTTGACGGCGAAGAAATACACATAAACCTATTTTCGCATTCAACTGTGTTTGTAGTGTAATAGTACACGAATTCCCCAAACAGTTTTTTCGGAATGATGTTGAATCCATGTTTACGCGGTTTTCTTTGGCGAAGTTTTTTCAAGCGTCTTTTTTCGTATTTTTTCACGCGTCCATTTTCGCCGTCAAAACACCCGCACATCTTTATTCGTGTCTAGTGACGATATTATTATTATTTTTATTATTGCAAGACAATCTTTCTCCAAGGTGTATCAATCTACGATTCATGCTTCGTAGGCAGGCACATAGACTATACTCTGGGGTTTCCTCCACCAGGCCACAAAACCTACAGTCCGTCTCTACAAAAATACCCATTTAATTCCAGTGGTACGTTAACTTGCAGTATGCTGTCAGGTAACCAGTAAAAGTTCTAAGTTCAAGGTTTGGTTCAAGAGTTCAAAAACCTTCATGTCGTTTTAAAAGAGTCTAAGGCCTTTCAAACTGCTTGAATATCAGATATACAATTTATTCTGGCCTCATTTGCCTTCTACGATGACATTCGCGAACATAGACTTCGATTCCGAAGACCCTCGCCTGGAATATGGTTGCGTACGAGCCCATTGGCTGACTTTTTTTGGAATTTTGGTCTGAGTACACCATAAAATATATATGGATGTTCATATTGTATATTGGCAGTAATAAAGGTATATGTTTTTACTTAGGAATCAGGAATATATACATGTTTGCGACTGCCGTTATATGAATGCACCGATGAAATATTCATGTAAAAAAGGTGGTTAAAACGTTTGGAGATACATATTTTCTATTTTTCGCAAATAACTGTTACTCATTTTCATGGAACCTATCAAAATCCAATCAAGCCTACCAACCTACCAAATGGAAAAAACCTACCAGTTTTTGTAGGAAATGCTCGTGTGTGGCAACACTACCCACTACCCACCATACAACCGCAATCAACCAGAGAGACGAACAAACTGACGTTTTAATTATGCCACTGTGTTTTGTTGCTTTTGTTAATTTTATAACTTACACATCAACTGTATGTAGTTACTCATATATTTATGTATGTATGTACGAGTATGAACTTTGATTGCGTCGGTGGTAACGCTGCAGAAAATGTGTGTTGGCGGCGGAACTCGTCGATGATGTGGTACATCCGGCGTAATGTTGGTCTTTTGTTTTTGTTTTATTAAAGCTTTATTAATACCTTATAATGGGTGGCATAAAAGGGGTACGTTTGCAGCGTGATATTAGAATTGGTTTTTACTTTTAAAATGAGATTAATACCCTGTGTTGAAGCTTTTGCCTCAGGATGCCAGCGCCTATAAAGAGTGCTCAGGACTTTGAAGCGCACCCCAATGGTCTTTACTCTTCACGATATGTGGATTCGAGTTGTCCGTTAGGGGTGTTGTTTAAGCCGTATTTGCAATAAGTTTCTGCCCGGAAAGCAAAGAACGAACTTCAGAGCCCAGCTATCTGAGGGATCTAAAAGGGCTATTTTCCCTCTTTCGGCTGCTGATAAACTAACCACCTCGGCGTAGTTTGGCCCCCCTGCAATCTTATCGTCTGGAACAGTCGCCGTTCGCAATCATTTGATTTGAATTAAGACTACGATGAGTTGTATGATTAAAAAGGATTACGAACAAGAATAAGAGGAAGAGGAAGACTAGGATTAAAATTTAAATTTAAGTTAAATTATCTAAGATTAAGATTAAGACAGAGATTAAAATAAAGTGTAAGATAAAGATTAAGACTACTATTAAGATAAAGATAAAAGTTAAAATTGGGCTTAAGATTAAGATAAAGATTTTGTTTAAGATTTAGTTTATTATTAAGAGTTCGGTCAAGATTAAGACTCAGGTTTAGATTAACTTAATCATTAAGATTATGATTAATATTTAGATCACGATTAAGAATATGATTAAGAGTATGATAAAGATTAATATTAAGATTTAGAATAAGATGAGGGAAAGGATTAGGATTAAAAAGAAATTTAATATTAAGATTAGGACTAAGAACAAGATAACGATTAAGTGTCAGATTACGATTGAGATTAAGACTAAAATTAGGATTATGATTTAGATTAAGATTACGATTAAGATTAATATAAAGATTTAGATCAATACCAAGATTAAAACTATGACTTTGATTAACTTAAGTTTAAAATTAAGACACAAATTAATATTTAGATTAAGATTAAGATTAAAATTAGGATTAAGATTAGGACTAAAAGCTTAAACAGATGGCAACGTTGATCCGGATTAACACGGACTTAATCCGGATCCACTGCAGTTAATTCCCGAGTTGATCCCGATCAAGGCTGCCGCCTGTTTATTCTTTAAGATTAAGAATATAATTGTTCATTATTATGCATACAAATTTTTACACAACACGGTAAGCTTTAGGGGTAATAGGAAGTAGAATTTTCACTTCGGCCGCGCATGGGATCCACACACAATTTTTTTTAGAAAAATAATTTTTCCTCTGCTATGTTTCCCGGACGTCATGCTACGGCTGCCTTAATTAAAGCTTAAAAAACTTAGGTAGATACATAGGACTGTATTAAACACCCTTTATATTAATAGGCAAATATATGAGTATTTTACTGCTCATTTAAGAGCAAAGCCGTTTGCTTCTTTCAGGTACCTAATTGTTCTTGTTGCAGACCGTTGGCGATTTTACATAAAAAAAACTTTATTAATGAAACTCTGCTCATAAATGGCAATTAACAGTTATTTAAGCCCGTATTTACATGCATGCAAATTATTGTATGTACACATACATACATACATCTGTATTCATACATACATATGTACATGCATAAGTGGTATTAATAGTTCTCGCATGCACCATGGAATAACGTACCTACAATCGATTGCTTATGTGGGTGGTGCACTTGTGTGTGCGCTTGCCAACAATGCATCCACATATGTAATATTTATTTAAAACTTTTTCATGCAAAATATGTGCATATGTTTTCTTTCAAATATTCACTCATTCATTAATTTTTTAAATCACTCATTCATAGTCGCGTTGACAGAACCAGCCACAGCAGCTACTACTTACATATAATAAATGTGCACAATGGTAAGCACAATTACATTTGGCGGCACTTTTGTGACATATTTTGATTTGTGGTAAATGACAGTCATTTGATGGATATAAATTTTTAACATACCTTTTGTTACGCTGCATTTGACCATATTTGTTGACGTTGACCACATTTTCACATGTGCATGCATTATGGTCAATAAATGGCTGGACAACTTTAAAGTAGGACTCGCAAGATTAAATTTTTCTTTCACAAGAAAGTGCAAACATATACAGCCTTGGCCAGAAGTATTAGGCGCCCTAATAAAACATAATTTTTTTAATTTTTTGTTTGTTTATTTAATGCTGAATATATTTTTTATAAAAGCCTGGCCACTATTTAACACTTTACCAAAAATTTCCAGCTTTTTATTCCGAATCTTTGGAAATATATGTATTAGGTATGAAGTTTTCTAGCCCATTTTTAGTATACATAGTAATATTCAGCAGTTACTAAAAAAACCCGTTGATTTTTGGTGATTTTTTTCGTTGACGGGATTGTACATTTTCTTCCAAATAAAAAAAACTTTGAACATACTTTTTATGGACTTTATACTTTCGATGCCGCTCAAAACGTCTTCTTTCGTTAAAACGAGCCAACCAAAGGCAAGAGAGGATTCGGGGATAGAACACCTGTCACGCATAACATCTGAGTCTGATACGAAGTTCGAGCAAAAAACTCAGCGAAAATATTAGCAGCTTCCTCAGGAGTATTGGCATGCCTGTTGCTATAAAAAAAAATTAAGTTATTCCACAATAAGTTTTCACTGAAAACGGCCTCGAGCTCATAAAAATTGTTGAATATAATTGTTATAAAGGCCATAAAAATAACAAAAACAAATAAATTAGATTTAAAATTTTTGAGGTGTTTGAGCTCTTTCGTGTACCATGGTAACTTATATGCCCGCCTAGGGAACATGGATGCATAGTAGGCATTGCCCAAATTAGCAAACAAACCAGTCCAATTTTCGCTTTCTAGCAAAGAATTGAAATGGTCGAAATTGTAGCTTTCTTCTGCTTATTTGGCACTACAACCGTTTACCGGTTTGGGCCGAGACCAAAAATCTTCGCCACGTTCCTCTTTCTTCTGCGGATTTGGGCCAGTTGTTCATCCCAAGTGCGGACAGGTCCTTCTGCACTTGGTCCTTCCGTTGTGTTCGTGGGCGCCCTTGCTTTCGTTGTCCATCCATGGGTGCGGACTCGTTGTTATCAATCGTTTATAATCTCAAAACAGAAAACTCCAAAACTGAGTGAATAGAGTTGCTCACGTTTTCTCTGTCAATCGCTTGTTTGTTTTTTACTCATAGTTACTCTGTATACTAGGCTTTATTCCTTAGATAATAAGGAACAGTTGCTGAAAATTTCGAAGCAATCTGCTTATTACTAAATTTTAATCCTACTGCAAGTAATAAAATGTCGTACATGCACTCGGTTTTGATTGCCAGTGTAGACTGTAGTTGAAATTTTGACACCCGTTTTCTAGTGGAGCAGAAAAAAATTTATAGTATTCAAGAATTAATGGAAGGGTAATAGTGATGGGCATTTGCCTTGTGGAGATAGATTTTCAAATATTTTTTCGAAACTTTAGGCATTCGGTTTTGACTGACTGGATCGGTTTCCATTGAAAAAACACGAAATGGGCATACAGTGATTTTGGCGGGCTAAATCTCAGGCCTAAAGCAGGGATCACACGATGTCTACATTTTTACAGATTTGAACATTTTGGCAGTCACAGAGTGGTGCTCTTTAGAAATGTGAGTTCAGCTCAATAAAAGAATTTCCAAACAACACTACTTTGTAACTGCCAAAATGTACAAATCTGTACAAATGTACCAATCGTGTGACACTGCCTTAAGAAGTTTATCGAACAAATTTTCATGAACACCAAATTTAAAGTTAACCCTTTTTAAAGTGCTGATTTGGACATCCTTCTTAACCAGATTGAAGCATTTCAAAAGATATTTACTGATTCCAGAGTGCTCTTCCACGAAGCCACTTTATTTGTGCAGCAACAGGAACTTTAAGTTCGATGTTGTTGTTGGATCCGATAAAATGCAAATTATTTTTTCTGTTACATTCAGGATTTGTAACTGCTGGGCTAATAGTTGCTGGATTGTTGGCACTCCCTAACTCAGCTATGTTGCACTCACATGAAGTTGTATTAGAAGATATGTTAGACAGCCCATTAGCTACATCAAGCGCTGTCCTTTTAGCAGACGTTTGGGTGAGTGAGTTAGAGGAGGCATTAGACACATTAACACTAGGCGCGGCGACCAGGTCTAAAATCACACTTTCGCCTTTCTCACAAAACGCAATAAGACCTTATATGTATATCAGTATCGCCTTCCTTGTAGCTTAGGCAGAGCACACTTTAATTGTAATCCTTTCTAATTTAGACGAAGCTTGGCCGGTGCTCAAAGCTATTTAATATGTATACAGATTTATTTATAGAATTATCATCAGCTTTAAAACTATTGCTATGGGGTACCAATACCACGAGTTATGGTTTTATATTTGCGATCCTGGAATCTTCGCCAGCACGGAAGTTATACTTACGTATGAAAAACATAGATTTCGTGGAACCTACTACAGTTTGAATAAAGGTGGTAGACAGTGATAAAGGATGCATATAAAAACTGTATCTATTCCAAGAAATTTCGGTAGACCATCGAAAACAAACACCTCTTAATGCCAATACAAATAATTGCGCGCACTTGTCAGAAATTACACCAAACAAATTTCAATGAAGTTTATTTTTCACAACGAATTGTGAGTTTTGTAACTTGAGGACGATCGTGGTTGTGAATAACTTGAGTGTTTACAAATACGCTATTTATGTATGAATATATGTACATAGTCATGCATGTATACATTAGGATGCCTCACCAAAAAAAAAATTGGTTTTTCCACCGGAATTGTGAACTTTAGTATATC
>NW_023458565.1:7821151-7822206 GCF_013731165.1 Rhagoletis pomonella
GCATATGTATGACTGGCTGACTAGTTGGCTGCCCGTGCCGGCAGGCGAATGAGTCCTTTTGATGTAAGCGGCGCTTCACGGCTGCCTAATTTCCAGTATTTGCTTTTAATTGTGGGCGCAAGCAGTTGATAATTGGTTATGTTTGCATTCGCTGAACCTTGCCACATGCAACACGGCAAACATGCACACCTACATTCATACATGCATTCAAATCCATATTTATTAAGGTCTTGACCACATTGCATTCAAAATAAATAGCTGCACTAATCATTATTTGTAGGCTGTTGTGTTGTTGTACTATTTATGATGGTATCTGATTAGTGGCATACGTGCTCTTTGTACTCGAGCGGCAATTGGTGGCGTGGCGGCTGTGACGGTGCTGCTATTTTGATGAATGACTATTCGAATGAGCAGCTCGGTGCAACTCACTGCATCTGTTTAAGCACAAGGGTTCATACATACATACATACACAGATAAACATATACATAACTAAGTTTGTAATTCCCAAATTGCGTATGCAAGCATGAGAATTTATATACATATATATTTGTAAACACAAAAACAAACTACAAGTGCCCGCTTGGCTGATTGGACCTGGCGTTATCACAAAAAGTGGCACCTGATTACCGCACACTACGCAACTTATTGCGTGAGAAACCGCAGGGACATCCCCATATATGTATGTATGTATGTATGTATTAGGGTGCATCACTCTCAAATGCAAAATCGATACTGATTTCCCAACGGAATTACGAAATTTATAACATCTTAAGACTTGTGCCAAAATTTAAGACTTTCGGCAAAATATTAAAACTTATCTCCCTCCACAAATCGCTTTATATTTATAGCTAACTTTAAAATTTTTTAAAATATGTTTATGCACAACTTTTAAGCTTAAACTCTTCTATCAGCTGAGTTGAGTTTAAAAAAAAAATATTAAAAAAAAATAATTTTTTCTAATTTTTAATAATTTGCATATCGGTTCAACTCAGGTAAATCAGCCTTAAGATATACTAAAGTTCACAATTCCGGTGGAAAAACCAATTTTTTTTTT
>NW_023458565.1:7822216-7822759 GCF_013731165.1 Rhagoletis pomonella
ACGCAAGCGCCTCAAATGTGTGGTTATTGCTGTGGGTACATAGGGAAAAAAACTGAGGTTTAATAAAAATAACATTTTTATTACGTTCCTGATAATATCCTTGACAAATGTGATAACGCTTACGTGTGTATGGAGAAATGGTAAATGTGACTTCTGGCTGTACATATGTATGTATTTACATTTTTGTGTCTACAAAGTGCAGCTACCAAGAAGCAGCCGGATGAGTAAGTAAACGGAAGAGTCGTTTAGATTGCAATTCACGGAAATTCAAATCCAACGATGAATTTCAATTATTATGCTTATGTCGCAAAATGCATATCTACATACATATGTATGTATATACATTAGGGTGGTCCAAAAAATATTTTTTTATTTTGAAATCACAAAATATTTAGAGGTCGCTCAAAGCGCTTAAAATTTTCCATGTATTTTGTATGGGGAAAAAAAACTTTTCGTAGAAATGGTATAGAATAGTTAAAATTCAATATTTTTCTACCATTCCCAATAACAATACTCAATTGCTTATTTCACCATTTTTTCATC
>NW_023458565.1:7822859-7826464 GCF_013731165.1 Rhagoletis pomonella
GCAACCATAATTTATAGGTCCGCCAAAAACCCACAAAACCCCGAAAAAAGCAATGGGGCGACCAATAAAAAATCGTTAGTATTAAAAAATGGTTAAATAAATAATTGGGTATTATTATTGAGTGTCTCCTGAAGAAAACCAGAGTTTTCCGATCGAAAAATATTGATTTTCAAAAATTCTATACCATTTAAACGAAACATTTTATTTTTCCCATATCTAAATATTTTTGGATTTCAAAATAAAAAAATATGGGCATACTTTTTTAGTGAGAGCATTACAATTCCGACTTTACTGTTTTTGGACCACGCTAATGTGCATTCCCTCCAGTGCTGCTGGAGTCAATCGCTACTTTTGGACCGCTACTGCACCGACTCCTAGGGAAGTGTTACTCTATTAACCCGTGGTAGTGCGTATGGTAGTGCAGACTCGAACCAGTCGGAAGCAGAATTGCGAAAAACTACGAAAGGGGGCGTCCATAAATCACGCAAGTAACTACTTTATCAACTCCTGATAGTGCAGAGAGAGCCGATGGTGACTACCGCCTAAGACATTGCTTTGTAAAATCGATCGATAAGCGACGGAGTTTACTTGGTAGATAACGATTCATCAGTCCTGTAGTTGCTCCCCCGTACCGCCGGGTTAATACTCCTTTCATATCGACATACAAGGTATGTATAAAGTTCTTTCAAATTCATAGCTTTTCATATTCATCAGGAATACATTTCGGGCTATCAACGGTAATGGAGTACAAGTCGCTGCTTCTAACCACACTGACTCTGAATACTTTCATATCTTTAATTTGTTGAAAAGCATAACAAAGTGTGTCGGATTACCTCCAGCTCAAGTAGCACCAAGTTATACACCAGTTTGCTACTTGTGAGGATTCCCCTTTATCTTAAATTTCCGGGTTATCTTATTTCTGTTCGCAACCACCACACATCGTTAGTTGAAAATTCCCTCAGCCAAGAAATAATTCCTTTTCAGGCATTCCTTAATGACTCGGTCTTTGACTCCAGGTTCAGGAAGGGTACAACTATAGATTGCCTTTATCTTTGTACACCTTGACCAATAGTCTAACGCATGGCTCACATTAGGATGTATTTTGACAAAAAATAGGCAGAACTCGATATTTCCCAACGATTTTCTTAAAACCACTAAGAGCTCTGGAACAGCTTATGGGTATTTCGAGCCAGGAGCGAGCAGCGCTTACCGAACATAATTGTATGTCTCGAGGCATCGGAAGCCACTTTGATGATTAACGACTGCTTCCGACGTTGGCTGGATAGATCAATAGGTTTTAGTTGCCAACATTTAAGAGTTTTGTATTCGCAACAGACTCCTTGTCTGAGGGTGAGGAGTTTAGCAGACTCCTCAGACTAGGGCCATGCAAATCTATTCGGAAACGTCGCACCGATGCTCAACGCAAAGCTAGGTTGAGTTAGGTTGTAATGGCTACCTTCATTGGAATCTGGATGGTAACACACTTAAGCTCGAGGAAACACCGGTGACACTGTTTTGGCTTGATACAACTACACTCTTTGAAATAGAATAGATTATCCTCTTCTTCTTGATTGGTGCTGGAAATAATATAACCTTACAGTTTTATTTATAAAGCATTTTTTACCAGATTAATTCTGAAAGGCAGTCGAAAAGTGGTTTAAGAAGATACCAGAAGTCGTTTGCTGCGAACCCAACATTCTTCTTGTTTGAATTCCCATCAGGCAATGACCAGTCCTAATCCCAACAACTATCACAAGTTAAGGGGGTTCCAGGAAAATGAAATTTTTGTCGATTTTGGTTCAGATTGAAAACCATGACATACCTACATTAGCCGAAAATCCCCGAAAATCATGCATTGGTTTTACAGCAAAGCTGTGGGTTTTTTCCCGGCTGGAGACTCACACACCGCATCAAGGTAGGAGGTGGAGTTTTCTCAGTACAGTTTAGGCTAGAAAAATAAATTCGCCTACCCGACCACTGCATCGCCTTTCAGGCTGTGGTTGCCGCAATACAGGAGACAGTTAAATATTTATGTACAGGATAAGTCAGATGCAATAACATTTCCGATGAACTTGCACGAGAGGGCGCATCCGTTCCACTCTGGTTACTGGAAGGGTTTAAGCATGCCGCTCGCTACCTGCAAACTCCTTTTAATGAATCTATTTCTGAATCAGCAAGCGATAGATGGAAGGTTCTAACCATTTGCAACAAGACAAAACTCATGTGACCGGAATGGAACGTGAAGCGGTCGAAAGTTTTTCTCGTACTAAGTGAAGGAACTTGTTGTTGGAACGCAAGCGGAGAGGTAACAACGTCTGCTGAAGCTATGGAAATGAAGAAGAGCCAGAAACTTTGCGGAACCTGTTATGCGAACTCCCCGCACTCTATAGTAGAAGAAGAAAGTTCTCGCGCTCTGAATTTTTAGGGGGTTAAACGACTTAACCAAGGCAACTATTAGGTTTCGCAGAGTCCACACGACGTTTTGATTAGGAGGGCTTCTTTGATCCTTTTGGTATCACAACGTCACAACGAACCCATAATTACGAGCCTAGCTGCGCCGACGGGGTCACTGGAAGCCACTTCAACTTAACCTAACCTAACCATACCATACCATACCATACCATATGTACAGAGGTTCACATTGGCCTACCCGAACTTGTTTAACAACTGCAATACCTTTCCATTTTAAAGTGAGCAAACAAAACGCCTCTTTCTAGTAAGACACCGAAGTAGTCAATGAACTCAATAAATGCCACATCAACCATATGAGCTAGCCCGGTGCCGCAGCTGCCCAGGACAATACAAGCAAGAGTTCTGTACTTATGAGCAACCTACTTGCGATCAAATTAACTCATTAACACCACTAAACAGAAGAAGTAGCACAATAAGTCCAGCCCCATACCTACCCGCCAGAACCACCCCCTTTTTTCTTGCTCAACTTAGGCGACTGCTGCAATGTATACTTGTATATGTATGTATGGTTGTACGTTGGAGAATGGGTATGAAATATGCGTGCATTCTCGTGAATTTCTGCGTAAACAACGGTCGTATCGAGTGAGCTAATTGCCGAGTTAGCTACACGGCACCGCTAATTAAGCAAAGCAAAGAAATTAAATTTAAAATACAAATAAGGCAGAAAGCAGTGCGAACTTAAACTGATATACATATATATGTACATATGTATGTATAAAGGTATGTGTTATCTGTTTGTAAGAAAGGTGTTTAGGCCACACCGTGCTAAACCGCTGCAACAACCGCCGCCACCACCATGCCACACCACACCACAGCATACTTCGCCGAAAATGGGCGAGCTTTTGGTTTGCAACATCAACACACTTTTAATTAAGCGCGCAACATGTTGTGGTCACAAAAACAACAAACAACAAACAATAATTGCATACAACAAAAGCACAGATGGAGAGACCACTTAGAAGGAATCGGAATTGGATAGGATCGTCTGCAGAGCCTAGCTTATGTATGCCGATGCGAAATGGAGGGGCGTTACCAAGGTGTGTTGGTTGATGGCCAGGCGCAGGGTTGCTGTTAGGGCGGCACAGGTTTGCACGTACCCAGGCATGTTAACTATCTATGTATGTATGTATGTA
>NW_023458565.1:7826564-7829622 GCF_013731165.1 Rhagoletis pomonella
GCAAACTACAAACGCACACTTTGCGCAATTGTTGTTGTAGGGTTCGTGGCACTTCTGGCAGTTCAAAGCAGATCACTTATTATTAATATTAGTGGTTAGTGGTTTGTTTTGAGATAAGTAACCACAAGAGCAAAGCACAGAGCACAAGCCACACAAAAAAAAACAATATTTCAAAGAAATGTAGCAACAAATTCGAAAAGCGGTAATTTCAAAAAATAACAACTGTATGCACAAGAAAAGTATGCGTCTGACCGCCCAATTGACTGACTGACCGACCGACCGGCTGACTGCCTGCCTGAATGTCTGGCCGCTTGAAATCACAAGTGTTGGAAGACAACAAAAAAATATAAAGAAACGAATAAAAAAGTGGCAAAATGCAGATGTGCTTTTGGCTGCCAGCCGGACTGTAAGCTAGACGCCAAACCGCCACTGGAGCCAGCCAAATTCGCTCGGCATTGTTTTGGGCCAATTTTAATTAGTTTAGCTTCGAGCGAAAATCTGTAGCGAACTGCGCGAGCCAGCCAGACGAACGACCGAAACATAAACAAAAAAAAAAGAAGCCATGAAATGGGTGAAAAAACTAGCAGCGAGACCCAGTAACTGCTGTGGTTACCCAGTTTGTGGCGCTGCGTTTCAACCATTCAACTTATGCGATGACTTAGCCAATTTTCGCATATCGTCGTTTTGATTGTGTGTCAGCAAGCAAGAAAAAAATGAGGCAAAACGGCAAAGTCCAATAAGTTCAAACGCGTTATACTCAAATGCGCGTATCTACTCATTTTCCATTCAGTTCAACGGCAACGCCCATTTTTTGAGTCGTCATTTATAGGTTGACGTTACGGTCGGCCGCCAACAAGCGGCACGGTCAAGCAGCCAAGCTACCAAAGTAATTGCTAAGCAAGGAGGTCGGGCGGCAAGCAGCATCACTACTCATCTGGTCATACATATGTGTGTGGAGAGTAGATACGCAAATCGATTAAAATTGTTTCTGCCAGAAAAAAAATTTCAAAAAAAGTACATTGTATACGAAAAAAGGTGAATCTTAAAAGTTTTAAACGACCGCATACGCGCGTTGATATTTTTTAAGTAAATGAAACTAAGTAAAAAACGGGAACAAAAACACCATGCAGACGATTATTTCAAATTAGAGTAATTCCCAGGCATGCCAAGGGTGTACTCGTAGCTATGAGATGAGGTTGGAATGTGTTCATGTATGAAGAAAAAATTTATTCGCAAGTATACGCACGTGATCATATGCAGCAACTACAGATTGCCAACTTGCCACACATATGTATGTACATTCATTAGACCGCACCACCTTACAAGTTACAAAAAAAAGTTCGCCTTGCACCGCTGATTCTAAAGTATTGTTGGAAAGCAATTTCAAAAAAAAGAAAAAATACATTTTACCGAAGCTGGGGGTAATTTTTTTAAATTTTTAATTTTTTGAGATTTTTAAAGAGCTTTACAGGACAATTCTATCAACTGACAAAACGTCTTAGACTTCAGAAACAACTTTTCTCAAAGATAAATTAAGTCAAAAGAAGTATAAATATATTTTTCTTAAAAATAATTAAAATAAAATTATATTTAAAAAAGTTTCATTTAAAAAAAGAAAAAATTTGTAAAATAAGTTTCTAAAAATTTAATGAAATTCAAAAATATGATTCAGTTTGGAACAGTAAATTAAAATAAAATTTAATTAAAAAAGAAAGAAACATAATTATCAAAAAATCGAATCAAAACTAAAAATGAGAAAATAAAATAAGTTTAAAAAAATCAAACGATAATTGAAAGATGTTTCTTGTTAAAATTTAACATCCAAAATTTAAATAAAAAAGGAAAAAAATTCTAAGCATTAAATTATTATTTTTTCTTTTTAAAACAATAACATCTAAAAATTAAAGAAAATTGTATTTAAAAAAGAAAAATATAATAATTATAAAACAAAAGAACTAAATTCCGCTCGTCGAGGGCTCGACCTCGAATCTCCCGTGTAGAACGCCGATGTTCTACTCACTTTTGGAAAAGCGCGAGCAAAATGTTATACAAGTTATTTCGTCAAATGAGCTTTTCAACAAGAAAGTGGGCAAGGGAGCTTTTTTGTGACACTTTTGCGCCAAAATAAACGAAGTCTTTCAAACTATCTTGCCTACTCTCTTTCAATTGTCTTCCAGAAAACTTTCAAATATAATTAATTTACTGACATACGGGTGGTAAGAACTGCGATCTGGTTGATAAGTACTAGAACGGGGGTACTTGAGGTCACCATGCTTATAACAAAAAAAAAAAGAAAAACGCCTCCTCAAGACAAGAACATCGATATATTATACTTTAAGATCCGTCTGTAAATGCCGAAGATATGATGAACAATATAAAAAGGCAACCTCTACGTTCGGGCAAAAAAAAAATCAAAATTCGAAATACTTCCTTGGCAAAAGTCAAATGATTTTTGGCGAGCTTTAATTTACTGACATTCGAGTAGTTCGTTGATGTGGTATGATACTATGAACCTAGATCTCGTGTGTAAATACTAGAACGGGATACTTGAGGTCGTCCAACTTTTGAACAAAAAAATTTCATCCTCGCCACAAGAACATCGATGTATCACGCTTTAAAACAGAAAAATGCGGGCCTTAAATCGTAAAATCTATATCGATGTTCTGGTCCCGAAGACGGAATTTTTTTTCTATAGTTGGCCAAAAACACAAAAAAAAAACAACGAACTTTTTTTCTGGTACACTCTAATGTACATACTTGTACACAAGTAAATACATGTATTTAGCAACGAAAACTGCATTTATTCCAATAATCTACTGTTCAATGACTAGCCACTCGGCTATGGGTTCTCAGCGCACAGCCTCCTCCCCATAATCAAGCTTTGCACAATTCCAATTCGGCCCAGCTTCTTCTTAAAGACGCTTAAACTTGCTCATGGCCTGAGGGTGTATTTTTAATTTATGTAAGTACTTAATACACGTGTTTTTCAGGGTACATACATACATACCTATGTATTAGGGTGTCCCTGAACATATCCTCTTCATTTAATGTATTTTTT
>NW_023458565.1:7829722-7844470 GCF_013731165.1 Rhagoletis pomonella
CATTTGCAGCAACACCTGCGTTGTTGGATGGTTAGAGACAAGCGAAGGTCTGTTTTCTTTTACCCAATGCTTTTATTAGTTTAGGTGTTAGAGAGTTATTAACTTTGCTTTATTTAGTTTCAAAACCTTGCTTAATTTCTTTCCATTTCACAATTTTGACAAGACCTCGATGTAAGGAATATGGTTGTGGTGGAATTTAGTTAAGCTTTGGCTGGAAATTAGGTCTAAGGATCTCGCGCAGTTAAAATCGGCGAGACCTATTTCTAACGTGTTTCTAAAAAAGCTGAAAAAAAATGGATGGGACTCCGTCAAAACCTGCTCAGACCTGAACTTCTCCAACAGGACAATTCTGGCAGCTGTCTTTCAACTCATCACAGTCTTTCGAAAGAAAAAAGTTTTTCGTAAGACAATTGTCAATTCTGGCAACTATCTTGAAAGCTATGTACTCTCTTTCGATAGACTGTTTACTGTCTTTCGAAAGACTGTTCGCCTTTTAGCAATATGCTTTTTAAAAACTAATGGTGTTTTTGTTTCTAAATACCAAAAAATGCCGCATTTTGATTGCCCCTTTCTCTTTTCGTGTTCGATTCTAAAAAAGGGCCAATCGGTGCTAAAACTTTGTGTTCGTTTATTAAAATGTCACACTCTTATAAAGTAAAAAGGCAAATTTTCGGCCCCTTGAAGCTTGTCAGGGCAGATGGTTGCCCTGAAAATCAGATGGTTGCTTAAAACGATAATATTATGAAATGCGTGAGCTAGGCAAGGACAAGAGGCAAAAACATACATACCCTTTTACACGGTCGAGTGTAACTTCAATCACATTTTGCACCGGGAAGGGCAACATTTTTTGGTAGAAACGAAAGCACCATAAATTAATTTAAAAAAACTGTACATATATCATTTTCTTTTTAAAACAATAAAAACTAATAAATAAAAGAAACTCAAATTAAAAAAGAATGAAAAATAATATGAAATAAGGCAATGATATATTAATTTAATGATATTAAAAAAAATATATATATATTTTCTTTTTAGACCAATAAAATCTTAGAATTAAATAAGAAAAAGAAACAATTTAAATTAAAAAAGAAGATAGTATTTAAAAATAAAAAAAAAAACAATATATTTATTTCTAAAACAAATAATCTTAAAAATGAAATGAATAGAAAAAATATATTTTTCTTTTAAAACAATAACATCTTAAAAGTAAAAGAAGTAAACTAAAACAAAATTAATTTAAAAAATAAAGAAAAATTAAATAAGTTCCAAAAAAATGAGACGAAAATAAAAAATATTGTTCCTATTAAAAAAATAACATCAAAAAATTAAATTAAGAAAGAAAATAGTACATAAATTCTCAAAATTTAATAAAATTGTAATAAAATATATTTTTCTTTTTAAAGCAATAACATCCCAAAATTAAAAAAGTAAATTAAAAAAGCCTGACAGAAATGTCAATAAAACTTGTATAACTGTATGAAAATACAGCATAAACAATTTTTGCCTTATCGATTGATAAATATTTACTAACTATCCCCACATTGAGCTTATAGTTTTGAAACAGCTGTTATTTCTTCTGGCTTGACTGCACTCATCGAATTGCTGACTTTCGCTCTGCCTACCTTTAGTTGTTTATCGGCCTGTCATGGTTATTATTTCTGCGTCCTTGTTGTGTCATTGCCTTTATTATGTCGCAATTTTGAGTATGGTGCTCAATGGCCTACACAAGGAGTGTTCTGACTTCCTACTACTAGATGCTCCTCGTAGTTTACCGCAGTTTCAACTGCCGACTAATAAGGATGTTATTCTTGCTTGCTTCCACCATAGGAGTGTTGGCGCCTATTGTCAGCAACTCTCGCCCGAGACACCATTTTTTGAAACTGCTGAAATTGTAGCTGAAAAGAGCTAAATTTTTAGGCGCAAGCAAACGGAGGAGCACATTTCTCTTGCGCAGGAGCCAGGTTCAATGTACGTTGCCTAATTGACGAGAATTATATTCGAAACACTCATCAGTACACTCATTGGGTACAGACTTCGCTCTTATCTGATATTTAACAAAATTTCCTGTTGACGCTACTGAAACGCTCGTTTTCTGACAATAATTAATTGCGTTGCCTTTGCAAAGTTATGCCAAGCAGTCATTTGAAAAAACACAAAAATAACTCTATACCGCTATGCTTTCTTCTAAAGCCACAAACTTAAATTCTAAAAAAAATATGTGTACATGTATACATATACAGGACGAGCTAATTTGGAGCCAAAAAGAAACCTATGATAGTCTATTTTAATTAGTTCGCACAATCAGAATTTAACTCGCAACTTAGTCTATCGACTATACATACATCGCATGCATTCCATCCCCGCATTCGCCATGCAAAGGTCAGTGAATCTTTCGCAAAATCTTTCTTTCAAGTACTCCAAGGGCAGTCTCATCGGATGCTGTCCGCGCTTCTGCGCCATATACCAGTGACAAATAGAGTGTGATTTTTGTACGTCAAGAGATAACCTTACTTCTGAATTTCCTGCTCAGTCCAAAGTAGGACTTGTTGACAAGAGTGATCCTGCGCTAAATTTCGATGCTGACAATATTATCGGTGTTAATGCTGGTTCCCAACTAAATGAAATTCCCAACTTTCTCGAAATTATAACTGTCAACAGTGGTGTGGGTGCCAAGGCGCAAATGCGCTGACTGTTGGTTTGATTACAGAAGATATTCGTCATGCTTCCTTATACAACTTGGGTAAGGCAGTACAGAATTCGCGGTTTTTGCTACCGATGATGTTCGATGTCATCGGCATACGCCAGCAATTGCATGTTCTTGTAGTAAATTGTAAATTTCGTGGGGATGCCGAATTCAGACATCACGGCATGTAGTTGTTACTTTTTAGTACTCTCGAAGGTGGCTTTGAAGTAGACAAATAGATGGTAAGTAAGTGTCGATCCTTTTTTCTCGCGGGTATTTTCTACCTGATGTACCTGGTCTATGGTGTATTTACCAGGTCTAAAGCCACACTGATAAGCCCTAATCAATTCGTTCACGGTGGGAATCCGATTTTCACACAATACCCCCGTTAAGGCCTGTAGGCAATATGTGTTCTATTTGCAGCTATGTATTATTCCGTATCGTACCAGTTGTTCCTTCAGGCTCGCTGGAATCTATTCATTTTTTCTGCGGTGGTACGCAATGAGCATAAAATGTGATTTCACTGCTGGCATAAGTCAATTAGTTGAAATGTGTTCTCTGCTATGATTGCAGCTTTTCCACGTTGTCTAAGTCGACGTTTGGTCCTCGGAGCGTACGTACGTCTAAAACACTGGAAGTGTGCTTTCCATCCATCACAAGAGACCGATTCTGTTTCTCGTTTTTCGATCTGGAGCCAGCCAAGAAGCTTGATGGAATCGTGCTTCTGGAACCTCGTACTGCATATTACCATGTTTCGGGCGTCGGGGCGTGGGCGCAGATAAGCGAGATGTTAGAGAATCTCACTTTTATGCGGATTATGGTTGGACGCTCGTCAACTGGGCTCAGCGACGAAGTTTCTCTACCACTACAAATCCAATACGGAATTTATGCGCATTTACATGGCAGTCGCTACGGGTTTTATTTTTGTCTTGCCCCGTCCTTAGCATTTCTTGGATGGCGGTGAGGTCAGCCTTAGTCTTCACGAGAACATCAACCAGCCGGAAAGAGGCAACTTCACCATTAAGGGTGCGTACATTCCAGGTGCATGCCTCTCTTCCTGGAGAATGGCGATCAAAAACGATCCACGCATGCATGGACTTCCGCATCCGGAACCATCCTTTAACTAATTGCTCATTTTAAATATGTACATAGTTTCGACATTTATCTGCTTAGAAGATGGGGCTACTTTAGCTGCTACTTAACAAATTCAAGCACATTAATTTGTGCTTTAATCCGATTAAGACCCATTTTCGCTGTCTTAAATCGCAATTACGTTTGAAGTAATTACATACCTATACGAAGATATATGTACAAATATTTATGTGTGTTCGTTCACGTACACATGTTGTATGAAAACCTTTTGCAGCGCCATTTAAAAAAAATTAAATTTCCTCCAACGTACCCTGCCGCAGGTGTTGAAGTGCATGTAAGACTCAAACGTGCCTCCGTGTGCGTATGGAGTATAGAAAGTAAATAAATTTGAGGTGAAACTAACAAAAATCAAATAAGTTAGCTGTAAACTAATTACAAACTTGACCACCATCGGCGCTTGAGGGCGAACGCAACGACCACAGGCGCAACAACACACAAGTGCAGACAATTTGCAATCGGCCATGTGTGACCGTGCGGCAAATGGTTAGGGCCAACAATATGTGGCTAGTGAGAGAGTATGTAGTGCATGCATATTTACGTATGTAAGTAAGCAAACCATAAACACTTGCCACACGGCATGCAACAAAGTCTGCGCCATCTGGGAAGGGCAAGCGAGTACCGAACGCGCTCATTTAAATTGTAGTACAAGCTCAGCAACTGTAACAGATTTTTCAGTTCAAAAACAAAGCCGCAATATAAAGTAACATTGACAATGACGTTAAATTTGACGGTAACAAACCCCTACGACATGTAAGTATTGACAGTTGCAGTGTTGGTATTGCTGTGTTGGTGTTGGCTGTACTGTCCGCGACGTTGACAACAAAGCGCATGTCGCTTTTTCGCCTGGCAGATTTGGAAAATGTTTCAAATATTGAAGCGCTAAATATGTATGCAATACCTGTGTATAAGTATCGTATGTATGTATATTTGTGTATGTGTGTCTATAATTGCTTAGCTTGCTCCTCTCCATTTTCGTGTGCTAATGGGAAATTGTGTTTAGCTGAGACTCAGGGTTTTCATTACATTTGTGATAGCGGGAGCGGAAGTGGCGGAAGGTAGAATAGTGCAGCTGGGCATGCAATAAGCACCTGCCACAAATTTGCTTTGTGGCGGTGGCAGCAATTTGAAAACTCTTTACTGTCAATGCAGCACGTTGTATGCATATACATATACAGTCGTCGAAAAAATATGTATGCCCAGATGTTTAGACGATTTTATATTCCTATATTTTCCATGCCAAATTGTTCTTAAAAAAATATATATATATATGTACATATCACCCCGTTTCTGCGTTAACCACGCATCTACATGTTTTGGGTAAACCAATGTTACCACTTATAACAAAAGTCTAAGCGTCATACTATTTGAAAATAAAAACAAAAACTTAATTTCAGTGCTCACTAGTATTAGTAGAACCAGATATACTAAGTAAAAAATGCGTCTATTGTATCCTAGTGGAAGAAAATAGGCATTTGTTCTTACATTCTCTAGAATGATTCTATTGCAGATACGATGTTGCATAATTTTGTCTGAAAATAATGAAGAGCTTATGAAGAAATAATAGAATTGAATATGAATTTGTGTGACAACGCATTTTCCACAGTTATTTTCAATTTGTACTTAGCAAGTTTTCAGAATTCAAAAACCACAACTTATGTACACGCTAAGTAATTTATTTTTAACGATATTTTTAACGATTATGGCATTAATTTTGTTGTAAAAAATTATTAACTCCTGTAAAAACACCCACGTCGACCTAGTGACCGTTGTCCAGAACATATCTGAATTATGGAGGGAAAACTTTTCCTCCATACTGAATGGTAGCATCACTGAAAGTTGTAGTGGAGGTCAACCCGCGCCGCCGGCTACGATCAGCACCCACCTGACTATGACGAGGTACGAATAGCAAATACGCGAATTGGATCATGTCAGTAACTATCAAGCCAAAATAACGAAAAAGGAAGAGATACTATATGAAATTAAAAAAAAGTGTAGAAAGTATGGTACATATAATTTGCGAGTGTCCAGCTTTTAGAAGGTAACGACCTGCCTTACTCGGAAAGGTGCAACTGCAGAGCCTACAGTCAGAAATTTATAAAGGAACAAAGGGTCTACAAATATGTACTTATTACTCAATCCTAAATCTCGAATCATGTATAGATGTTTCTTACATATTCACTTTAACGCATTAACTCATGGGTCGTAAACGTATCTGCCAACACTACAGACGTTATATTCGTGTATGCGAAACCTTTAATGGTCAACCAGCTTAACTTAATCTAAGCTAGTAACTGAGAATAGTAGAGCAAGTTCGAAGTAAGTATGTATGTAGTAGGTATGTAGCTAACAATGCATTTAAATTAGCCTGCGTAGCAAGAAAATAATAGTTCATTTGGACATACATAAGTGTAAAATCATTTCCCTCCAAATTTTACATGTAATGTTTCGTTAATTACATTACTACCGTTGTTTCGTCTTCAGAAAGGCTTTAGCAAGTGTCCATTGTTTTGTTTTTAACCAGTTATTTCTGGGGTAGTTATATCAAAATATTGCAAATCATGCTTACTAAAGGTGTCACGGTAATGGTCGTAAATGTTTTACTGCTGCTTTAACGATTTCGCAAAGTCATGTCAATGCGTGAGACAAAGTTCAGAGGGCGTGACATTAAATTTAACACTGGCAATTTAATATTTTTAAGCATTTTTGTACCTAAAACCATGTTTAACTATTTGTGAAGTAATTTAAAGTTACATACATATGTATGTACATATGTACATGCACTGTTTAGGCGCATCAACTGTTTTTTTCACATGAACTTCTCAATTGCCATATAATAAAGATTTCTTAAGTAATAATTTGATGCCAAGAAGAATACGAATACTTATACTAATACCAAAGCCAATACAGATCCGAATGAATACTATGTATGCCAATGCCTAGATCAAGATTGACACCAATATCAATACCAGTAGCAAAAGAAATACCAATATAGACCAGTACGAATACCGTTACTTATATATACCAAGATCCAGATCAAGATGAGTACCAATAACAGTACCAATAACAGTACTAATAACAGTACGAATATCAATAACAAAACCAACCCCTATGCCAATACAACCAATAGCGATACAAATACTAATATGAATGGCGATACCAATACCAATGCCAATACCAATACCTATGCTAATACTAATACCAATACCGGTACCAATACTAGTACCAATACCAATACAAATACTAATACCAATACCGGTACCAATACCAGTACCAATACCAATACCAATGCCAATACCAATACCCGATTTGAACCCCTACCCAGCAAACAGTGTCTATAACGTTAGTGAAACTTTTATTTTAGATTAAAATTCCAGATCAGTTCTCTAATGTTTCTTGAATTGAAAATCCTTTTGTAGATAATGCTATAATTCTCGACCGTTTCTGTAATCGTCTTGTAACCTTCCACCTTAGGGAAACACATTCGAATTAGAATCGGTATCTAACTTAAATGTTTGTTGGGTGGCTATGTAGGGCATATGCATTTGTGTTTTAGGAAGACGTTTTGTTGAACTAATTAAACTTAAAAAAGGTTAATTTTCCCGCTATTTAAGAATACAAAAATTATTTTATTAAATTTTAGAGTCATTAGCGAATTTTGCACACCATTTTGTTATCTATATATGTATATAATTCGTTCGATTTTCAAAAATGGGGCGTCAAATTAAAGCGCTTGGCCTGTAGATGTGCAAACTGGTTTTATTTTTTCGAAAGGAGTGCCACCTGTAGAACAATTAAATTCAAATTATTTAAAAATTAATGCCATCATATTCGCACCGTTCGTTCGATTTTTCAAAATGAGGTGTCAAATTAAAAGGCTCGGACTGCAGATATGCAATGAGCTTTTACTTTTTTGAAAAGAGTTGCCACCTTTGAAAAAATTATATTCAAATTAATAAAAAAAATAAATCAATTATTACAAAATGGGTATCAAGCGAAATGGTTTTGAAAAGCTTTTTTTTTAGCGGAACTATAGGAGGGTTGCCACCTGTTTAAAAAATCATATTGGGTAAGAAAAATATTTATCACCATATGGGTACCAAACGAAAGGGGTTACAGAAAGTAGTAGTTTGAAAATATTTTGAAGAGGGTTGCCACCTGCTTGAAATGTCGAATTTAGTTTACTTATACACACGTTATATGAAACGTCAAAATACGGATGTAAAACGAGGGAGTTTTAAGAAACCTTTAGTTTGAACGCTAAGAATAGTGTTGAGGTATTGGAAAAGGGTTGCCACCTGTTTAAAAAGATAAATTCATTATTTAATATGTTTAATGAATTATTAAAATAAGGATAACAATCGAAGAGGGTTTGAAAAACTTTTATTTCCGAACTGTACTTTGCGGGGTTGCCACATGTTTAAGAAATCAAATTCCACTCAATTCATCAGTTAATTAAAATATATATCGCTATGTCAGGCGAAGGAGAGTTAACAAGGATTAAGTTTAAAATACTTTTGAAGGGGGCTGACTTCTGTTTGAAAGGTCCAAGTCAATGAACTAATACAAAAAGTATATGAAATATAAAAATACCGTAGTCAAACGAAAGAATGTTAAGGAATTTTTTGTTTGACCATTTCGAATGTTTGAAGAGGGTTGCCACGTGTTTAAAAAGATACAATCAAACTATTCATTTATTTACGAGGGCTGCCATTTATACGAACAACCAAATTAAACTTAGTTCATCAGTTTATTGAAATACATGTGTATCACAATGTCAGGTGAAGGAGATTTAAGAAAATTTTAGTTTGGAAATACTTTTGAAAGAGAATTTCAAAATGAGAGATCAAATTAAAGACCTTACCTGCAGATGTGTGAGAGGACAAATTAAAGACCTTACCTTTCCTGTAGATGCGTGGTAAAGTTTTTTTTTTTTTTTTAATTAAGAACTTTTTTCATCGGTACAGGGTGTATTAAAATATGATGAAATTAAAAGCATGCACTATGCCAGACTGCTCTTCACTGGCACGCGGATCTCTTATAACTCTGACTACCATTTGGAATATTTTTTAAGTTTTTGAAATTAAGTTTTTGGCGTTTTAACGCTATGCGGGTTCACTAGTTAATTAAAATTTTATGACAACGAATGTAAAAAAATATATGTATGTATGTTAAAAAACTTAAGTCTTTTATTTAGTAAATTATTTATTTTCCTAGTTGGTTAAGCTTCCTCATTTCTTCTTTTCTAATTGTTTGTAACTTTTTTTAGTCATTCACTCATAGGTCGTGGAGAAAATCACGCTTGGTTGGTTTTTAATTTCCTTCAGCATATTACAAGATATTCAGATATAATTTTTAAATATTTACACATCGAGATATGTGTATGTATGTATGTGTGTACAAAATTGAAATCTGCCTAAACTGGACAGACACTTACCGCAATGACCACCAACAAAAGCAAAAAAAAACAATATAAAAATAATGGCAATAAAGCAAACCACTGCGCTAAGAAGACGCTTAAAGAAGTGCATTGAGGGAGAGTTTAGTACGCAGTCGCAGAAAACTGACTAATTTAAAATAAACAATAATGGCGGAAAGTACAAGTCGTAGCAATTTTCCGCTCATGAAGCACTTAAGCACTCACAATAATTTAAATTCAAAATTTTCACTTTGTGGCTTAATTGGGCGACTGACTCTACATCGGTTCGCGTTAAGTCGCACGTCGCGCTCAACATACTGATTCTTAAGTGGCATGTCAAAGCTGCTATTTGTACTTAGGTAGCTTAAAGGTTTGTGAGGCATAGCACCAACATCGGTGGTCGAGTGGTTTTTTTTTTACTATTGTTTTATTAGTACGGCTGCTTTAGTTGATGGTAATTGCTAAACTATAAATTTAAACGCAACTTTGCAAACTTAGCCAGCAAATGTTGGGCAAAATAATTAAAAATTAAGTTTAGTGCCAATTAAAAATGTAGCGCAGCTGGCAAAAATGAATGCTTCAAATTTCCTTTACGTGCGTGCGTGTGTTTATATGTACATAAGTTGCGGTTTTGAATTTCCACATATTTTCTTTTTTCACCTGATTAGTTGACAAAAAAAAAACATATACATATATAGACATATGCATGGGCGCGGTTCGGACTTACATTGACCAACCACTGGACCCGACAACGTACCAACGAGTGACCAATGGCATTCATAGGGAGTCATCACCACCTACCACGACTCCCCTTGGGCCGTGTTCGAAGCCCAATCACCACCAATCGCAGTTGCGGTCTGAATATTGTAGCCGTCTCAACAGTTACCTATTCACACTCGACCCCAGTAGCCCTATTTAGTGTCCGGCATGTGAAGAATTCTCCAAACTAAAACAAACACGTTTTCAGATGCCAGCTCAATCCCTCTCTACTAACAATCCTCTCCCTTTGGTCCGACCCCGTCCAAACACCCCGTTTCTTGGGCCTATCGTTGGTTGAGCTTGACGACAACGATTGATGGACTAACCGAACTAGGCGGGGCTTAGTAGTAGCACTGGGAGGTCGTTGGTGGCAAGCCTAATCCCAGTGGCGACGGGCTGCGTACTTCCTCATCTCCAGAAGCTATCTAGTAAACTATTGAGAATTTAAGCCAGGGAAAGGACCTGCTAAGCCCTAGTACTCTGTCCTACCGCCATAGTCCTCTATCCTTATTGTCAGGGCATACTAGCGCTCCAACCTTACTAGATCTAGCCCTTAGGAAGTCATTCTAGTTAAGAACTTTGAAGAGTGCCATGCTCCAGATGACGGATGAAGACTATAATCGCTCTCCAAGGCCACACAATAGTCGTATATGTTTCTTCCACCACCCCACAGAATCTGCAGTCCGCCTCGTCACAAAACCCCATTTTACAATGATTATGCCTGAGCTTTCGGTTTTCAGTCAGGTATCCAGTGATAGTTCTTACACTTCCCAGGCTAAGACATTCAAAATCTCCTTGGGTGGGAATTATGGTTTGCATTTTTCCGTTTAGCATACCGTAGGAACTGGAATCTGATGATCTTCCCGCCTTCTTAGGAGTTCTTCCGTCAACTCATTGGAAAGTCTGAGTGCCTTCAGTACGTTGAGCTCTGCATTTGAGAGTAGCCGCGGGTTCGTTGTCATCAAAGCACGCACAACCTGGAACCCACCACAAAGCAACCTTGTTACGGGTTTCCAGTTTGTTCAGTCCTCTTTTGCAACTGTCTACTAGCCTTTATATTTTGTTGCGTGGGTCTGTCACTAAGAAATTATTACCTTGTTGAGCTTAATTAAGGATAATTGCGATAGGCTAACATCTATGTATTTGAGAGCGGGATAATTTATGAATGGTGTTAAGATACTCAGTTGACCCGTGATGCCTCTACTTTTTATGCTGCTTAGATTCAGCAATCAGAGGGCATTCCAGCGAGCCTCTTTTTAAATGAGTTTAGCTAGAGATGGAATGTCGGTGATTGGTCTGTAGGGCATGTGCGCATGACTACAGTGATGTTCACACAGATCAGCCGGTGGAGTTTAGCCAAAGTGAAGCCGGCCAGTGCTGAAAAGTTGTTATTGGCTTAACTACCGTAATGAATGCCCAATTCAATTTCAGCAATATTCCCTAAGGTTTACCATAAAGTCTCTGACAAGTATAAAATAGATTTATAGCTTTTTTGGTAACCGTTGTGTGATGTGAGTTCCAGTTGGGTATTTTAGAGAACTCCACCTGTGTGATACCCAATTTAGGTTTGGATAGTTTGACCCTCTTTCTCTTGGTGAATAAGCGGATAATGAACGCCGTTGCTTACAGTTTGGGGCAAATGGTCTACTCTTGTCAGTCTACAACGTATGTCGATGACAAGGTCATATGCTACGCCTTATGAATTAAATCCATTGACGTTGAGCTTTTCTAGAAGAACATCGACAACCAGCGTCCACACCTTCTTGCTGTTACCAAGCTCAGCCACTATGGTTTTGGATTTCAGAAAACTATGACCCAGACGGTTATAAGGTACAAATTTTACGTTATTGGGTATTTTAAGCGCATGAGATTTTGAATATACATATTTCATTGTTACATATGGGCCAATCCATGTCGACAATTTTTGGTTTGAATGAATTTTCCAGTTTCCGGGATTTTGCAAATTTTGTTTTCGAATATCTCAAAAACTTGTATAGTTACGGTTCTGGTCTCGTTCCAAAGCTGATATTTAGTGCTTTAGTGGAAAGAATATATAAAAATCGGCCAAAATTGCAGAATTTCAAAATTAAACAAATCGTAAAAACAAAGAATTACATAAATTTTTGCCACAATTATTTTACACAATACATCAAACTGATGTTAAAAAATCCTTACATTTTCAAGGTATCTAAATTTTGGAACTTTGAAACATTTATTAAAAAAATAAACTTGCAAAATGCGGAAATTTTGAACTTTCGAAAAAAAACTTAAATTTTTTTTGCGTTTGGTTAAATTTCGTTTTACGAGTATGATAAAAGAAAAGCTCTGGCCAAACCAAATGTGGTCAATTCCAACCATTAGTCGATTTGACATGGATTGACCCATAAGAACTGTATGTATGTATGTACACATGTACCTATTCTATGCGTTTATTTTAAAATATGAAACATTCAATTGTCACTTTAAACTATGCGTTGTGATAAAGACTTTAAGAATTTTCATAAATCGAATACTACATCAGCCCTGAGCAACGTGTAAATACAGAAACCTTACGTTTAATATTGCATTTTCCCACCACTCGAAACCAGATGCTTACAGTGTTGCCAACATGTAAAACTAAATAGATCTTGCATTTCAAAATTTAAATCAAATTGAATAGAAAAATGCTATGAATAATTCTTTAACCCTGTCATTCCCGAATGGGGTGGCGCTAAAACTTTTTCTATGACATATTATTGTTGATTAAGTCTTATGTAGATATGAACTGGTATAAATTTAAAAGTCTATGGTTTCTGGTTTGACCTAATGGTCAATATAATGTTGCCTATAAATGATTAAAAAATTTACTAAGCAAAACTAAAAACCATTTTTTAGATTTGTTGTTTCCATTTCATTTTCTTTAATAAATTTTATAGCCTAAACCGTTTTGTTTAAACAGAAATTTTCTTTTTGGTATTTCTTAAAATGTTGTAAGATTTTAAACAATAATTGATTTCATAATTATGACTTGAAATTCAGCTCGTTGCCTTCACAAAATTCTAAAGTTTCATTCAAAACAAACCGTTAGAAAAAATACTTCAAACAACAAGATCTTTAAACCAAAATGTCAAAGTTGCTTACAAGCAACATCGGGATGAAAAGTTTAATTTGAATTTGTAGCCAATTTTATGCACACTCAATAAGGACACTGCCGTTAATTTCTTTCGAAGTTTTTTCCCAAGAGTAAGAAGCACTAGGTCCTTGTATGTTATGGCTTTACTATAATGCATACTACACGACGAAGCCAGCGGAGGTTTATTGTTCATTTGCAGTGAAACTGGAAACTCGCGGAAAGCGTGTAACACTCCATCCTACAACATTGATTCCTCATTTATAGATTGTAAAAAGATTACCGATTAAATGAAAACCTTTTAAGTGGGTTGCGAAACAAACTGACGAAGGTTTTCACTATAGGGGACATTTTTATATTTTCATATTCTCTGTTGACCTTTGAAATATCCAGAGCTCTTTTAAAAGACAATTTAAGAAATAAATGTCAAACGGCGTCCTTTATTAAAAAAAGAACAACAATTTTAAAGGACAGGGGCTTAAAATAAAGGAATATCCTTCAAAATAAAGGACGGATGGTCACCATAGGTATAAGGGAATCGATAAAAGCAGTTTTCAACTAATATGCAGACCTTAAAGCGTTGAAAGTGTAAGTAGGCTCTCAGCTTCCATTGATGTGCTAAGTTAAATATATTTACGTATGTCTTAATTTTTAACACTTTTTTGTTTACTTATTGCGAACAATAAAACTTTTTAGTCTAAGAGTCAATTTTGGCAACCCTAACCATATCTAAGATTGTTGTGTTGGTTAGATGATAAAATATATACATACAATGTAGATATGTATGCTATATGCTTAGATTCCTTAAAAATTCCAAATAAACGATAATATGTAATTGTATTTTATTAATGTCCAAGAGACAATGGCGTCGACAGAAGGCGTGTATTTCAAATATTAGGGGAGTTGCAAAAGTTCGCAGAATGAATGGATATATCGTATAAAAAAAGTAAATTGTTGCGAAAACAAAATTACTGGCGTGAAATAAATTCATCCCTATGCAAGGTTAAACTCTACAGATAAAGATGAAGGATCTGCTTACGAGGGCGATTAGCACTCAGGACGGTTGCTGAAGGCGACGGTCTCAGCTATTGTTTAAAGCTTCTTCTGTCAGATGCACATTTGAAAAACATAAAAATAGTTGCAACGATTGCAGTTTTAAGCATTCTTCATGATCATCTTGCTATGTACATATAAGCATCAACGCACGATAGGTACCAGAAACCGAGCAGCACCGCCTAAAAGTTTCAGGTGAGATGTATCAGAATACATCGTTTTTTAGCACTTTATATATGAAATATGCGAGATCGAGAAATTGTACTGAAAATTACAGATTTTTATAACACCAATAAGTCTAAGATATTGATTTCGCGCAAAAAAAATGTGGCAACCCTATGAATGCTGGATGCCATCTACCCCTAATGCTTTACATATATTTAGCACTCAAACGCGCTAACGCCATTCTGACCAACTGCAGGGTGAAAATATTAGCTGCCAGGTTCCTGTCTGATGAACACAATTTTGTTTGCCAGACCTGTGGCTCAAGTTCTAGTAGAGCAAATACCTTTTCCGCTTTGTTTATTTGTGAAAAAATACATTAAATGAAGAGGATATGTTCAGGGACACCCTAAT
>NW_023458565.1:7844570-7853505 GCF_013731165.1 Rhagoletis pomonella
TTTTTTCATAAATAAACAAAGCGGAAAAGGTACTTGCTCTACTAGAACTTGAGCCACAAGTCTGGCAAACAAAACTGCGTTCATCAGACAGGAACCTGGCAGCCAATATTTTCACCCAGCAGTTGATCTGAAGGGCGTTAGCGCGTTTGAGTGCTACATATACTTAAGGCATTGGGGGTGGGTGGCATCCAGCATACATAGGGTTGCCAGATTTTTTTTTTGCGCGAAATCAATATCTTAGACTTATTCATGCTATAAAAATCAGTACTTTTCAGTACAATTTCTCGATCTTCGCATATTTCATATATAAAGTGCTAAAAAAACGATGCATTCTGATACATCTCACCTGAAACTTTTAGGCGGTGCTGCTCGGTTTCCGGTACCCATCGTGCGTTGATGCTTATATATAGCAAGATGCTCATGAAGAATGCTTAAAACTGCAATCGTTGCAACTATTTTCAGTTTTTCAAATGTGCATCCGCCGTAAGAAGCTTTAAACAATAGCTGAGACCGTCGCCTTCAGCAACCGTCCTGAGTGCTAATCGCCCTCGTAAGCAGATCCTTCTGTAGAGTTTAACCATGCGTAGGGATGAATTTATTGCACGCCAGTAATTTTGTTTTCGCAACAATTTACTTTTTATTTACGATATATCCATTCATTCCGCGAACTTTTGCAACTCCCCTAATATTTGAAATACACGCCTGCTGTCGACGCCATTGTCTCTTGGACATTAATAAAATACAATTACATATTATCGTTTATTTGGAATTTTTAAGGAATCCGCATCTAAACATGTAGCATACATATCTACATTGTATGTATATATTTTATCTTCTAACCAACACAACAATCTTAGATATGGTTAGGGTTGCCAAAATTGATTCTTGGACTAAAAAGTTTTATTGTTCACAATAAGTAAACAAAAAAGTGTTAAAAATTGAGACAAACGTTAATATATTTAAAATAGCACATCAATGGAAACTGAGAGCCTACTCACACTTTCAACGCTAAATAATTAACTAGAAATTTTTTTATTTAAACTAGGATATGCTTAAGGTCCTTGTTTCATACAAATTGTATGTATGTAGGTATTCCCAAATCATTTTGAAAAAAGTTTATTTATTTTACGTTGGTTAATATGATAACCGTACTTATATATACCATACTAAATTTTCTCAAGAGAAAGAAATAGCGGATCGCGCCTAGAGAACCAGGTAGGTGGGCTCGTTACCGCCATCAAGTCTGAGTAAATTGCTCTGTTTTAACTCTTGGGCATTGAAGGTACTTACCATTATATCTCTCCACCTTTTAAATCGACGCTATGCCGTGATCGGTTTTCCATTATTTCAGTTTTACAACAATACTGTCTAACCCCGTTCCCATGAAGATCTCAGCGTAAATACGCAACATTTACAAATGAGGCTTCAATATAATTTTGGTTCGGTTAACCCTTGCTTCGATGTTATGATGGCCAAAATTGCTACAGAAAACTGGTTTACATACTTCCTCTCATTAAACTTCAAAGGTTCACGTACAAGGTAGGTTGACGTAGTACAAAGTTCCCTTCGTACAGTATTTAAGCTAAAGATCCAAGAGAAGTGGAGTCTCGAATACCTAGTGGATACGGTATATGAAAATAACCTCAACACAGACGTTCTTGAAAAAAAATTGGGATTGGGATGATTAGACCTCGCAACTGAAGAGATGCGAGATTTTAAGATGGGTATTCATCGTCTAAATAGAGCTGGTATCAGGGCACTCGCAGGACCGATTGGTCTCATCACAGTGTAAGAATGTCAGACGATAAGATGCTAGATTGGAGAATTCGTCTACTGAGGTATTCTCAGCATTTGCTTGGAAAGCTCAAGGTATCTTGCATAATCTATGCTATTGTCGCCTTGGGAATCTCCATCGCTGCTGCTGGCTCATGAAAGAGACATTCTTTCTGGGCGATAGAACTAAGTAAGCCTATGGAACAGTGAAGGACCTAGAATGAATGGCACTTTAGAATTTTGTGAAGGCAAAAAGCTAAGTTTCGTGTCATAGTTATGTAACCAATGAGTGTTTAAAATCTTTTAGTTATGGCTACTTGAAATGGAAACAACAAATCTAAAAAATTGTTTTTAGTTTTGCTTAGTAATTTTTTTAAACATTTATAAGCAATTTCATTGACTTTTATGACCAAACCTGAAATCACAGACTTTTAAATTTAAACCAGTTCGTATCTACTTAAGACTCAATCAACAATAATATGTCATAGAAAAAGTTTTAGCACCACCCCATTCGCGAATGACAGGGTTAAAGAACTATTCACACCATTTTTCTATTCAATTTGATTTCAATTTTGACATGCAAGGTCAATTAAATTTTGCATGTTGGCAACACTGTTCGCATCTATTTTCGAGTGGTGGGAAAATGCAATACTAAACGTAAGCTTTCTGTATCTACACGTTGCTCGGGGCTGATGTAGTAATCGATTTATGAGAATTCTTAAAGTCTTCATCATAACGCATAATTTTAAGTGACAGTTGAATGTTTCATATTTTAAAATAAAACGCATAGAATAGGTACATGTGTACATACATACAGTGCTTATGGGTCAATCCATGTCAAATCGACTAATGGTTGGAATTGACCACTTTTGTTTTGGATGATTTTTGGTCAGAGCTTTTCTTTTATCATACTCGTAAAACGAACGTTTTACCAAACACAAAAAAAAAATTAATTTTTTTTTTCGAAAGTTCACAATTTCCGCATTTTGCAAGTTTATTTTTTAATAAATGTTTCAAAGTTGCAAAATTTATTTCTTCAAAAATATCTTGAAAATTTAAGGATCTTTTAACATCAGTTGGATGTATTGTATAAAATAATTTTGGCAAAAATTTATGGAATTCTTTGTTTTTACGATTTGTTTACTTACGAAACTCTGCAATTTTGGCCGATTTTTTATACATATATTCTTTCCATTATAGCACTAAATATCAGCTTTGGAACGAGACCAGAACCGTAACTATACAAGCTTTTGAGATATACGAAAATAAAATTTGCGAAATCCCGAAAACTGGAAAATTCATTCAAACCAAAAATTATCGACATGGATTGGCCCATATCTCATACATTTAAAATACCCAATAACGTAACCTTTGTACCTTATAACCGTCTGGGTCATAGTTTTCTGAAATCCAAAACCATAGTGGCTGAGCTTGGTAACAGCAAGAAGGTGTGGACGCTGGTTGTCGATGATCTTCTAGAAAAGCTCAACGTCAATGGATTCATAAGGCGTAGTATATGACCTTGTCATCGACATACGTTGTAGACTGACAAGAGTAGACCATTTGCCCCACACTGTAAGCAACGGCGTTCATTATCCGATTATTCACCAAGAGAAATAGGATCAAGCTAGCCGAACCTAAATTGGGTATCACACAGGTGGACTTCTCTAAAATACCCAACTGGAACTCACATCACATAACGGTTACCAAAAAAGCTATAAATCTATTTTATTCTTGTCAGAGACTTTATGGTAAACCTTAGGGAATATTGCTGAAATTGAATTGGGCATTCATTACGGTAGTTAAACCAATAACAACTTTTCAGCACTGGCCGGCTTCACTTTGGCTAAACTCCACCGGCTGATCTGTGTGAACATCACTGTAGTCATGCGCACATGCCCAACAAACCAATCACCGACATTCCATCTCTAGCTAAACTCATTTAAAAAGAGGCTCGCTGGAATGCCCTCTGATTGCTGAATCTAAGCAGCATAACAAGTAGAGGCATCACGGGTCAACTGAGTATCTTAAAACCATTCATAAATTATCCCGCTCTCAAATACATAGATGTAAGCCTATCGCAATTATCCTTAATTAAGCTCAACAAGGTAATAATTTCTAAGTGGCAGACCCACGCAACAAAATATAAAGGCTAGTAGACAGTTGCAGGTTCCAGGTTGTGGCTGCTTTGATAACAACGAAGTAGTGGATACTCTCGTAAAATAAGAACTCCTAAGAAGGCGGGAAGATCATTAGATTACAGTTCCTAGCGTATGTGAAACGGGAAAACGCAAACAATAAGATTTATAATTCGCATTCATGGCGGTTTTAAACGTCCTAGTCGGGGAAGTCTAAAAACTATCACTGGATACCTGACAGTACACCGAAAGCTCAGGCATAATCATTGTAAAATGGGGCTTTGTGATGAAGCGGATTACAGGTTCTGTGGGCTGGTGGAGGAAGCATATATGACTATTTTGTGACCTTGGAGAGCGATTATAGTCTCCATACATAATCTGAAACATGACACTCTTCAAAGTTCTTAACTAGAATGACTTCCTAAGAGTTAGATCTAGCTAGGTTGGAGCGCTAGTATTCCCAAACAATAAAGATAGAGGACTATGGCTGCGAAACATAGTACTAAGGCTTAGCAGGTCCTTTTCCTGGCTTAAATTCTCAATAGTTTACTAGATAGCTTCTGGAGATGAGGAAGTACGCAGCCCGTCGCCATTGGGATTAGGCTTTCCACCAACGACCTCCCAGTTCTACTACTAAGCCCTGCCTAGTTCGGTTAGTCCATCAATCGTTGTCGTCAGGCTCAACCAACGGTAGGCCGAAGAAACGGGCTGTTTCGACAGGGTCTGACCAAAGGCAGAGGATTGTTAGTTGAGAGGTTGTTTTAGTGTGGGGAATTCTTCACATGCCGGACACTAGAAAGGGATATTCGGGCTGAGTCTGAATAGGTAACTGTTGAGATGGTTACAATATCCATACCGCAACTGCGATTGGTGGTGATTGGGCTTCGAAAACGGCATTAATAGGTTGGGAGGCGTGGTAGGTGGTAATCAGAGCTGGGCGATAAGAATTACATGTGTAATCGATTGCGTCTAGGATTACGATTACTTTAATCGCAATTTCAAAAATGTTTAAATTAGGATTGCGGTAATCGTTCATAGAAGGCACTAAGATTACGATTACAGTAATCGTAATTTTACTGTAATCGTAATCTAAGTTCGTTCGATGAAGGATTACTGTAATCGCAATCTTTTTTTTTTTAGCTTGTTGGGATTACTGCAATCCTAATCGTTTAGTAATCGTAATCCTTATCGCCCAGCTCTGGTGGTAATGAACTCCCTATGAATGCCATTGATCACTCGTTGGTACGTTATCGGGAACAGTGGTTGGTCAATGTAAGTCCGAACCGCGCCCATGCTTATGTCTATATATGTATATGTATTTTTGTCAACTAATCAGGTTAAAAAAGAAAATATGTGGAAATTAAAAACCGGAACTTCTGTATAAACACACGCACGTACGTAAAAGAAATTTTAAGCATTCATTTTTGCCACCTGCACTACATTTTTAATTGGCACTAAACTTAATTTTTAATTATTTTGCCCAACATTTGCTGGCTAACCTCGCAAAGTTGCGTTTAAATTTGTAGTTTAGCAATTACCATCAACTAAAGCAGCCGTACTAATAAAATAATAGCAAAAAAAAAAAAACCACTCGACCACCGATGTTGGTGCTATGCCTCACAAACCTTTAAGCTACCTAAGTACAAATAACAGCTTTGACATGCCACTTAAGAATCAGTATGTTGAGCGCGACGTGCGACTTAACGCGAACCGATGTAGAGTCAGTCGCCCAATTAAGCCACAAAGTGAAAATTTTGAATTTAAATTATTGTGAGTGCTTAAGTGCTTCATGAGCGGAAAATTGCTACGACTTGTACTTTCCGCCATTATTGTTTATTTTAAATTAGTCAGTTTTCTGCGATTGCGTACTAAACTCTCCCTCAATGCCCTTCTGTAAGCGTCTTCTTGGCGCAGTGGTTTGCTTTATTGCCATTATTTTATATTGTTTTTTTTTTTGCTTTTGTTGGTGGTCATTGCGGTAAGTGTCTGTCCAGTTTAGGCAGATTTCAATTTTGCTTTATGTACACACATACATATATACATACACATATCTCGATGTGTAAATATTTAAAAATTATATCTGAATATCTTGTAATGTGCTGAAGGAAATTAAAAACCAACCAAGCGTGATTTTCTCTACGACCTAAGAGTGAATGACTAAAAAAAGTTACAAACAATTAGAAAAGAAGAAATGGGGAAGCTTAACCAACTAGAAAAATAAATAATTTTCTAAATATAAGACTTAAGTTTTTAAACATACATACATATATTTTTTTTTACTTTCATTGTCATAGAATTTTAATTAACTAGTGAACCCGCATAGCGTTAAAACGCCAAAAACTTAGTCAGAGTTATAAGAGATCCGCGTGCCAGTGAAGAGCAGTCTGGCATAGTGCATGCTTTTAATTTCATCATATTTTAATACACCCTGTACCGATGAAAAAAGTTCTTAATTAAGAAAAAAAAAAACTTTACCACACATCTACAGGTAAGGTAAGGTCTTTAATTTGTCCT
The DNA here is from genome assembly GCF_013731165.1 of Rhagoletis pomonella. Classification (NCBI taxonomy): domain Eukaryota; kingdom Metazoa; phylum Arthropoda; class Insecta; order Diptera; family Tephritidae; genus Rhagoletis; species Rhagoletis pomonella. The sequence continues at coordinate 7,850,996 of NW_023458565.1, forward strand.
CTCACACATCTGCAGCTAAGGTCTTTAATTTGATCTCTCATTTTGAAATTCTCTTTCAAAAGTATTTCCAAACTAAAATTTTCTTAAATCTCCTTCACCTGACATTGTGATACACATGTATTTCAATAAACTGATGAACTAATTTTAATTTGGTTGTTCGAATAAATGGTAGCCCTCGTAAATAAATGAATAGTTTGAATGTATCTTTTTAAACACGTGGCAACCCTCTTCAAACATTCGAAATGGTCAAACAAAAAATTCCTTAACATTCTTTCGTTTGGCTACGGTATTTTTATATTTCATATACTTTTTGTATTAGTTCATTGACTTGGACCTTTCAAACAGAAGGCAGTCCCCTTCAAAAGTATTTTAAACTTAATCCTTGTTAACTCTCCTTCGCCTGACATAGCGATACATATTTTAATTAACTGATGAATTGAGTGGAATTTGATTTCTTAAACATGTGGCAACCCCGCAAAGTACAGTTCGGAAATAAAAGTTTTTCAAACCCTCTTCGATTGTTATCCTTATTTTAATAATTCATTAAACATATTAAATAATGAATTTATCTTTTTAAACAGGTGGCAACCCTTTTCCAATACCTCAACATTATTCTTAGCGTTCAAACTAAAGGTTTCTTAACACTCCCTCGTTTTACATCCGTATTTTGACGTTTCATATAACTTGTGTATAAGTAAACTAAATTCGACATTTCAAGCAGGTGGCAACCCTCTTCAAAATATTTTCAAACTACTACTTTCTGTAACCCCTTTCGTTTGGTACCCATATGGTGATAAATATTTTTCTTACCTAATATGATTTTTTAAACAGGTGGCAACCCTCATATAGTTCCGCTAAAAAAAGGCTTTTCAAAACCATTTCGCTTGATACCCATTTTGTAATAATTGATTTATTTTTTTTTATTAATTTGAATATAATTTTGTCAAAGGTGGCAACTCTTTTCAAAAAAGTAAAACCTTATTGCATAGCAGCAGTCCAAGCCTTTTAACTTCACGCCTCATTTTGGAAAATCGAACGAACGGTGCGAATATGATGGCATTAATTTTTAAATAATTTGAATTTAATTGTTCAACAGGTGGCAACTCTTTCCCAAAAAATAAAACCTGTTTGCACATCTACAGGCCAAGCGCTTTAATTTGACGCCCCATTTTTGAAAATCGAACGAATTATATACATATATAGATAACAAAATGGTGTTCAACAAAACGTCCTCCACGCGGTTTTGTACTTTAAACGACGATATGCCCTACATAGCCACCCAACAAACATTTAAGTTAGATACCGATTTTAATTCGAATGTGTTTCCCTAAGGTGGAAGGTTACAAGACGATTACAGAAACGGTACTGGTATTGGTATTAGTATTAGCATAGGTATTGGTATTGGTACTGGTATTGGTATTAGCATAGATATTGGTACTGGCGTTGATATTGGTATCGCCATTCATATCAGTATTTGTATCGCTATTGGTTGTATTGGCATAGGGGTTGGTATTGATATTGATATTCGTACTGTTATGAGTACTGTTGTTGGTACTGTTATTGGTACCGTTATTGGTACTCATCTTGATCTGGATCTTGGTATAAATAAGTAACGGTATTCGTACTGGTCTATATTGGTATTTCTTTTGCTACTGTTATTGATATTGGTGTCAATCTTGATCTAGGCATTGGCATACATAGTATTCATTCGGATCTGTATTGGTATTGGCATTGGTATTAGTATTAGTGTAGGTATTCGTATTCTTCTTGGCATCAAATTATAACTTAAGAAATCTTTATTACATGGCAATTGAGAAGTTCATGTGAAAAAACAGTTCATGCGCCTAAACAGTGTATGTACATATGTACATATAAATGTATGTAACTTTAAATTACTTCACAAATAGTTAAACATGGTTTTAGGGACAAAAATGCTTAAAAATATTAAATTGCCAGTGTTAAATTTAATGTTACGCCCTCTGAACTTTGTCTCACGCATTGACATGACTTTGCGAAATCGTTAAAGCAGCAGTAAAACATTTACGACCATTACCGTGACACCTTTAGTAAGCATGATTTGCAATATTTTGAGATAACTGCTCCAGAAATAATTGGTTAGAAATAAAACAATGGGCACTTGTTAAAGCCTTTATGAAGACGAAACAACGGTAGTAATGTAATTAACGAAACATTACATGTAAAATTTGGAGGGAAATGATTTTACACTTATGTATGTCCAAATGAACTATTATTTTCTTGCTACGCAGGCTAATTTAAATGCATTGTTAGCTACATACTACATACTTACTTCGAACTTGCTCTACTATTCTCAGTTACCAGCTTAGATTAAGTTAAGCTGGCTGACCATGAGGTTTCGCATACACGAATAGAACGTCTGTAGTGTTGGCAGATACGTAAACGACCCATGAGTTAATGCATAAGTTGCGGTTTTTGAATTCTGAAAACTTGCTAAGTATAAATTGAAAATAACTGTAGAAAATGTTTTGTCA
>NW_023458565.1:7853515-7861498 GCF_013731165.1 Rhagoletis pomonella
AATGTTTTTTATTATTTCTTCATAAGCTCTTCATTATTCTCAGACAAAATTATGCAGCATCACATTAAAAACAAAAATATTAATTTAAATTTACATACACCTGCGTTCAACTAATTAGAAACGAAATTCAAAATGATATTGTTTCCAAATTATGTTAATTTTTTTATTTTTAATAATTTTCATTTAAAACATAATTCAATCTGTAACAGAAACCACAATAATAAAAGTTTCAAAGCCTGCAAAAAGTGCAAAATAATTAGTCAAACTTCAATAAATCCGCAACACACTCCACAAAAAAAAATTCTAACAAATCAACGGTAATTTTTAGCGACTAGACTACAATTGAATGGGCTACAGAACTACATACCCGAAATTTTTTAAATATTCTGATTAAAAATTTGGAAATTTTGATGACAATTTTTTGAAGTTTGATCAATTTTTTTTGCAATTTTAGCAAGCTTTAAAACTTTTATTATTGTAATTTCTGGTACAGACTGAATTGTATTTTAAATGAAAATTATTAAAAATAAGAAATAAACATAATTTGAAAAAGTGGACTTTTTTTCGTAGGAGAGGGAAATGCTTTATGTACTGACTGGGGGAGCTAGTCTCTATACTACCTTCCACGAGTGTGGGACTCCCACAGAAGCGTGTTAGGCTGCCCACTAAAACCCAAACTCCCACCGCCCACGCAAGAATCCCTCATCTGGCGCCGCAATTCTGCATGTGTTCAGATGCAGTAGCGCGCTACTTGAGCCTCAAGGGTGCTCTTTTGTAGGTGCGTTTCATTCGGGAGTCCTCAGTAAACATCCGTCGTCTCGTGTTCAGCGGAGTACGAATTTCACGTATCTCGCAACTGCTTTCCACTTGTCTTCACTGGAGATCATTACCCCAATTACGTTGTTCGGGGTTATGTCCCCATATCTTTCTTCCAACATTCTGCGCGAAGTCAAGAAGTGTTCGCAGGTGAAGAATGTATGGTGTACATTATCGTTCGACTACAATGCGTAGTGCTCCTCTGCGCTGGACCGAAGACATTTGAATGCGGTATTTTTGACTTTCAATGCATCGGCCCATATTTCTGCCCCGTACAGGAGCACCGAATGGACTGCTGTCATCAAAAGTTTCCTACGGCACGGCTTCGGGCCATGAATGTATTCCCAGAATGTGAGTGTGTTCTCAATTCACCACTAGGTATTTCGGAACAAGTGGACTTAGTACCTTTGCACTTTAAGGTATGTTTGTACCTTTTTTGATCAATAGTCCACTGAATTGATTGACAAATAATCACTATACTACTTTAAACTCCGAAAAAAAAATACTAAAAGTTAGAATTTCATTCGGCCCTATGCAGAGTCATACATACATATATATGTACCTAAGTTTATACATACAGTCATCGTCAAAAATATGCATACCTTGACGTTTTGACAATTCTATTTATTTATTTTTTCCGTACCAAATTTTTCTTATTTTTTATAAAAACATAGTTCACTCAAAAACAAAAACCACAAAAACAATTTTTTTAATTCATGTAGAAATCGGGAAAATGCAAGAAATACCAAGAAATTTTAAATTTTTAAATTCGATTTCTTAGAAAAATTTTTGAGATGTTTTTGTCGAGGGTGTTGCACCTTTTTCCATATAAAGCATGAAAATATGGAAAAAAAATCTCAAAAATCAACGGCAATTTTTAGCGACTTGAAACTTGCACTTTATTGTACTGAAACTTAATGGGCTAAAAAATGTCTATGAAAATTTCTTGATATTTCTCGCATTTTTCCGAGTTTTGTATGAAATTAAACAAAAAATTATTCTTGTGGTTTTTGCAGTTGGATGAACTATAGATATATCGATGGTCCTCTGCAATAACGACACAACTCAAAGTTGCATATATTTCGGTAAAGCCATTTAAAGCTTTTAGTTTCATAATTTGGCAGTAATATGTCTTGGAACGTAATTATTCTGGATTATTTGCAGTCAATCTGTAGGGAAAACTTGTTTGCTTACGAAATATTATTTTTTGTAAAGATTTAGTAAGTGTTGGACTGCAAAAAAAAAATACAAGGTGTCTATCGAGAGTCTTTGACTTATGCCCATATTCACGATAAATGTGAGACATGTCCCACTGTTCAGTAGTAAGGGTTGGCTACTTCGGTTTTGTGACAAATGGCAAAACTGCGCCTCTGCCGATATGGTAACAATTAAGTTTATGTCGATATGTCACAGAAAAATGTGGTTATTTATAAACCTAATCCCCTATATAACTCAAAACCATGCAATTTTGAGTTGTACCGTTATTGCAGAGGAGCATCGATATGTATATTTTTGTTGTTAATAAGAAAAATTGGGTATGGAAAATATAAATATAAGAATATAAAATCGTCTAAACATCAGGGCATACATATTTTTTCGATGACTGTATATATGTATACAACGTGCTGCATTGGCAGTAAAGAGTTTTCAAATTGCTGCCACCGCCACGAAGCAAATTTGTGGCAGGTGCTTATTGCATGCCCAGCTGCACTATTCTGCCTTCCGCCACTTCCGCTCCCGCTATCTCAAATGTAATGAAAACCCTGAGTCTCAGCTAAACACGATTTCCCATTAGCACACGAAAATGAAGAGGAGCAAACTAAGCAATTATAGACATACATACACACATATGCATACATACTATACTTATACACAGGTATTGCATACATATATTTAGCGCTTCAATATTTGAAACATTTTCCAAATCTGCCAGGCGAAAAAGCGACATGCGCTTTGTTGTCAATGTCGCGGACAGTACAGCCAACACCAACACAGCAATACCAACACTGCAACTGTCAATACTTACATGTCGTAAGGGTTTGTTACCGTCAAATTCATTCAACGTCATTGTCAATGTGACTTTATATTGCGGCTTTGTTTTTGAGCTGAAAAATCTGTTACAGTTGCTGAGCTTGTACTGCAATTTAAATGAGCGCGTTCGGTACTCGCTTGCCCTTGCCAGATGGCGCAGACTTTGTTGCATGCAGTGTGGCAAGTGTTTATGGTTTGCTTAATTACATACATACGTAAATATGTATGTACTACATACTCTCTCTCTCTAGCCACATATTGTTGGCCCTAACCATTTGCCGCACGGTCACACATGGCCGATTGCAAATTGTCTGCACTTGTGTGTTGTTGCGCCTGTGGTCGTTGCCTTCGCCCTCAAGCGCCGATGGTGGTCAAGTTTGTAATTAGTTTACAGCTAACTTATTTGATTTTTGTTAGTTTCACCTCAAATTTATTTACTTTCTATACTCCATACGCACACGGAGGCACGTTTGAGTTTTACATGCACTTCAACACCTGCGGCCGGGTACGTTGGAGGGAATTTAATTTTTTTTTTAATTGCGCTGCAAAAGGTTTTCATACAACATGTGTACGTGAACGAACACACATAAATATTTGTACATATATCTTCGTATAGGTATGTAATTACTTCAAACGCAATTGCGATTTAAGACAGCGAAAATGGGCCTTAATCGGATTAAAGCACAAATTAATTTGCTTGAATTTGTTAAGTAGCAGCTAAAGTCGCCCCATCTTCTAAGCAGATAAATGTCGAAACCCTGTACATATTTAAAATGAGCAATTAGTTAGAGGATGATTCCGGATGCAGAAGTCCATGCATGCGGGGAAAGTTTTTGATCGCTATTCACCAGGAAGAGAGGCGTGCACCTGGACTGTACGCACCCTTAATGGTGAAGTTGCCTCTTTCCGGCTGGTTGATGTTCTCGTGAAGACTAAGGCTGACCTCACCGCCATCCAAGAAATGCTAAGGACGGGGCAAGGCAAAAAAAAAACCGTAGCGACTGCCATGTAAATGAGCGTAAATTTCGAATTGGATTTGTAGTGGGAGAGAAACTTCGTGGCTGAGCACTGTTTACGAGCGTCCAACCATAATCCGCATAAAAGTGATAATCTCTAACATCTCGCTTATCTGCGCCCACGCCCCCGACGGCATCTCTTCTATAAACGCTTGGAGCACACATACGAACACTGCCCGCTCAATGCTAGGATGGTCAAGAAAAAAATAGTTGGCCCCATCGTCGAAAAATTCAGCCTCCACGGCGAAACGACCGATAACGGACGGAGGCTGATCGACTTCGCCGGAGCCCGAAAAATGGTAATATTCAGTATGAGCATCAAGAGATCCATCAAGCTACTTGACTGGCTCCAGATCTAAAATGGAGAAACAAAATCAGTTATCTTATGAGAGATGGAAAGCACGCTTCCAGTGTTCTAGACGTACGTACACTCCGGGAGATAAACAACGACTTAGACAACTACTTTGGTACAAAGTCGAAAAGCTGCAATCATAGCAGAGAACACATTTCAACTAATCGACTTATGCCAGCAGTGAGACCACATTTCCCATTCATTGCGTACCACCGCAGAAAAAATAAATAGATTCCAGTGAGCCTGAAGGAACGACTGGTACGATTCGGAATGTTATATAGCTGCAAATAGAACATATATTGCCTACAGGATCGATATAAGATGCCGATGGGGGAAGCGAAGCGTATTTGCCGTAACAAGAGAGGACAAAACACGTGAGTGAGAAGAGCTCAAAATGCTGAGCGATAGGAAAAGCAAATTCCTGTAACGAACATCCCAATCCAAGGACCGATGTACAGATCTTGCTTAAACTGCGGAGGTAAAATTACTGCCAGAGCTGACGGCCTGCTAGCTAAACTATTTAAGTATGGCTTCGAGCAGTTGATACGGTGTATGCATCAACTCTTAGGCAGAATATCGTCGTATGAACGCATGCTCGGCGACTGGAATTTTATTGAGCTCTGCCCAGTCCCGAAGAATGGTGACCCCGTCATATGCATCAACTACCGTGGGATCAGTCTTTTTAATATGGCTTATATGGCCTTAACGGGGGTATTGTGTGAAAATCGGATTCCCACCGTGAACGAATTGATTAGGGCTTATCAGTGTGGCTTTAGACCTGGTAAATACACCATAGACCAGGTACATCAGGTAGAAAATACCCGCGAGAAAAAAGGATCGACACTTACTTACCATCTATTTGTCTACTTCAAAGCCACCTTCGAGAGTACTAAAAAGCAACAACTACATGCCGTGATGTCTGAATTCGGCATCCCCACGAAATTTACAATTTACTACAAGAGCATGCAGTTGCTGGCGTATGCCGATGACATCGAACATCGTCGGTAGCAAAAATCGCGAATTCTGTACTGCCTTACCCAAGTTGTATAAGGAAGTATGACGAATATCTTCTGTAATCAAACCAACAGTCAGCGCATTTGCGCCTTGGTACCCACACCACTGTTAACAGTTATAATTTCGAGAGAGTAGAGAATTTCATTTAATTGGAAACCAGCATTAACACCGATAATAATGTCAGCATCGAAATTTAGCGCAGGATCACCATTGCCAACAAGTCCTACTTTGGACTGAGCAGGAAATTCAGGAGTAAGGTTATCCCTTGACGTACAAAAATCACACTCTATTTGTAAGTCAGTGGTATATGACGCAGAATCGCGGAGAGCAGCCGATGAGACTGCCCTTGGAGTACTTGAAAGAAAGATTTTGCGAAAGATTCACTGACCTTTGCATGGCGAATGCGGGGATGGAATGGATGCGATGTATGTATAGTCGATTGACTAAGTTGCACGTTAAATTCTGATTGTGTGAACTATGTAATTAAAATATACTATCGTTTCTTTTCTGTCTCCAAATTAGCTCGTCCTGTATATGTATGTATGCACACATTTTTTTTTTAGAAACTCAAGTTTGTGGCTTTAGAAGAAAGCATCGCGGTAGAGAGTTATTTTTGTGTTTACAAATGACTGCTTGGCATAACTTTGCAAAGGCAATGCAATTAATTATTGTCAGAAAACGAGCGTTTCAGTAGCGTCAACAGGAAATTTTGTTAAATATCAGATAAGAGCGAAGTCTGTACCCAATGAGTGTACTGATGAGTGTTTCGAATATAATTCTCATCAATTAGGCAACGTACATTGAACCTGGCTTCTGCGCAAGAGAAATGTGCTCCTCCGTTTGCTTGCGCCTAAAAATTTAGCTCTTTTCAGCTACAATTTCAGCAGTTTCAAAAAATGGTGACTCGGGCGAAAGTTGCTCAAAATAGGCGCCAACAGTCCTATGCTGAAAGCAAGCAAGAATAACATCCTTATTAGTCGGCAGTTGAAACTGCGGTAAACTACGAGGAGCATCTAGTAGTAGGAAGTCAGAACACTCCTTGTGTAGGCCATTGAGCATAATACTCAAGATCGCGACAAAATAAAGGCAATGAATGACACAACAAGGACGCAGAAATATGTAACAACGATAACGTACCGATAAACAACTAAAGGTAGACAGGGCGAATTTCAACAATTCGATGAGTGCAGTCAAGCCAGAAGAAATGACAGCTGTTTCAAAACTTTAAGATCAATGTGGGGATAGTTAGTAAATATTTATCAATCGATAAGGCTAAAATTTCTTGTGCTGTAATTTCATACAGTTATACAAGTTTTATTGACATTTTTGTCAGGCTTTTTTAATTTACTTTTTTAATTTTGAGATGTTATTGTTTTAAAAAAATAAATATATATTATATTTCAATTTTATTAAATTTTGATAATTTATGTATTTGTTCTTAATTTAATTTAATTTTTAATTTTTTGATGTTATTCTTTTAATAGGAAAACTATTTTTTGATTTCCTTTCATGTTTTGGAACTTATTTGATTCTTCTTTATTTTTTAAATTAAATTTTTTTTAGTTTACTTCTTTTACTTTTAAGATGTTATTGCTTTAAAAGAAAAATATATTTTCATATTTCATTTCATTTTTAGGATTATATGTTATTGTTTTTGTCTTTTTTAAGTTATATTCAATTTAATGTTTTAGCTTTTGTTTTAGAAATAAAAATATTGTTTTTTTTTTTAATTTTTAAGTACTATCTTCTTTTTTATTTAATTTGTTTCTTTTTCTAATTTAATTCTAAGATTTTATTGTTCTAAAAAGAAAAAAAATTACTTTTTTTCAATATCATATAATAATAATATTTTTGCTTTATTTCATATTATTTTTCATTAGTTTTTAATTTAAGTTTCTTTTATTTATTATTTTTTATTGTTTTAAAAAGAAAATTATATGCATATTTACATTTTTTTTTTTATTTTTATTAATTTATGATGATTTTGTTTCTACCCAAAAATGCTGCCCTTCTTCGGTGCAAAATGTGTTTGATGTTACACTCAACCCTATAAAAGGGCATGTTTTTGCTTTATTGTCCTTTCCTAGCTCACGCATTTCATAATAGTATCGTTTTAAGCAACCATCTGATTTTCAGGGCAACTATCTCCACTAACAAAACTTCAAAAGGCAGAAAATTTGCCTATTTTGCTTCATAAAAGTGTGACTTTTTAATACACGAACACAAAATTTTATCACTGATTACCCTTTTATAGAATCGAACAAAAAAAGAGAAAGGGGCAATCAAAATGCGGCATTTTTTGGTAGAAACGAAAACACCATTAGTTTTTAAAAAACATATTGCTAAAAGGTGAATAGTCTTTCGAAAGACAGTAAACAGTCTATCGAAAGACAACAGTACGTAGCTTTCAAGATAGTTGCCAGAATTGACAATTGTCTTACGAAAAACTTTTTTTCTTTCTAAAGACTGTGATGAGTTGAAAGACAGTTGCCAGATTTGTCCTGTTGGCGAAGTTCAGGTCTGAGCAGATTTTGAAGGAGTCCCATCCATTTTTTTCAGGTTTTTTGTTAACACAGTAGAAATAGATTTCGCCGATTTTAACTGCGCGAGATCCTTAGACCTAATTTCCAGCCAAAGCTTAACTAAATTCCACCACAACCATATTCCTTACTTAACTAATAAAAGCATTGGGTATAAGAAAACAGAACTTCGCTTGTCTCTAACCATCCAACAACGCAGGTGTTGCTGCAAATG
>NW_023458565.1:7861598-7905556 GCF_013731165.1 Rhagoletis pomonella
CTTCGCTTGTCTCTAACCATCCAACAACGCAGGTGTTGCTGCAAATGCAAAAACCATTACCGTGGTTGCCGTTTGGCAGTGAGAAGATGCAACTAATGAGACAACAAAAAAATTTTAAATAAAGAAAACTGCAAATGCTGCTACGTGAAGAACGAAAAACAAAGTGGGAAATTAAAACAAAGCTGGAAAATGGGGAAATGTGTAGCAAAGCGTTGGCAAAACCCCCTCCCCCCAAAAAAAACACTAAAAAGCTGAGTGAAATGTTGCAATTTCCGACAAGTCAAAAATGAATTGCACAATTAAGCACCGTTTGTCAACGTGTTTCCAGCATTTCCTGTTACTATTCACGGCATTTCTCACCTTTCTATTTAGATTTTTTAGCTTCTGCATCTCAGCCATTTAACAAATAACGAAAGAAGTACTACGAAATCCCACTGAAGAACAATGCGTCGAAATGGGAATGTTAACACACAAAAAAAAAAAATAAAAAAACTAAAGGTGAAGCAAACGTAATTAAACACAATGGTTGCTACTCGAGCATACGAGTAAATAAATAGTAGTAAATGCAGTCACTGTGAACTGAGCTGCAACTGGCAAGTGACAGCGAATTAAATTTGCTGCCACTTTAAAGGTCATTAAAATTAAATTAAAACACATACTGGCAAGAAGTTAATGACATTTTTGCTCACTTTGAATGAAATAAAATTTGATTAACTTTTTAAATTACCGACACGTTATTTTAATTCATGCAGTTAGTTACTGTTAACTCATGAAATAAAATATAGTGCAAAATAAAAAAATTCGGGCAAGTGGGGTCGTGCTGTATATGTATGTATGTATCTACAAATATTATTTAAATAATTAAAAAGTCGAAAAGCATTTATCGACCATGCGAACGTGTGTCGTTGGACCGAACCCCTAACAGCAGCTATTTGTTTTAGGTAGTGAAGATAGCATAATTCTAGGATAAATCCACTGCTGCCATTTGGATAAACTATTATCAATCTAAGGATCGGAAGAAAAACTATCGTACACAGTTTATTCATCGTGACTGAGCGTGACATTAAAGGACAATTCTAGCAACTATGTCTCAACTCACCACTGTCTTTCGAAGGACGAACATTTTTCGTAAGACTATTGTCAATTCTGGCAACTATCTTGAAAGCTCATCAGCTGTTTTTCAAAAACTAAAAAAATGCTAACCTCTTACGGTTGTGCTGTTCGCCTTTTAGCAATAAGTTTTCCTGTATTGTTTTAAACAAAGTAATAAATAAAAAGAAATAAAATAAAAAATGTAATAAAAACAAAATGAAAATAAAGCAAAAGTAAATCCAAATATTTAAAAAAATTCAAATACATTTTTTTTCTTCTAAAAATATTGAAATCTAAAAACTATATTAGAAAAAGAAAAACATGAAATAAAAAAAGAAGACATAATATTTAAAACCTAGATTAAATAAAAAATAAAAATATTTTTATTTGTTATAAATCTCAAGATTAAAACAGACCTAAATTTAAAAAAATTAAAAAAAATAAAATCAAGGAGAAACTAAAACAAGGCCATAAAAATTAAATGAAATAACAAAATAGATTTTATTTTTAAAACAGTAAAATCTAATAATTAAAAAAAAATGGAATTAACAAAAAAAAAACAAGTTAAATAAACAAGTAATTTGTAAGCAAAAAACCAAACCGACTTCAATTCTCACATACAAATTTAAGATATCGTTAGTTTCTTCATGACCCAATGATCAGATTTAAACCAAATTAGTATGGGACCACCTGTGAGGTAACACCTTTCCGTTAAAAAAAGAATTGTAGAAATCTGTTAACGCGGTCCACAGTTATGCGGTAACATACATAAAACAAATAAAGAATAATTAAAAAATAAATAAATAAAAACATATTCCGACGAATTGATAACCTTTCTCCGTTTTGTTAAGTGGGTTAAAAAAAAACAAAAGAAAAAAAAATTAAGTGAAATTAAACAATATACTTTTTTAACCAATAAAGTCTAAAAATTAAAAGAAAATTAAACTAAGGCATGTAACAAAAATAAATAAAATGGATTTAAAAAAATATTCTTCTTTTTAAGCAACAAAAACTAAAAATTAAAAGAAAGTTAAATTAAATAAAAATTGTATTTAAAAAAATAATCATAAATGAAATAAAAAAAGTTAAGAAAAAATTAAATAGTTCTTACAAATTAAATTAAATTAAAAAAATATTATTTTTTGTTTGAAACCATAACATCTAAGCATTAAAGAAAAAAAATTGAATTATAAAAATAAAAAATACAAAAAATTACTTTCTATAAATTAAATGAAATTAAAAAATATTTATTTTTCTCTTCAACTCAATGAAATCTAAAAGTTGAAAGAAAATTGAAATAAAAAATTCCGCTGCACGAGGACTCGAGCTCAATGCTCTTGAATGGCTTGCCTGCTTTGCTCACTCGGCCATTGCGATAGTTGGGACGACGCGAGCCAAATGATTTAGCTTTTAACCATGAGTTGTAGATGAGAGGGTTTTTTATCTAAGACTTTTGTGCTAGAATAACAAAAGCCTTTCGAACTATCTTAACATCTGTCTTTCATTTGTCTTCCATGCCTTTAAAGCAGCAATGGGCAGAGAGAGGTTTTACTCTGCACGCGACTATACAAAATGTATGTATAGAAAGCTTAAAAGAGTTTTGCCCGCGGGCAAGGCGGTGCCTATTACCGCTTTAAAGCTTTCAAAAGGTTAGCGGATGGCTGTGAGGTCGGATTCATTAGGTATCAAATCAGACCCTGCCGTACTTTCAAAACTTACTAGAGTTCTATGTGCAGAAAAGTTACCATTTCCAAGGCTTATGCCATTTTAAAGACTACTATAGATCTGTAAGAACAGTTGTAGGTTCAATTACAATTATTATATATGTACATTTTTTAACCAAAAATAAGGCATTAATTCGGAAATACAGATTTATCTGAAAAAAATAGAAAATAAAAGTTTTTACGATGTTTTAGAATTTTGGAAGAAAGCTAAATTTTTTTTACTAACCACGAAGTAAACCGCGCTATGGCTGACAGAGGCGAAACAAAATCTGAAAGCGCAGCATCATCGCTAACAGGAAAATACGTGTTAACTTAATCTACAACCAGATTAATATGGGTTCCAGGTCCCAAAGATGTTAATTGCTAATCAAGCGAACTAAGAAGTATCAACTGCCCTATCGCTCGCAAATTTCCTTCCTAGCAATGTCGGATTCAGAGTCCTAATTATTTTTGAATGACCCTACTTTGGCTGGTGGTGGGAATCTTCACTGGGCATTATGGAGAATACAGCTTTTTCTGCGACAGAATTATTCACTGCACGAAGCGAAAAGTAAATAGGTACACTCTGTAAGGTGGTCTGGCTCATAGTTACCTGCACTTAGGAACTAAGTGGACGGCAAACATCTGCCTCGCCGTCAACCTCACAAGATGGAACTGGTCTAGAAAATATAAGATCCCGGATGCGGCTCTTACCATCATTGGAGCAGTTCGGCTACAGCTTTCTGACAAAATCAACTGCTTAGGTCTGATCCTAAACATTGAAGAAAGGATTACTGCTGCAGGGAAGCTATTGTTACGAGATGGGGTCGCGGGATGGGCGGGATGACTTGAGGAAGGAAGCAGTGAACTTTTTCATGGATGAATCAAAACTTAAGAATAGGGTTTTTGGTAAGGTAAGGAGGGTACTAGTCTGATTAAACCATAAACCATAGTGCAGAAAAAGGTTGATATGTTTAGTAATGTTAATTGTTAAGTTGTAGTTTATTTTTGAAAATAAGTATTAGAGGCTGGCTAACAGCACACAATAAAATTTGGGTCCACAATATGTGGAACGCAACAACAAATTTACACGTATCGAAAATGGCTGCATTTTATTAGCAAGTGTCACTTTTGGGTGGTCGTGGGTTTCGTCAGAAACCATCCATCTACATACATACATCAGCCCTTAATGTGGTTTGCGCATTATGTCCATCCGGAAAATCAGAAACAACTACAACAACAATGCCTAACAATAAAACAGCATAAAATTTAGGTTTAAGGCTATGAACATGTCAATTCTATTCCTACCAATTTATCACTTTAAAGCCGATTTGCCATTCGCTAAATTCGTTTGATCCTTTACGCAGCGCCATTGTCCTGCGATTATTTGTTTTGCTCGTACGCATAATGTCCGTTGCGCACCATGACATCGTAATACATTGTGCGTAATATATAATTTGGTTTTAGCACGTTTGGTGTTTTTGTTGTTTTTTTTTATGTAAACGGCAGCAACGCGTGACCATACAATGCATGTCTGTCCGTGGGTAAAAATGTGCATTCACATATAAATAGTTCACAAACATGCTGCTGCGCGGCTCACCACCCACTGTGCCTTTGTATGACAATGTGACTTCATCGAAAACAATCTGCTGTTGCATTATGTGCCAATTCGGTTTAGGATAGTTTACAATTTAATATTTGAAATTTTGGGAAACTGATTCGTTGTGAAACCCATGCCGGCAATGGTATTTGCATTTGATTATAGGAATGTATGTACAAACATATGTAAGTACAAAGGTATGCGTTTAAATGTGATCGCTAATAAATTTTGGTAAAAGTGGACCACACAAATGAAATATTTTCACCGAATGAAAACATTAAAATTTATTTGACAGCCGATGCATTTTCATTTTATTTGATATATTAAAATGTTTTGTGCTGTAACGAGGCCTATCTACTATGTATTAATTTGATATTGTGCACTCGAAATGGTCGACGCTTGCATTAGTCAAATATTCCTATAAAACTGTGTTATGCCTCAGAAAAACTTTATCACTGCCGTCAAGTAATCAATTTGAAAAAGCTTATCGAAATAAGGGAGTCACAAGTTTTTGTTAAAGTAGCCTCACAAAATATTAGTCTGACAGGGCAATTCTGGCTAAGATAGCAAAAAATCTTTCGGAAAACAAATGAAAGACACATAGTTAGAAAGTCTTTTGTTATTCTAGCTCTCTCAATCACCACTCATGGTGAGAATCTACATATTTTGAAAGAAAGCACTTTTCGTATCATTTAGCTCGTGTTGCTCCAACAGTTGCAACGGCCGAGTAAACAAACTGCAGGCATGGCACTCGAGAGATCCGAGTGCTAGTCATCGGGCAGCGTATTTTTTTATTACATTTCTTTTCTTTTTTAATTCAATTTTAAGATTTTATTTTTTTTTTAAGAAAAATTTATATCTTTTAATCTCGCGTAATTTGTAGAAACTTATTTTACGTATTTTTTTCTTAATTTAATTTTCTTTTAATATTTAAGTGTTGTTCTTTTAAAAAAAATATCTTTTTTTATTTTCATTTTAGGAACTTAATTTATTTTTTGCTTTTTTAAATGTTTGTTTTTAGTTTAATTTTTAGATCTTATTAAAAAAAAGAAACAAAATTTTTATTTTCATTTAGTTTTTAAAAACTTAATTCATTATTTCTTTAAATTTATTTTGTTGTTCGTTTGCTAGTTTGATTTTCTTAATTGTTAGATTTTTATTTTCTAAAAAGAAAAATATATTTTATTTATCCTTTTGTCTTTTTTAAATTTTATTTTTAGATTTTGTTTAAAAAATATAAATATTTTTTTAAGTACTATATTCTTCGTTTTTCATTTAATTTTTTCTTTTCCTAATTTAGTTTTTAGATTTTATTGTTAAAAAAAAAATAAGCTTATATGGAAGTATAGATATATGTGTTTAAAATTAAGTAGATATACATACGTACAATGTATGTACATATATTAGAGTGGGTAAACTTTTTTACTATACGGATATTGCATAGTAGGATTCTACTTGCAATTCTAAGCAAATTTTCCGAAAAAAACATGGGCCAAAAATCAATTTGGTGTTTGCCACATTGCAAAACTAGGTGGAAGTTTTAAGAAAAAGATAAGCGCAGAAATGATTCCCCATACCAAAAAACTCCTCATATCATGTGTTTATAAAAAATTAAGCACTTCTTTACTACACTACAGCAAAGTGCTATGAAACCTATTTTCGCGATTTGACAAACTTCAAATTGATTTTAGACCCATGATTTCTTCGGAAAATTTTCTTCGGAATTCTGCTGTTCTATACGCGTATAGTCAAAAAAATCTGCCATACCAATTGACCCGCCCTAACATATATATTTTTGAGTTTCATTTATTTTTGCTTTATTTTCTTTTTCTAATTTAATTGTAATGAAAATATATATTATTTTAATTTAACTTAATTTTTAAAGAACTTATTTCTAGCAGGCGACTTGACAAGACTTTTGTCTTTCATTTCCCAGAATTGTCCTGTTAACCTTGATTTTACATTCAAAAGTTTAATGGCATTACGATGCTTAAGTATCCCAAAACTATATATTTATGTTTTTTCTGATACTATCGAGTTTTGCTGAAATGAATTTCTTCCATACTCTGCATCTGCATGAAAGTTCCGCTAATTAATTGAAATAATCATTTTTATTAAGAAACTTACCTTTCAGCATCGACTTCTTCGTAAAGTAATTCTAGCTACAATTTCTAAGTACTTTGCATTTAATTAAAATTATATGTGGAAGGGTGCAGACAATTTGCGGACAAAAGGCGCAAAAGGCGCAAATATGAAGCCATGTCAATTTGTAAGCAACGAAGTAAACAATGTTGCCAGCAATGATGGTGATAATAAGCTGCACGTCAGCCCGCCCTATTCCAGCACACAACGATTCTTTCTAATCACACACCACGAGTAGAATTGAGCGCGCATATACCACACTGTTGCATGCCAGCATGCGCTTAGCCACATATGTATGTACGTATATTGTACTTAAGCTGCTTAAGTGCATAAAGCGTTCGTTACAATAATTGCCGGCAAAATAGCTCACTTCCCTGTTTAATCGCTGCTGCGACGTGCCGCCTAATAATGGGCCATCTCAACCGCCTTCACCTCACCCCTGCTGTGTGTGTGTGTGTGTATCTGGATAATCATTATGCTTTTGTTTTAACTACCAAATGGTGGCACAGATGCGGAAGCGTTGCCAGGCAAAGAATGATCAACGGCCACCGATCTTGATCGGATGGAAAAGTAAAGCACCAGGCACGCGTGCGCATGCGCATGCGCGAGCTTGAGCGCAATCGCGAGCGCGCATTTCATTGACCGTTTCGCCGCGCTGAACACGCGCGCTATCAGGCAGTGAGCAGGTGGAGCGTTTTTTTCTTACTTTTTGCTTTATTTGCAGGTAACTTTAAGGTTTCATGCAATTGCGGCAGTAGCAGCAGTAGCGGCAGCAGCGATCATTAGTAACGTGCTGATGGTTATCTGAGCGTGCTAATAATTTAACAGTAGATGAGTTCAATTGCCGTTGCTTTGTTTTTGTTGATTCTCCTTGACGGCTCTAAACTTTTCTAATGCAAGCGGCTTAATTATAAATTCCGAAATGTACATGCATATGTATGAGTATGCGAACCCTTAAAGATTCCGAACTGCTTAACTTCAAGAAGCCTCACTCTAAAGTAGAATTTTAAACAAATTCAAGACTTAATGACGCTTAATAATTTAAGTACCGTTATCAGTGGTATATTGCATTTTTAATTTACCTCCACGAGTGGTAATCTTAGAACAATAAATATTTGCACTACAGCTTTACTTAAGGAAATTTTGTTAGTCTGCCGCCGTCGAATTGCGAAAAAAAATTTAAATTTGTTACACAGGCCCACAAACAAAAATCGATAAAAGGTTCTTTTGGCCAGACCAGATGTCTTTTAGGGGTAGCTGAACATGAATTTGAGAATATTTTCTAACCCTTAAAAATGGCGGTCTTCATGTGACAGATAAATTTTTATAAATATTAGTGGCTTACTTTAATCCTGGCAGTTAGGCGTTGCTGGGGTCGCTTACGAATACGAAGTCATATTTTTATAATTCAAATGTCGGGGGTCAAATTGAAAAAAAAAATAATAATTTCAAATTAACCCTCTGTTACTCACGTGACTGAAATTTCACTATTTGCTACTAGGTTTACATATAAGTAGATTGTAATTAGAAAAAAAATAGTTAGCCATACAAAATTCGTTCCTCGTTAATCTGTGATTATGAAATAATCTGAGATTAAGCCGATAACTTTTCGGTATCCAACCTAGTTTTATCGATTATTTTTGCAAAGAAGAGGAGAAATGGCAAATGAAAAAGTAAACAAAAAATGGACGCTAGCAAGGAAAAGAGGTTCGTAAAGGTATTTTTAAACAAATATTAAGTTAAAATATATTTAAATTGCTTAACACAACAAGCACAACAAATATAGCAGCTAATAATCTGAGAATTGGCTGTGTAAACGGGATAATTAAAAAACGAGCTTTGGTTGAGATTATATTTAATGTAGACATATCGTGTCTCTCAGGCACCAATTTCCCAGATCAAAACATATATCGTCACCCTTATGCCAGATGCATGAGTGTGTAAATTTATTAGTTTTGAGGGTTGACTTGATTAACCTTTGGATGTTCTAGATTCTTAACGATAGAAATTTAATGTAGCAATTTCTAGAAGGGGGATTCCCTTCCATCGATTTTTTTTATTGTAGTCTTCTGTTATCATCTACATTTACTACTTTAATTATCTCTGTTATTGCGTTCGAGACAATATTTTACATAAATAGCCACGCTTCACTATAACAAAAGTTTTGTTAGCTATATTTTAGGTGGATGACCTCGTAGTTTGGGCTATTACGATCATAAGACCTTTCAACCAAATCGGCATGCAGTCTGCAAATCGAAACTATTGACGTGTCCTCGGATTTGCCATCCCAACGAAAAAAGATCCTGTGACCGTCCCATGTTCAATTTGCGCCTTGTGGCTCTCTACTTGACAGCCTCTTCATATTTTTCATTTAGTATTCGTCTTAAGACGTGTAGTTCCCAAGAAATGTTCTTACGGGTAACGAGCGGTCTTTCTTATGCCTCGTCAACCATATCGTTGGCTCATATATACCATACCAGGTGAGAAACGAACTACTCAGCTACTTGCTAAAGGATCTGCGGCAGTCTACTACGATTATATAATTACAGCGCAGGTCACAGGTATTCCTGACGCTCAGCCTAATTTAGGCGCACGTCTTCTCTTAACTGGGATTTGAGAATACACACTCCTCGCTGACCCGACGACTAATTCACAGACACAAAGCCAACGAAGTTATTGCTTAAGAAGCCCTTCAGGCAGGGACCGAACATAACAGTTATTGATGTAAACTTTCATTGAAAAATACACTATGAAGGGCATGTTCTAACCATGTAATATATACCAGTCGGTGAAAAAGGACATCGAAAATCAAATTTTAAAATAATTTTTTTTTTTGTAATTTTTATGTAAAATTAAAGCAAATAACAATTATTTTTTATTTTTATTTTATAAATCCAAAATAGGATTTATTTTTAATTTTTAACTAAATAATATGTAAATAACAGTTATTTTTGATTTTTATATTATAATTCTTGGATAACAGTTATTGAAGACTTTTATTTATAATAGTCCTTAATAAAAATCAGTCACCGACTTTTAGTCATACGTATAAAATTCATCATTTTTCGCAGTTCAGAAGGTGTTGGAGAACCAAAGTTTACTAAGACTTATACAAATGACTTTCATAAGTAGGATTTAAAAATAAAAGTCAGTGGCTGATTTATATTGATGACTTTCTTCAATAACTGTTATCTAAGATATACAATTTAAACATCAAAAATAACTGTTATTTGCAGACTATTTAGATAAAAATCAAAAATTATTGTTATTTTAGATTTATAGAATAAAATTCAGAAAAAACATTTATTTAAGGAGTAATTAAATAAAAGCCAAAAAATTACTGTTAAAGGATTCTAAGTTTGGAAGACTGTTGGAACCAAGCTCGATAATACTATGGTCGACATGTTTGGAGGTAGGTTCCAGAAAAATCCAAGGATATTTTGAGCATGTAATTGGCAAATGCGTCAACTAACTTTTTCTTAAAAGAACTAATGAAACACAGAATAAAAACTATTTCGGACAATCAGTCAATACTAAAGCCTTAGAGTAATTCAAACTCCTTACCTATAAGGTAAAAAAGCCAAGGTAGCCCTCTGGTGGGTACCAGGATTTGACTATAATGGAAAAGCTGGCACTAAGACTGACCCAACGGGAAGAGATACTCTAAAAGATTCTAAACTCGCTTGAAAGGACTTTCATAACTAATTCTGAATCTTATTTTTGATAATCCACTCTAAGTCCCTCGGAGTAGTTGTCTAAGTCTATATCAGCGCCGCGAAGAACACGATTTTTGACCAATTTTTTCAGGTTCAAAAATAAATTGTGGGACCATGGCAATATTTTTCGTTGAAAAAGAAATTCATAAACTTTCCAACCCAATTTGATTCATATCAAAATGTTGCTTCTACCGGAAGCGCTACGATTGATTCGCTAAGAGTGGTCAAAAAGCACACTGTGCGCCGGACCTAGAACCGTGGGTGCAGAAAGAAATGATTTCCATGTCGAGAATTATTCTTACTTATTACTTTTAGGATGGAAAGATCGTAAGTGAAATCAAGATCGCCACCAACATATATATAGACTAAATACTTGTATTTTGTCCATAATCGATCCATGTTGGGTGATCGTATATCGATTTGGTGCATTTATTTAAGGAATTACTGTCTATATTTTGTATATAATGGAGATTTCTGGTTCGAAAAAGGACAGCTGGTAGAATGCAGTGTCTTAAAAGGGAAGGCACAATGGACTTTTGTTAATGGGCTCACATATGCAAATACTTTTGTTTGCCTGCATCTACTTGCCAAGGACGCATGTTGTTTTCTATACTCCTCTTAACTGACTGAAATGAAAATGAAATGCACAATCTGCTTAACGCCAACAAAGCCAATAGCCAATAGCCAACAAATGTATTTGGCACTTTCTTCTACTTATGCGTAGTCTTCTATGATGAGAGCACCCCAAACCATTTCTGTGTCTTAGTACTTTGAATGGTCCTCTCGCCTTCACTCCCTTGTACCTCCTAGCTACCTCTCTTTCCATTTCTCATTTATAATGCTGATAAGGATTAGTGTTTGGACATTTCCAGCATTTGTTTGTACATACATACATACGGCGCATTTGAACCATATACATATGTACATACAAGATAGAAATCGAATTGTAATGCAATTTAAATGCAATGTTTATGTTCAATTATATTGACCTTTTTTTCTCTTTTGCCATTTGCTGACCATTTGCTGGCTATTTGCTGGTGGTGCAAGGCATTCTTTTCACTTACTTTGTCAACAACTGCAAGGACTCAATGGGATGCATCTTCTGGCATGCAGCCGAGCGGGTCTATGTGGCGGCACTGACGTTTGTTTGTAGTGCAAAGCCATTTGCTCGGTTCCTTCGGTCACATTGGTCAGTTCAATTTAGTTCAGTTGTTGATTGACATTTTTATTATGCATATTCAATTATAAATTTTATTTTATGCACAGCAGCCACACGCATCGATATGTACATAAGTCGTTGTAGCCGCAAATTTTCCACTTTCATTTCAATTTTCTCACAGCAATAAAAATTAAAATTGAAGAGCATTGAATATTATTTTGTTGAGAATATTTATGAGCGCTGGCAGTGACATGCCATCGTCCAACAAATGCGTGTTCGTCCATAATGAAAAACCCAAAAGAAAAATTTTTGGTCGCTTTCTTCATTCATCAAACCCTTAATGTTCCTTCTCCTCTAAGATCAACTTTTTTACTTTCTTAAGGAATTTGAAGCACATACACACACATGTGTTGATTTGTAGCTCCTTGAATTTTTTTTATTTGCGGCAGCTTAAAATTTGTTTTAAGCAGAATATAAATTTCAATTTCCAGGAACTTTATTCACTCTTTTAATTTAAGTTTTTATCGACCACCGAGCACTTTCACTTCCTCTAACCATATTTTCTGGTATTTATACTTAATTCGATTTGAATGGTCAGTGAAGAGTAAATTTTCGTAATTTCCATAATTTTGCCAGCGCGAGAACTTTTGATAAAATTTTTTGGTCATTTCACTGACCATGCCCTGTTTGCAGCTCTCAAGAAAACGGTCAAGAAAAAATTTTCATCATTTCGTGTGTGTGTGTCCAAGGAATTTTGACATTTTTGATACTTCACAGCCTGTTGCCACACTCTTTCCTCAAGGAATAATGGAACGGGCATATATTTCTGTTTTCTCTGAGTTTTCGTCAGTGTTGTCATCGAATATTCGCTTGATCCGAGTTAAGTTTAAAAATATTGTTCACTACTCAAAATTGAATTCGAATAATTTTAAAGTAATGGGGCTGGATTTAAGTACTTGCAATGCGTGCATACTTTCTTCAATCGGAACCCATATCCCCTATTAGGTACTTGCAGGTATTCAATTTTAAAATACTCCCATGGCATAATTATAAATTTTGATATGACAACCGAAAGTGAGCTGTTGTTAAAGAAAATAAGAAAAGGAGAAAGTCCTTTTTCTCTCGACGCGCGACTTGTCTATTGCTTAACTATATTCTAATACTTGAGAATTCCTGATATTGCACATTGGTACACGGACGGTTCAAGAATAGAAGACGAAGCAAGTGCCGGTGTATAAGGACCCGGCTGGTTAAACATCGTTATCGACGTTATCGACTCCCTGTTATATGTTATGTAGTCGACCACGTCGATAACTAAGTTTAACATGCAGTTAGTGTTAACCAGACATTGAAAAACTGGCCCTAAGGGCCGTTTGCACTATATCTGGTTAATTCTAACTCCCAGTTAAACATCGTTATCCACGTTATCGACACCAAGCATATAACATGTGATGGATAAAGCAGTCGATGTGCTTAACTCAAGGATGTAGCTCCAGTTAGCGTTAACTAGGTATTGGGAAAACAGCCCTAAGAGATAACACGAATTATTGTCATCAATACACCGCGGCGCGATATCTTTAAGCTAACGACTTCGCCTTTTCTTTTTGGCAAATCACTACGTTTGTGACAGTACAGGAACAGCAACAAATTGTCTATAGATTTCAGCCAAACGTAAATCCTCGTTTCTCACGTTAAATCAGGAAATAGTTACGCATTTTTCATGCTGCTCTTTTATGTAGCTGTTTTTACATACTTACTACTTTATTTGGGAAAACATAAACAAATTCCAAATAAATTGTTGCACTTTAATGTTGTGAACTTGAAAATATTGTTTTGTATTCTGCACGTACAAGAAAATATTTCCCACGCATAAATGTATACGTCTATGTAAATACATTACTTAAATAGAAGTGACTGAAACCCCTGCAGGAAACGCTTCTTATTGACATGGTTTATGTGTAAATCCATATATGTAATTGTCCTTTGACGGTATCCCTGTACCACAAGCAAATTTTTCATTACACGTTAAATTTTTAAAAGTAGTTTTCTAGAATTAAAGCAATGTTTTTTATGAATTCCAGTTTTAAAAAGTCTCAGTCATACAAATCCTTTCAAATTCATCCAACCAATGTTGGGGTTGTAACCAAGAAGAATACCCTGGGTATACAAAGAAAATGACAGATGAGATCTGACCCTAAACGATTTAAAAGACAATAGCTTTTATATCCGACAAATGTACCTCTGAGTCTCGCTGCCATCGTAGATAAAAGAGGGAATCGAGGCGTATTTTCCATGCGAAGAGCATGAAATGCTAGCCGACAGGAAAACGCCGGAAAGTTGTATTGGAAAGTTAAATACCATAAGGCCGCTGTAGCTGCGGAAGCTGGGTTCAACATCTTAAATTAGAAAAACTTGTTTTTAACAGCGATCGTCACTCGGTAGGCAAAGGCAAACCTCAGAGAATATTCAGCCATAAAAAATCTTCTGATAGAACCATTTGCCGCTCGGAGGCGGCGTAAAATTTTAGGTCCCTCTATCTGTGCTATAACATCAGGACGCATACCACAAATTGCAGAAGAAGCTAGGCCAAACACTTAGCAAAAGTGCAGGCGCTAAATATTTATTTATTTTTAAATTACTTGGATGTGGAGGAAATCGAACTCAAACTGTCAGCGCTAAGTACCTAACCTGACTTCGCGACTTACAGAAAGTTTCAATAGGGCGAATTCCCATAAGAGCACCCACGGCCACATTATGACCGATGTATAAAACATACTTCAACAAGGATGGAACACTTTCACAAAGCGGAATGGTAATAGAACAGAAACTAGTGATGAAGATGAACCTGAGCTCCACTTGAGGATGGATGTCCCACCACCCTCTTTAGACGAGGTATGGCGAGGAGTGGATAAGGTGTTAAGTACGATGAACGCATGCCTGTAGAGTCGAATTAAAGTCCTAATCTACAAGAAAAACCTCCCTGATAAACGCGCAAATACCGCGGGACCAGCTTCGTATCGCACAGGAGATCTGGTTGATGCGGATGGATCGCAACTGAATGGGAAGCTAGGTGGAGTTGTATTCTGCAAATAAATCTCCATCAACCTGAAATTTAGGCTACCGGATCATGGTACCGTTTTGGAAGCAGATGTAGCTGCAATAACCCAAGGAGACGGTCCCCTAATCTAACGATAGTAATAAATGTACATCTTGAAATCCAACGCGGAATCATCCTTGCCAACAACTGCTACTTAGCACTGAGTAGGCAATTGAGAACAAAAGTTCTCGCTGTACGTTGGAAAACCGCACTTCATAAGTCACTCATCATGCCCGTGCCAAAATTTGGACGAAAGAGGACAGGCTACAACTGGGTGTACACGTGGATGGCGTGCATATTCCGACTGTCAACAATCCAAAAACACTTGCAGTCACTTTCCAAAGCCATCTCTCCTACTCGTCGCATTAAACCGCTGCTGTCAGTAAAGTACAGAGCCGCAAAAACGTCCTCACATCGCTAGCCGCTAGCACTTGGGATAAAGATTAAGAAACGTGGTTGGCAAATAGAAAGTAATCGGCCGGCCGGTTTTAAAATATGCAGCGCCCATCTGGTTGCCGGGGACTAGCAGGATGCAGTGGGTGAAGCTATAGACCTGTCAGAATACAGCACTCCGAACAGCCACGGCATGCCCTCTGATATCACCGGAACGCCATCAAATGTTCCCCTTTGGGGAGCCCTCGCCAAGGCACATCAAAAGGCAAAAGGTCCAGACGTACTCAGCAACAGCAACAACCGAAGAGGCAGCCCTTGGAGTATTCGAGTATTGCAAACCATGAAACGATGAGCTGTATGAGTTTAGTGAATTAAAATACAGCAGCTGTGCTGGCTAGGGACTGCCGTTCGCATGGATACAGGACTTTCAGTCCTAAAAACATTGAAC
Source organism: Rhagoletis pomonella (assembly GCF_013731165.1). Classification (NCBI taxonomy): domain Eukaryota; kingdom Metazoa; phylum Arthropoda; class Insecta; order Diptera; family Tephritidae; genus Rhagoletis; species Rhagoletis pomonella. The sequence goes on from NW_023458565.1 coordinate 7,876,949, forward strand.
TCGAAGCCCGTAGGTGTTATAGCGAACCATTTTTTGCCAAGTTTTAGGGTATTATATTTGTTGTTATTTAATTTTAGTATTTTTTTATAAAAATATATTCCATTCTTTAATAAAACCCAAGTAATAAAACCAAGTAAAATCCAAGTTTTCAACTTTGTGCAATATTAAAAAAAAAATCAACAAACTTTCGTACAAATTTCGAGCTTTTTTAAAAATTCAAAAAAAATCAACTGCGATACAACTTGCACCAAAATTTTGGGCAATGCCCAATCGTGTGTCACTGCCTTTAAAGTGTGTAAAATTCTTGCACAAAGTTTGAAATGTGGATTTATGTGCTGCTGGTTATGTAATGCTCTAGACTTTTTTAAGAAAATTACAAACATTAAATAAACAAAAGAGAAATAAGCAACCCTGGTCAAAATGTCACTTAACTTAATCAGCTGACCTCAAGGCTATGTTGTTGTTTAACCGAGCTTCTTGTTTTACTTAAATTGAATGGGCTATGAAACTGCATACTCAGTGTATTTCTAAGAAATGTAATTTAAAAGCTCAAATTTTACGAAAATTTTGTCGAATTTTGCTAATTTTTGTACAAAGTCTGAAATTTTGTCTTACATGGTTTTTGTTTGTCCACTTTCATGCTAAAATTTTCCTTCCCTATTTATATTTTCGCCACTGTATAGACATCGTAGCAAAACAATGTACCACTAACTGGTTTTTGAATTAGTTCACTATACACAGGTATTCTTATAAACAGTAAAACTAACACGTTTGTATGTGCCTTTAAGATGTATTCCTAGATTTTATATGTGTAAAAATCAACAACTATGTACGGACATACATACATATGTATGTACATATTTAGCAAATAGTAATCTTCTGCAGCTTCCGCAAATTTCCGAATGCGAAACCATCCGATTGCACATCATTCACATGCACGACGTGGAATTTGTCATTACGTGCAAATATTTTGTATTTGCACTTTTCAACACGACCTCTGCAGGTTTCTCGAAAATCTCATTGACGCATGCAAAAATTTACTAGCGAAATGGCTTAAACGGTGTTGTTTGTTTCCATGTATGTATGTATGTCACTGTGTCAGCGTGCACTGTAAATACATTACCCATTTGTAAGCGATTTGTGTGCTGCCAAAACACTTGTCAACCGCCGCTGAACCACCGCTGTCGCCGCAGGTGCTCAGGCACAATAAGAGATCAGCAAAGGAGACGACGACGACACGGCAATGAGGGAATTCCCACCCAACTGACGGGCATATGTTGTACACATGTTGGCTGTGAAGCGCACAACGCGGCAATATTTGGAAATTCCTTACTTGAGTTGTTTGACATACTACTGCCCGAAGGCAGTGTGCGAGCAGCATAGAGTACATACTGCATTGCCTGTTTTATCCTTGCCATTCAAGCCGGGATCCTTCAACACAGTGCTACAAAGTGTCGCGGATTTTACTCACGCGTTTTTTCTCACAACATGAATATGGACCTCAAATGCGTGTGCATGTGTGTGGTGGGACTACTAAAGTCCAATATTGCAATCTTTCATTTGAATTCCACTTGCGGAAAAGCAATTTTCTCGTTGTTCAATGCAATTTGTAAATGCAGTTGGAAAACAAGACTGCAGACAAATTCATGAAGAGATGTACATAGGTACATCACCACACACACACATAGCGGCACTGTTTTATATGCAGCGGAACTTAGAACAAAAACAAAATCCTTTTCACATCCATTCGTGTAAAACACATAAAAGGTCTGATTATAGCAACTTAACGTAACTTACAGGTTGTCACTTAAAATTTTTCTTAAATGGATGTTGCTTATATTTGCACAAGCGAAAGTTAACGTTACTTAATGTCACGTCGAAGTCTGTTTCGTGTTGATTTTCTAAGTTCTAAGTTAAGTTGCCATAATCAGACCTTAAACCTCTATTGGTTCTCAACAACTTGTGAACATTTAGATGTGAATATGTGCAAAGTGTACGTATGTACGTGGTTTTCGCGCGTATGGGAAATTGCTTCGCATTCGAACAAATGTATGTTCTTGAGTGAAAAAACGAGTCCTAATGCAAACGCGTAGCAATGTTTCGAAATAAACCGTAGCACATAATCATAGAAAAAAAGTCACGAAAATTCGGAGAATCGCATAGAGTATCAACGCTTGCAAAAGACAGCGTGATACCTTTATGCGTAAATCTCCACACTACAAATAAAGATACCGATAAAATTGTTGGTACCTTGAAACTTATTTTACCAACTAACAGATCTATTCTGCACGTTACCGAAGATTTTGTAACCGGAAAATTGTATTACCAAAAAATGTTACCAGTTCTTGTCACTGCGATTCTAGGTACGTTGGTAATGCAGTTAAAATATTCAGCAATTCAGCTATGAAGAATTGTGCAAATCCTGGCATTGCATATTTCACGGGGCAATAATTTGTTACCAGCTTATGAGATGGTAACAAAATTTACCGGTAACAAGAGTATACAGAATGCGAAAAGTGTTTAAAAATTGACAGGAACTTTATTTACCGGTTACAAACTTTTTATTACCAGCGCAGAATAGACCTGTACGTGTAATTGAGGTGTATGTGTGATGCCATCTCCAAATCCATTCTAACTTATGCTGCACCCGTCTGGTGTAACAAGGCAAATGTGAGCTACGACGACTTGCCCGCGTGGGCACCACTGGCACGATGAGACCATCACCAACTGCGGCTCTCGAGGTGCTTCTTGACCTGCCTCACCAACATATTGTAATCAAGAAAGAGGCTCTTCTGTTCACAGCAAGGGTCAACTCAGGGAACAATGTAGAGGACAAGAAGCTTCTACATCAGGGTTATAGAAGAAGAAGATGAGCTTCGCATTAGCTTTTGTGGATCTCTGCCTTACGAGATTTAACTACGCACACAACTTCAAGGTATTTTTCCCATACATGAACAACTGAACTATTATCCTAACGCCTCCAAGGCTGACCACGCCGTCGGAGCAGGAGTGTAGGGAAAGGTAACTCAATCTTTCAGGCCGAGGTTCAACTATGTCTGAGGCAGTATGTCGAAAGTGGAGCAACCAGAAATCACATCTACATACCCTTGGACAGCAGGGCAGCGCTCCTCGCTCTTAAAGCCCACAAGGTCACCTCAAAGCTGGTGTAAGACTGCCTTCAGCTTTTAATACTTATCGCTTCCAAGAATCGGGTATACCCAATATGGATACTGGGACACAGTGGAATCAAGGGCAATAAAGTGGCAGATATTCTCGCCAGCAAAGGGGCTGCGCAGGGACCCTTTACTGGTCTACCGCATATATCAAGAAGGATAACCGGAGAACTATTTCCCCTCAGTAGGCATGAAGTAAGAGTATTTTAGGTTACTCTAGGGTATTTAAACACTTGTTAAACATAGACTCTGATCAGTGTAGGTTGTGGAACCAAGAACAGGAAACAGCAGAGCACATTATGTGCCCCACGACCTAACTGGCTTTCAAACAAACACCTCGCGAGGTTTCTTAGTAATACGTGTAGTCGAATAGAGGTTTGTTATAATAAATTGTTTCGGTCGCGTTAACTAGATGAGATATAACTTACTTAGCCTCAAGCGGTCCGCAGACCGCCTTCGGTCTACACGTGGCCCGAAGGATTTTGCCACCTTGCATTCCAAGGTATTCGCCCTGCACTCGCTGAGCTGACTAAACGCCCATCGGTCCAAAAGCAGACCGCACGAGAGCAGAGGAACTCCCAGACCTCATCTATCCGGAAGTAATTCCTCAAGGGTTCCCTGCCTTGCCAGCTCATTAGCCATGCAGTTTCCAGCGATTTCGCTCGGTGACCTGGAACCCAAATAAGCTTCACAGCGAAATAATCCTTTGCGGTCAATAAGGAAGTCAGACACTCCTTCACCATTTTCGAACGCACCGTCAACGAGCCAAGTGCCTTCATATCTGCTTGGCTGTCGGAATAAATATTCACTTCCTTAAAAAGTGTTACGCTAGAGAGCAACCAACCTGCCTATTTCTATGCAAATGGCTACCTAGTTATACCCTTTAATATATATCGTGGTATTATGATCGACGATAGAATTAACTTCGGTTCGCAGGAGAAATTTACGACAACGAAGGCTTCAGGGATACATATATGGTGCCCTCTCACGAATGCTACCTAACATAAGTCGACCTCGAAGAAAACAGCTTACTCTCTTGACGCGAGTAGTTATATTAGTACATACTTCTGTATGCAGCCCCAATTTAGGCAAGATTGATGGAAGTAAATTCATATCGGCGTCTCTATGAGGCGCTCCACAGGCTTTGTGCATTGAGAGACGCATGCGCATATAAAACCACGCCAGAAGAAGCAGCACTGGTTATCGCTGGTATGACGCCGTTTGATCGCCGAGCGGCAAAAAGAATGATAATGGAGCAATGAAGTAATCTAAATGACACCAACATAGCGACCGTAGTTAATGAAGAAGAAGGTACATCGTAACCAAAAAAGCAATATCGCTGGGAAAACTCCCCTTAATTAAAGGTGGGCGTATAACTAATACCGAATATACATAAATTGATTAGTCGAACACTTGGAGAATTAAAATACTGCGCCACCTTCTGGCGTTAACACCCTCTTGTTTAGTCTCGAACGGCGTGGTAGCTCCTTTCCAACTTGAACGGAGCAAAAAATTGTGCTCAACATCATTTTACATAACCATATTCGTTTTGAGGGGATCCCAAATTTAGGCATGGTGTCGCACAGGCAGGTTTTATTTGAACTATTTAGCTAAATGGGCCAAAGAGGTGATGTGTATCGATTTTTGCACTGAGATTCCAGTCATCGAGTATTTATTCATCGGGTCAGATATCTCACCGCCTTGACTCTTTCGGTATAGCTCAGCTGTCATGTGCGTAGCCTTTGGCTCCATAGTGTCTACCTGTGCTCCATATTTCCATTCAACAGCTGCGGGAGATATTCGCCGTACTATTTATTTTACGTATCACTGACGGTATTGGGAGATGGAAACTCACTGCTCATTTACGTCCGGGCGGTGAGGAGTTGCTTAAGTGTCGATTGCGAAATTTCTCAGCTGTACATTGTGTCTGCTACTTCGAAGCTTCCTCGCTCTACCTGGCGTATTCATAACAGTTTCATGAATTTAGTTGTTTCGTTCTTCTATCGGGGCACACCTAAGTAGTTCGATGGATATTTATGCTAGTGTCTGGTGCAACAAACTATCATGGGTTCAGCCTCTCTCCACATTCGGAAGTATTGTCGTGAAAGCCGAAATTTCCGACTGTTGAGACAAGTTTGCCTTCCTTGCTCAACGTGGCGTTTAAGTCGCCAAGCAGGATTTTAACTTCGGGAGGGGCCAGCGCCTAAATGCTTCTATCCTTGCTCTCCTAGAAATCATTTTTGATGTCACCGTTCTTTTATCCGTAGGGCGTGAACATAAACTATTGTTATTGAATTAGCTTAATCTCGATCCAAGATGTCGGGGTCTCCGCTTAACCACAAAGCTTGCGCCAAATTTGAAGGCCGTTTCGAGACAGCAACGGTAGATTCTATAAGCTGCATCGCCTTTTTTGTACTGCCGGCTTATATTTCTTGATGGTATCCAGCAATTGGATAGAGGCAGCCTTCGTATAGAGAGTCGCTATATTCCAGTTGCATGTCCATAAATCGTAGCCCTTGTTCCATCGGGTCGCAAATGTTTTCACCTACGCTAATATCTTAAGAACAGAGTTACCAATAGAGAATAATATGTACCAGGTATCTGATAAAAATTCTTCTCCCAAACTACTGCTGCTATCCTCTAAACGCCCTCATAACCTACTCTTCAAATTCCCCGTAAACACAAGTAAAATAGCCTATGGGCCCAACTTTTGGAATACCGAATATATTGTATGCCTTTCATTTTATCTATATATGGACTGATTTCTAGTCCACTAGAGGACCTGAATCGCAGCGGCAACATATAGTATCGCAAAAGAACTATGTTGCTGTCGTATGCAGATGATCGTCGGTCTGAAGCAAAGAGACGTAACCGCAGCGTTTTCCAGTTTATAATAGAAGCTAATGAAGTTGGTCTGGCGGTGAATGAATACTAGACAAAGTACCTCCTGTCAACATAAAGAGTTCACGCGTTTTCGAACACGTCACTATTGCCAGGTATAACTTATAAACACCACGTCAATAACGTCAGCCTAGAGATCAAGCGAAGAATAACTCTTGCCATGAGCTGCGAACTACTTTGGGCCCGGTAGGCAATTGAAAAGTAGAGCCCTCTCTCGTCGAACAAAAATTACGCACTACAAGCCTCTTGTCATGCCAGTTCTTCTATATTGCGCAGAACAATTCTACGCAAGATCTACGGTCCTGTTCGCAAGGACGACGGGTATAGGAGAAGATGGAATGGCGAACTGTATGAACTTTTTGAAGATATGGACATTGTTAAGCGTATAAAAAAGCAACGATTACTCTGGCTTGGACATGTTGGATGTATGGATGACGATGCTCCGGTGAAAAGATCCTTCGCCTCCGCACCTGAGGATGGACAACGAAAGCAAGGGCGCCCACGATGGACCTGTCAGCACTCGGAATGAGCAACTGACGCTAATTCGCACAGGAGAGAGGCGATTGGAGAACCTTTTTTGTGTCGGCCTAAACCGACAAACGGTTGTAGTGCCAAATAAGAAGAAAATGAGCAGTGGTCGAAGCTTAAAGGGAATGGGGTTCCCATAAAATAATGTTTAAAGAATCTGTCGGGTCGTGGAATATCATGTTAGACATTGTTCCGAAGACTCAAGTTTAGGAAGATTATTTATCCATGAACCGTTTTACTTTACCATTTTTTGGGGGGTTTATCAGTAAAGTCTAATGGTTTTATTTCGAGGACTGAAGAAAATCGATATCCTACTGTGTTAGTTGGGCCTTGGTATACTTTTATCCATATTCTGAACTCAAATGTTTTCATGGATCTTGTCTAACGAACCAATCACAAGCTCAATTAAAAGTTTACAATTTTTTAAATGTCATGTCATAAGCAAATATGTATTAGAGAAGATGTACTTCGCTAAAATACCCTGTGCATTATAAAGTGACTCTGCAATGTCAAAACTAAAAGCTGCAAGTACTCCCCAACCAAACTAAGGAATGCATTAATCAACACTCAACTGAACCCGACTATCGTTGCAATTAATTGGTTCAACGTTAAATAAGAAAGATTAGGGAGTGAGGTGAAAAAGTGAGAAAGGAGTAATGGGATGTCTGGCTTAAGGGTCATATTGGAATGTCATTTGTAAGACGATATCTTAAGCGCATATCAATTCTCACTATGTCAAGAGTTCGTGGATACAGACAGACGGACAGACAGCCAGCAGTCGCAACCAACCAACCAACCACCCACTCACTCAATGCCTACCAATAGCCATTGGGGGGACAAAAATGCAATAATAAGTCTGGGATTTGAACAGTAAGACAGTCAAGGCAAGCCGGTAGTGCAATTTCACGCGTTTCGTATTTCAAGTGCACAACATGTCATTGCAGCTTAACCGTTAGTAAGGCTACAGATGTGTGTTGTTGTGTGTATGTTGTGCATGAGTTTTAATACCCAATAGTACAGTACCACCCCTGGGATACGCAGCGCAATTGAAGTGAGGTAAATATGTCTAAATGCCACTTGCGGACATGTCTGCCATTAGTCTCGCAGAACTGTGGACACTATGCGCCTTTGGGGAGAGTACTTGGGAAGTTCCTGTGCAAAATAAAACGCTTTTGCATTGGAAGGGTTGACCGAACAGACTGAAGGCAGTCAATCGAGTGCGGGCATCGGTAGCTATTTGTATGAAAGTGAAAAATACTAAGAGAGAGAAAGACTAGTATACAGGATTATAGCCCAACAGCGACTGCAGCTGCTGCCTTAATGCAGAGTAGTTGCCAGTGTGCAGTGCGTGTATGTAATCACAGCAGATGTCACCCACAACCGTGCTTGTAACACGCTTCGTTAGACTAAGTTCACGCCGAATCCGCACAAATGCAACTCACTCGCCAACTCCGCTTCCTGCACTCACACTTCGGCGAAGTTGGTATTTTCTACTGACCAAGAGACTGTAGATGGGTGGGTAACCCGGACGCGCCAGACACCCAGACATGGCGTAATAAAAGGCATGGCAGCTGGCAACTCGACCCCCACCTAGCCAGCATTTGAATTATTAGACGCATAACAAACCGCAAATTAACTGGGGGTTATGCCAAGTTGGAGTAGTGGCATGCAACAGACAGCCAGCGGCGGCGTTGGTGCGGTAGATCACAGAGCAAAACATAGAACTGGCATAATCGGCATTGTGGGCATGCAATCATTCATTCACGTCCGTCTACTTGGTTGGTAGTTTTTAAACATTTTTTCCAAATTGAATTTTTCTGCGACCCCAACTTTATAGTTTCAATCACTGAATAAATACTTTATAAGCTTGAAAAATTATGCTGGATAAAAAGCTGTTTTGTGCACCCATACTCGCTGGTGAAGTTGAAAGTTCAAAAAATAAAAAAATAAACTGGAGATTATGACCAAAAGTTTAACTTCCTGTCTAACTTTCGTAATAAAACGCCCATTAGAAGCGCTTTTACATCAAGAGGAATAAGTAATGGCGCGGGAGTAGGGAGCGTGGGAGAGTGTAAGTGGTCACTACTGCCACATTAGTATCCGCAGCACTCAGCGCTCAAAACATGCAACACTCAACTCTTCTGCCTTCGCCTTATTAGTAGCAGCCAGCACAAAAGCATCCGGCGCCTAACATGCCACAAAGTTGCAACTAACTACTTGCCACAGTAATTAAAACTCCAATATGCCAAGTTGACTAAATGACACTTTGCTCGTTGGCTAGTTTACTCATTAAACCCAGGCCGCATTTCATTTTTTTTATTTTTTTTGTTATTTGTTTGCCAGAATATGAATTTTTCAATATGAGCGCGTTTTGGAGAAATTGTTTTCCTCTGCTCTTTTTGCCATTCAACTTTTCACTTATCACGCCACACACGAAAGCACACAATAAGCATCCGCAGTCGTCCAATAAGTCATTAAGTTATGGGTGATGGCGCTAAGTGCAACTGTACATACTTACACATCACGCTATAGTTTCCATTACACATGTCAACATGGCCGACGCTTCGGCCGTTCTGCACTAACCAATCAAGCAAATGTCCACAGCGCAAACAGATCCTTTCGCTTGAGTGCAGGAAATTGCAATACTTCTTTCCTAGGGCTAGTTACAGTGAAGTACCCTGCCGGCCTGCTTGCCGTGAAGCGTACTGCGGCAGCGATGTTTGTCACTTATTAAATTCAGTTCGCGGCGGAGTGCAACTGGGTCAAAAACTAAGCTATGCCAGCGGCCAATAAATGAGACGAGTTGTTAGTTTATGCTTGTGTTATTTTTCGTAGTTGGAATGACTGGGCATACAGAATTTTACAGTGAGCTTGACTGTGTCGCTTATGTAATCTTTTTAGATGATCGGGTTCGCGAGTCCATACTACCCTCAGTCCGCTAAGTGTTACGGGGTTTGGGAAATAAGGAAGCAGACTGAATCGAGTTTCGGTTCCGTTAGAGCCGGTTTTCGATTCTACGGTTCCGGTTCCTCGGTTCTGTACATCACTACTCCAAACGGCAAATGGATTTTATGAGAAGGCAGAAATACAAAACTCGGAGGTTTGCCATTGCCTGCCGAACTAATTAGCCACACGCAAATCGGTCGATTACAAGGATTCTGTCAAAGAATCGGCTGAACCTCTTATTTGCGCATTTTCTTCCATATAACACATAATCGAATTTTTTTTTTTTATGAAAAAGAATCCTCAACACCCTCCATAAAAAAAATCTAAAAAATCAACGGTAATTTTTAAAGACTGGAGACTTGCCATTTCTTAGACTACAATTGAATGGGCTACAGAACTGCATACCCGAAAATTTTCTAAATATTCTGATTAAAAATTTGGAAATTTTGATGACAATTTTTTGAAGTTTGATTATTTTTTTTGCACGCTTTGAAGCTCATTATTGTGGTTTTTGTTACAGATTGAACTATATTTTAAATGAAAAATAATAGAAATAAAAAAATAAACATCATTTGCAAACAATATCATTTTGAATTTTGTTTCTATTTAGTTGAACGCAGGTGTATATATATGTATGTGTATGTATGCATCTAAATTTGCGACAAACTCAAATAATAAGGCTGATTCGTGTCTATAGCCAATGGACCAGGTCCTAACGCATGAAAGTGCTGTTACAGCATTGCAAAATTGGAAAGCAAAATGTGAGCAATAGTTTGGAGTGTTTCCTTTTTCAACGACTTTTTCCCATATTTGTTATTGTTGAGTTTGACTTGGGTCGAAAGTATCCTAGTGGCTAGCAGCACACTTTGGTGTTGGAGCTTTTGGCATTTTTTCATTAATGTAAAGTCAAACACAAAGTCAAAAGCAAAGGCTGAGGATATTCTCATAAACTTTGTACATACGAGTAAATATGAATGTATGCATATAAATACATGCATACTTACTTTTATCATAATTAAGACCTTTATGATCAAAGGATAGCTTTAACTGAATAATTAAAAGATACTCGCAAAGTGATACAATTTTCTCACTAAAATTGTGTTATTTTTTCATTTCCACTTCATCATTTCGTAGAAAGATAACACTGTGAGACAAATGGTAGGGGTCAGTGATCGGAAAGGGTTCAAACTACCGGGGAAAGTTATATCGGTAAAAAAGAAGTTATACGTGTCCCGGCGTTTCGCTGGGTCACGTCTAGGAATCGAGATATATATATAAATATCATATAGGGGAAATTGTCACCTTTGGTGGTCTTTTTTTGACATAACTCGAGAACCACTAGTCCGATTTTGCTCAAACAAATTAAAAAAAATTAAAAATTACAATTCCTTTAATCTGTTCATATAATGTTTTTCTATATAATCAACAGTTTTAACAAAATTTAATATTTTATCCAAAAAATATTTTTTTTCTTCATACATTTACCGGCAAAACTGTTGATTATATAGAAAAACGTTATATGAACAGATTAAAGGAATTGTAATTTTTAATTTCTTTTAATTTGTTTGAGCAAAATCGGACTAGTGGTTCTCAAGTTATGTCAAAAAAAAGACCACCAAAGGTGACAATTTCCCCTATATGATAGTTATATATATATCTCGATTCCTAGACGTGACCCAGCGAAACGCCGGGACACGTATAACTTCTTTTTTACCGATATAACATTTCCCGTTGGTTTCATCCCATCCCGATTTTGACTGTCGCATAGTGTAATTAACCCGTGGACATTTTTAATCTTACATGTACAGTATATTTTGCTTTGCTGCATCTATGCTTAAGTGCACATATAAGATACCTACCCCAAAATGCGCATCAAAAGCATTATTTTTAACATTTATAAGGAAACTGCTCCGATAGATGCATTCAACATACCTGCACATTGGCGATACCTGCCTTAAAAATTGTGCGACTAGTATCAATTATCAATGAAAGTATTACGGTTACCTGCACTGGCCCTACAATTACCTAATTTTACAACCCTTTATTTATTTTGCTCATCTCGCAGAACAACGAAAATGGCTATCAATTTATGTAGTTATCATATAGATAATTAGATAACATTTGGTAAAACTTTCGCTTGCAGTAATTTCTACATGGTAAGTGCTCCGCCAATATTTGGTTTCATAGGGATTCGGATACCTTCCTCATTGAAGTAGTAAAGAAAATTAGCTTAAGTGCCTTTTTCGGTTACGTGCACAAGCTTTTCGTGCAAAGAAGGATGTGCAGCTAAGCAAAATATACTGTATGTATTTTTACTCATAACTTTTTGCTTAAAACATCATCACTACAAATAGAGAAATATTTTTATGAATATCTAAAATCATGCCCCTATTGCGAGTGTCGATAAGCAGAAGATAAACGACTATTAGTCGATTATCGATTATCCATAGTATTTTCAACGCCGTTTTCTCGTTCAATAAGTGAACCTGAGAATAGCTTACTGAACGAGAAATCGACATTCACAATACCAGGGAAAAGCAATAATCGAATAATAGTCAATTTTTTAGGACAGCTCAACCCCTGCGCCACCTGCTGGAAAAACAAACACATTCCGCGCTTTTCCTTTCAATCACCTTTCGAACAAAGGCAAGCACATGCTACATACAGTCGGTGCCAAATGTAAGTGTACACCTTGTTGTAATATAAAATTCACAATTATTTTCTTTAATTATTTCATTAATTATTTGTGAAAATATAGTTCATTCTATAACATAAACTATATAAATCAAAGTTTCACACTTTTTATATAAAGTTCACAAAAATTCAAACAATTTTCATCAACATTTCAACGTTTTTATCCAAAATTTTTTGAAAATTTTTGATTATTCAGTTTTGTAGCCCGTTCAGTTTTAGTAGAAAAAGTGCAAGTTTCAAGTCGCTAGAGATTACCGTTGATTTTTTATAATTTTTTCTTTTGCGGAGGGTGCGGCGCGTTTTCTTCCATATAACGCGTGATCAAACCCTATTTTTATGTGGAAGAAAATGCGCAATACCCTCCACAAAAAGAAACCTGAAAAGTCAACGGTAATTTCTAGCGACCTGAAACTTGCCCCTTTTGTTTTCTGAAAATGTTGAAATTTTGATGAAAATTGTTTGATTTTTTGTGAACTTTATATAAACTCTGATTTATATGGTTTATGTTATAGAACGAAGTATATCTTCATAAATAATTAATGAAAAAAATGTTGCAAGGTATACACTTACATTTGACACCGACTATATATTTATGATTGAGTAGTGAAATGAACTCAAATGGCACAAAGTGCCCTCATAAAAGGGGTTTCAAAATTTTATTGTGGCGTATATTTATATAGAATATCCCAATGGTTATATATTTAGATGTGCGAACGAGAACGAAACGAGCCTAATCTAATCTAAGTAATACTTTCATATTTGTTTGCAGAAAATTACTTCTGGTGGCTAAGCCTTTCATAACCATCCGACCGTTCTCTACCCTTTCAGTTTAACAGTAGACTTCAAGCTGATGTCCGTATAAAGAAGATAGCACTGCGCATGACGAGCGACATACCTAATCGCGCAAATCTTTATGAGGAAACCCACAATAAAATACCTAGGAGTGGCGCCAGACAAGCATCTTACTTTCAGCGCCCACTCGAGCTATGGGAGAGAGAAAGCGGCTTCAGTGAAAACGGGATTATCAATACGAGGGGACCGAAACTCTCATAGCGGGTATTGTTAAAAGCAAAATACTTTGTGCTGGCCTAATCTGGTAAACGCAGCACAGTGCCCAACATACTTCCGTGGAGTAAACTCTACAAACCGTTAGTGTGCGCTCCGTGTTTTCAGCGCATTCAGAACAGTGTCGGACGAAGCATCTTTCATAATCGCCAGTATGATACCCGTAGATATACTGGCGAGAGAATCGATGGTCCTTGCATCCTCGCCGCATGCTCTAACTCAATTAGACCCACGTCGAGCCCGGAAAAGCAGCCTTACGGAGTGGCAAAACAAGTAAGATAGTACGACTAACTGAGGTGCCTCGACAGACAGCAGCGTATTAAACCAACTGAAAGCGTAGCCGCGGATTAGAACCAAACCACAAAGTTCACCAACCAAAGCGTTGACGCGGACTGGAACCTAGGCCACTCCAGCAGTCACGACTTTGAATTTCATGCACCCGACGAGCAGGTGCGGTGCGGCTTATAAACAAGTGCTCCCAGCCCGCATCTTAAAACTAAAATTCCTAGGCCGTTCCAGCCGTCTAGGTTGTGGGGTCTCGAAATTCATGCACTCGAAGTATAGGCGCGGATTAGAACCTTGTGCTCAAACCACCCAACGAAAAACTTGACGGTGGTACCGGGGAAATCGGGACTTGGACCGTAGGAGATTTAGTTTGCGTTAAAAATAGTGTATTTTCCTAACGAGGTTACTGCAAATTTTGTCCGCAGCACCAGCATGTGACTATTTGATCCACGTGCGCCACCAGACGCGAGTCGATATATAAATCCGTTTGTGCGGTGAGCAATAATTCGCAAGGGGCGCCTTCAATATATAGAAATGTCATCACCTTTATGTGTTCTATCTTAAGTGAGTGAGTTTATCTAGTGCGGTGTTCTATTAATCTCAAAATGCAAATACGACAGACTTAAAATACGTAAGTTTCTATATGCTATAAAATCGCCTACTTAAAACGTATGCGTCGTAGCACGAAGACAGCGCACATTGCAATGATTCTTTACTCAACTGGGGCTGCCCCACAATACCAGTTTGGGACGACTCTTCATACAAATTTAAACCAAACTCTTATACGGCGGTTTTTCTATAGTATAAATCGAACAACGTTGAACTCAAATTGCAACATGTTTGAAAGCATTTAACAAAAGCGAAGAAAATATACTTAAGTATGTCTACATATACATACATATATTTATAGGTGGAAACAGAGAACATGTTCTTTGTGGAAATATATGCACATTTAAACATACCTAGTATATATGTAGGAAGAAGTGTATGGGTATTATATCAAAATATCGACATAAATTTGAACTCAAAAAATAATGGAGTCAATTAAGTTGCAATTTATTAAAATTCAAATAAATAAAAAGAATTAGAAAATAAACCCTTAAAAAATGAGTCATCAGTATTTAAATCAATTTTATTTCCACTTGCACTTTTATGTTTATTAATCTTTTCTATCTATGGGACCTAATCAATCAATCAATCAATCAATCAATCAATATGTGTGTTAGTGCGCGCTTGTATGCGTGACTGTATGAAGCTGCTTGTGTGCGTAGACTTCCTTCCGTTCCAACGGTAAATATGCGCTTGCAACTACAACTTATTTGAAGACTACACACACACACACGCACACACAGAGAACATGCCAAGAGGAAGGCAGCTGGTGTCGGTAGGTAACAGCTGCCGTTTGGAGTGTGCCTTTTAAAGTATCCCAAAACATGTAAACGGATATGGTACAAACACTTGAGTATGCAAGCGAAGCAGCAAAAAAAAAACACACACACACACGCGCGCGCACACATATGTATTTACATAGGTATTAGTTCATAAAGTGCATTGCATGCAATGCAAAGGTATGAAGCGACGACGTTCACAGATGGGTCGGCGGAAGCAAGCAAGGTGCAGTAGCCAGCGACATATCGGAATCCAAAGCAAAAGCAGAATCGAAAAAAAACCATCTACGGCCAACATGTATGGAACGCTCAGCTGTTTTACCTTTGGCAAAGTAGCTATAAGATACAAAAGAAATTCTGTATGAATCGCGCTCGAACGCGCCGAATTGGACGTCCGATCAGCCAGCCAGCTAACCAACCGAACAGAGGCAGAAACAGAGAACCACCAACCAAGCAACCAAGCAACCATCCAATACTAGACAGTTGGATTTCGATTTGGTATTTGAGGGCCGGCAACATGAAATTCACAAACAGTTGCGTGCGGAACGCGAGCGAGTTTACGTAGTGGATTTATGTATTATTTATAAACGGATTGGTTGATTGGTGGTGTGTAGCCAAATGAAATTACTCAAAATTTTGTGTGAGCGTACGAAATTTCATCAAAAACAACAACAAAAAAATGCATTAGCGCGAAATAACGTAAAATAAAAGTAAAATAAATTTAACTAAAAATTTTGGAGCAATTAGTTCACTCAAACGCACAACAACAACATTTACTCAACGATTTCCCTTTCACTACGCCTACGAAAATTCTGAAGAAAAAAAAACAAAAAAATACAAAATTCTGAAAGAAAATATAAATATCCCGTTCAAAGAAGAATATCAAATCAGAATTAAAAATAACAAAGCTAATAATGACAAAGCCACGTGAATAAATACGCTAGCTAGCGTTTGTATGTATTGAAAAATTTATTTAAAAGTGCAAATAAACTAACTGAAATATTAGCAAAAAAGCTTTAAAAAGCAGAAACGAATTCTGCCAGCAAATGAAAGCGAACAAATTCACAAAAGAGCAACAACAATAGTAACAAAATTATTGCACACAAAAAAAAGTGAGAAATGAAATTTTGTGAATACTTTAATTGCCGTCTTTTTCATGAATTTTGAATTATGCGCCAGCAAGTTGGGGTGGGCAGCGGCAACGGTGTGCATTCAACAGCAGCAACGGAAGCTCTGAGGCACGCAATCTAAAATAATTGCTTGGCAACAAAAACATAAACAAAAACCCAGAAGAAACACTATTCAGCAAAGGACTTGAGAGTGCATTGTGTGGCAACGGCAGCGTCAGCGTAAAAGTGCAACGAAAAAAAAATTAAAAATAAGGCAAGCAGTAAGCTATTGTGTTGCCAGAACTAAAAAGGAAGTGTCGAAAAAGTATTGTAAAGAAACTTCGGAGTGAGAAATAATAAAAAGGCTGCTTCCGATAAAAAGAAAAAAAAACAAAACAAATAAGTGTAAGGAAGCGCTCTAAAATTAACAGCAGTGGTGAAAAATAAACCAATTTGAGAAAAATATATCCAAATACATTCGAGCGAATGAAAGTTGGCAAAAAGCACACTTTGGATTACAGCAAGCAGAAGGCAGATAACTTCTTTAAATAATTAGGTGAGTTTGAATTTAATGCAAAACAATATTGAGCTGATATAATACAGAAAAATTTTAACAGGCGATTATAATCTGCGACATAGAAACTTAAAGATTTTTTCTTTCCAAAATTACATAAAAATTTAAGCGACAAACTAAATACATAATTAGGTATTTCAGAAACTATTAATTGCGCAAACTTCTAATGTCAAACCTTTTTTTTTTAATAAAAAAATTATTTTGCTTTTTTTGGGCTAATCATAGTCAAAAATATTATTTTAAACTATTGTCGTTTTCCACAAAAAATATTACATTAATAACAGCCTCCAGCTTAATAAAAAGAAAATTTAATACATACTAAAATAAAATAATCGTAAAAAAATATTTTTAAATTTTTTCTTTTTCCTATCCTCTAATAACGGATGAAGGAGCAACTTTGCGATCAAAAATAAGAAATTCCCTTCCTTGAAAACAGCTAAAGCCGGTTAGCTAGGCTTTTTACTGAGATTCGACTAACTTTAAACCATAAATTGTACTAAATATATTATAATAAACTTTTGAATTTTCATTCAGAATTTTATACAAATGTAGAAAATCGACATTTTAAAAACATTAAAATTTCATATGCTGCTTCCAAATGAGCGAAAAAGCTTTTGTTATGACTTAAGCTAGGATTTGAAAATTTTCTATTATTCTATAAGACAAATAATTAAAAAATTTTAAATTTTACCTCCCGAAAACCAGTGTACGAAAATAAACTATATTGTACGTTACTATTTCGTTTCGTTTATTACTTTAACAGTTCGGTACAATACGAAAACAAAGCGGCTGAGTTCACTTTGGCGATAGTACACTACAGTAGGTAGTAGTTACATACGAAACAACAAACGAAATGAATCGTGCAGAGAAAAATATATGTATGTATGTACATATATGCAATAACTAAATACAAAAAACGAATGGCTGCAATGAATAAAAAAAAAATGTTGCAAACGTTTCTCGTTGGGGAAAATGACAGTGAATCTTACAATTTGTTTCTGACTATGTTCAAAACTGTACAAAACCACAAATGATATGATGATCGATGAGCAAATGGGAATTGTTTTGTACAGTTTATTTTCGTACCCTGCCGAAAACATAAAATTTTTACAAAAAAAAAATGTTTGAGAAAATTTTAATTTAAAAATTATATACCTACTAACATATAAAAAAATATATATTTGGCGCTTACACATTCGCTTATTCTTTGGCTGAGCTTCTCCTCCAATTTGTATTATGCACCGTAATATAAAAAAGAAATGCAGGGACCTGCAACTTTACGCGGCCTCCGAACGGCGAATAGTTTTATTAGAAGCTTTTTTCAAGTCACAAATGCACTCGGAGGTTTGTCATTGGCTGCCGAGGGACGAGCGCTGATAGTAAAACTTTTTCTTATTTTAAATGTAGCTCGAGTCAGGGAACGATCCCGCAGAAAATCCTAATTTTAAAAACATTTAATTTCATGCGCTTTCGAAGACAGCTAAAAAGTATTTGCTCTGATCTGATATCAATTCATCGGAATATTTATATTTCTTTTTTATTTATGTTACCAGATAATTTTGAACTTTACAAAATATTAAATTTCAGATTCCTGTGCGAATAGCCACAAACTGTTAGTTGTAATTTTTAATAAAGAAAAAATTTAAATTTTTATAAAAAAATTTTAAGTAAGAAAATTTGCACCTGTCTAATTAAATACCTTTTTTAATTGGCATAATTCATTGGCCGATTTTCCGTACCTCAAATTACTGTGAAAATGGAAACTAGAAAAATATTTAGTACAATTTTTACAATTCATACAATATTTCAAGACTTTGGAGGCATTCAAGCCTTTTCCCAGTTTAAAGGAATACCCCTAACAAATTTTAAAACTTTAAAATTTTTTTCTTAGCTCCCCTGTTTAATTTTGTTAATTATGCTTTTGATTTACCTGAGCGCAAGGCGTCCAAGTGCACCAATGTGCCGAGCCGCTGTCTATTTCCCATATTTGTTCACCTGCCCTAGGGTACATTTAAAGGTAGTTTCGAACTGAACATAAATTGAGGCTAACGACCCGCTACAGTTCTCGACAAGTTGCGACCAAACCGAGGAAAAGGCGGAAGACTGAAATGCTATACCTTGCCATCTGAGAAAATATGTTCACCTGCAATCTCGGTCTTAGTACCAGCTCACTCCTCAAATTCGGTTACTGCGACTGGGGAATTTCGTGCGGGGTTTGCTTTGGTTCAGTTCCTTGGTATGATCTTATTGGGATATACATAGTTGCTGGACTATATATATATATATAAGTACAATCCTTAGGTTCAAATCCCATTTGTTGCCTCAAACGGATTTCGATGAAGCCGAGAGCTTTGAAAATGTGGTCCCATTTTTTAAAACCAAAAAAAATACATTGGTACTAATTTCTTTCTAAGCATCCAGATTTCACCTTAACTGCATACACAATTAAAAGAAATGCATTTCCCCCTTTTTTTGATATTTTAACATTACTTTGTTGCATGTAAAGTTGCCCTTAATGACAGAGCCGGGAACCGCTTGTGTTGATGAGCAATCAAAAGTGTTGCACATTAAGCGCGCAATTGGCAACGCCAACGGCCGCTGCTGCATGCCGATTTGCTTGTGCACCAGCTATGTACGTAGCTAGCCAACCCACCTGCTTAGTTGACATTCGATAAAGCGCGTTATAGCAAGTGTAGGCAATAAAAAAAAATGCGCACAAATATTCGCCGCAGAAGAGGGGACAAGCAAGCAGCGAGCTGTTTTTGCTGCCTACACGCAAATTCTTATTGCTATAAAAATATGTACATATGTCTGTAGGTATGTACATATGTATGCAAGCAATCTCACAAAGCAGTCACAAATGTGTTTATGAGCAGCGGCAATATTTGCCAGTTGAGTTGCATCGTGCAACAAGAAGTAGAAGAAGCAGAAGAAGAAGAAGAAGAGCGCCACAAATAAGAATGTGAATGCAAATGAATTCAACCAATCGACCCAACTGAGCACAATGATGATGGCAGCAGCGTTGATGGTAACGGCGG
The DNA here is from genome assembly GCF_013731165.1 of Rhagoletis pomonella. Taxonomy (NCBI): domain Eukaryota; kingdom Metazoa; phylum Arthropoda; class Insecta; order Diptera; family Tephritidae; genus Rhagoletis; species Rhagoletis pomonella. The sequence goes on from NW_023458565.1 coordinate 7,896,650, forward strand.
CGACTGCAATAGCGATTATGCGTTTATTGACTTTTACAAAAGTGGCCAATGTTGTATACGATTATGTTTTTCCGCCAATATTTGTAAATACATATAGTATGCAAGTGAATGGGTGTTATTTGTGTATGTGCATGCGAGCGAGTGCACAAAAACAAATTGGTAACGCGCGGAAAATGTAAATAATTTAGTATAGAAAAAAAAACGCAAAGCAATAATAAACATAATGAAAATGTTAATTCTCACAGCCGGGGCAGATAATGAAAACACACACACACATAAGTAGATGCATGCATACATATGTATGTAAATCGCAGGCGATTTCTGCGCTAATACTCGGCTAATGTCAATTGGACTGCTTTCGCGAATATACAAACATACTTATACGTATGTATGTACATATGTATTAATTTCCGTACATACTTATGGGTCAATCCTTGTCAAATCGACCAATGATTTTGAATGATTAAAGAAAGAAAGTTATGAAAAAATCGAAATCTTTGTAGCCCTCAAAAAGTCGTATGTTACAGAAATGGTTATGGTCACGTTTTTAGATGATATTTGCTCTACATAAACACACAATCGTATCAATAGCACGCCCATTTGAAAATCATCCAGCCATGTTTATTTATTTACATATAGAAATTTTCAATTAAAATACAGTTCATTCTCTAAAAAACCCATATAAACTCAAGTTTAAAACTTTGTACAAAACTACGAATAAATGCAAAAAAATTTCACCCAAATTTCAAACTTTTTTCTCTGAAGTGTTAGAATGTATATCAACAAAATCAAAAAAAAAAAAAATAAAATAAAAATGCAGGCTGAAATTAAAAAAAAAAAATTTTAAGTAAAAACTTATAAAAATTTTTAGCTTCATTTTTTATACAATATATCTTACTCAAAAACAAATTTTTTTTTAGATCTGCACAAAGTTATGCCGAACAATTTTTATTTAACTTAAATTTATTAAAAAAACGAATGGTACAATGTCAAAATTTATGAAAGTTCTATATTTTTGAACATGTCAAAAACTCTTATATGTACATAGTTACAAAAATGGTTCTGGCGTCGTTTTTTAGGTGATATTTGGTTTACATATACAAATACATATATTAAGAATCAAAAAGCAAAAAATTTTAAGAGTTTTCATATCAAAAAAAAATCATAAAAGCAAAAAAATATGAAAACGTTTGGCTCAGTTTTTTACATCTTATACAATATCTCCTACTGTTCTTAAAAGGTCCTGAAATTTTCAAGATATTTTTTTAGAGCCATCAATTTTTGAAAGTTGAAAAAAGAATTTTTTAGAGTTCTGCATAAAGTTATTTAAAACAATATGTATTTAATATGATTTTTTTATTTAAAGTTTGCTAATTTTGTTATTTAAAGCTCAAAAATTTGTTTCTTAAAAACACACTTTCTTGAAAACTTCAGGATCTTTTAAGATCAGTTGGAGGCATTGTGTTAAAACATTTAGCCAAAAAAATTTATACGTTTTTGCTTTTACTATTTTTTTAATTTCAAAATTCGGTAATTTTTTTTCTTTTTTTTTTATTAATTACAGTTATTATATAGCTCCCAATGCCATCTTTAAAACGAGATCAGAACCCTTTTTGTAACTATAATATTTTTTCCAAAATCCGGGAAATTTTTAAATTTTTAACTTTTGAAATTTTTTGTTTCTTTTGTTTATAACTATGTACGTTATATGATAAAAGAAAAGTTCTGACCAAAATCCGAATCAAAAATAGTCCTTTCCAATCATTGGTCGATTTGGCATTGATCGACCCATGCATATCTACATACATACATACACATATGGCTAGATTGCTCGTAGCTAAGTGACCACCGTTCGTTTGGCCGCCTCATTAAGGCAACAACAACTATGCATAGTATAATAAGAATGGCCAAAGGCGGCGCCGCCGGTAAATGCAGCGGCTTTTCGCCTAAATGTATGTATGTATGTACAAATGTATGTATGCATATACGAGTATGTACGTGCAACTGCTTAGCGGTAACCATTTCTGCCATTTATAGCACAATTTTTGCATTTATGTGTGCACATGCCTGCATTTGTAAATACATACACAGGTGCATACACTCGCATACATAAGTATGTAGCAGGAAGTTGCTTACTCTCGTAGATACTCGTACGTGCAGCTAATTTGAATTTGCAGCAACAACCAGAATTGCTATATCTACAATTGGTGCATTCAATTATCATTACAGTTGTTCAATTGCTGTTTGGTGGCTTACACACATATATGCACTTATGTACATGCATATGTGGCACGCAGTTAGGCGAAGGTCACGGAATAGAATTGCAAGCAAGATTTCGCTTGGTTTTGATTGCATTGAGGTAAACGGGTGTGCGCTTGCAGTAAGCGGGACAAGGAAAAATTTAGAAAATATGCGTACGCGCTTCTGGCGCTGATTAGCTTTTTTTGCGTAGAGAAAATCAGAACTTGAATGTTGGTTTTTCGTTTTTTGTTAAACTATAAAATTTCTTTTTCAGAATTTAAAGTATAAACCTTTGAGGAACATGAAAACTTATGGATTATTTTCTTGGAATGAAGGAGCTGGTCTTATTTACTCTGAGATATGAACTACCTAACTATAGCACGATTTCTCCCCTTTGCACTATGGGTAATTTGGTCAGTTTTTGTGACAAAAAAAATTTATTATTTAAACTTTTTATTGATTGGCAGTTGGTTTCCCAGATTTTTGCAAAAACAAAAAATGTTAACCCTTTACGACCGATGGGTGCAAAGAGGTCGCTTTTAATTTGAGTTTGAAAAAGTTTGAATGCTGTGTTTTCTAAATATTTTTAACAAAAAAGGCACCTAGTTATAAAAACTATTTATACTGTAGCTATTTTTGTATTGTTGCTAAATTTTCTTAATTTCAATAGAAAACCTGAAAATCCCAAATTTCCCAATCTGTCTGCTGAAAACGTAAAAAGAGCAGCCTTTGTAGCATTTTGTTTATTTTCATTGACACTGCTGGCAGTATCAAGAATACCTACTGGAATCAATGGTGCTCTCCGGACCACACCTACTGTAGTGCTTAACGATATACATTTGTATATGCCGGTAGACATGTCCAATAAGACAGCTGCAGTCTGCTCCGACATCGTTCCACTCGGCAATTTTTGCAACTTTGACTTGATGCCAGAAGATACAGATCCCTACACACTGCCTCTACGGAGTGAATGGATGAGTGAGAGTCTCTGGAGCTCCAGAGCTTACAGTATATAAACATATTCACGAACATCTCGCAGTTAGAGCTGGATCGTTCAATCAATAACTCTCTGTTATTTGTTGGGGTTGGTTGATTCTTCCAATCTTAATTTTTCAAATTTGTGGAAATATTATCCATCAGAACAAGAATGAAATACATATGTATTTTAAGTTTAAAAAATTTTAATTTTTTTAATTTTTTATTTCATGATTTAATAATTATTTGCACTAAACTATTTCGCATTTACACACGCGCAACACTCGAATCAAAGCTATTTTTGCACTCACAGCATTATGTGCGCGTGAGTGCCGTCAAGTGTGGAAAACTAACGAAACGCAAGAGCCCATTCATTTTTTAAGTGCAAAATCGCGTTGCAACATTTAAGCAGCAAAAATTACAACAAAACAATATTTGTAATAATTAAAGTTTTTGCATTGCATACTAGGTACACTTTTTGCACATCTTTGTTATTTGATATGATTTTTTGTTTTTTTTTTTACTCTAATAACTTTATTTTCGAGCACACTTGAATAACTGCAGTTGCTTTGCTGATTTTCGAAACAATTATTATTTTTAAAAAAGTTTTTTTTTATGGCTTCAACACACATTTTTTTATAGATTTATATGTACGTATGTACATGTACATATGTATGTATGTACTTGCATATGCAGTTTCATATTTGTTGTTGTTATTGCTGTTGAAGTATTTGGTTTAGTTTGGAATTAATTAGTTGATGGCAACGAGGTGCAGCGGACGGACACGCAAGCGTGCAGCATGGCATGCTCGTGCAAAGTTTTTATGTCTCTATGTATGCACATACGTACGTACATGTGTATATAAGTATGCATTTATACGTGCATCTTTTTATGCCTAACATGCCACGCTAGCTGCATTTTTAGAGTATTTCTATGCTGCTAATTCGATGAAGATATTGCCGTAAGCTTTTTATTGCGATAAAAATTTGACATGCTGTTGGTTTTCATTTTTTATGTTTTTAATTGTTGTGAAATTTTTTATTTGTTTGCGCTGTTTTTTCCTTCTGCCCGCAATCACTCTAAAGCAAAGTCAAATGCTTCGCTGATTCTACAATTTCAATGAAGTAATTAATTAATTAACGAGAATCAACTTTATTGCGGTTGCTGCGTTGTTGTTGCTGTTCTGTGGGTGTGTGTGTTTTTGCAGTCACTTATGGTTTTTAAGGACTTTATAAACTATTTTTGTATTTTTTAAAACATTTTTTAAAAAAAATTTAAAAGCCCGTTTTTTTACCAAAGAAAAACAGCTCAAAATCTATAGGAACATTGGCATGCACAAATTTTGATAATAAAGACTTTTAATAATATTCTGATAACAAAAGAAATTAAATTCAGCTAAAATTCCTTAACAAAAAGAAAATCGTAAAAATCAATGAACACAAATGGGTGAAAAAAGTTTAAGAAATTTACATCATCAGGCCTTGAGGGCCAGAGTAGCGTAACTGGCATTTCAAAAAAAGATGAGGTACGCCTTAAAATGCATTACTAGAATCGAAACGGTAGTAGCCTGGGGCACACACCTGAGGTGCAATGAACTTTTTAGTAAAAGGCCGCATTTATTTTTTATATATGTATCCTTCTTTCTAATATTACTAAACTTTTTTTTTTATAGATAAGCTCCTCTGGTCCTCATGGCTTCACATAATGCCGCATATTTTTTTCAAGAAACCTCCAAAAAATAAATTCCAAAAAATCTCAACAAAAAATTTTAAATTTTATTACATATATATTTGAAATCAAGAGAATAAGTCAGCATTTTTCCGATATGGCGAATTTGATGCAGTTCAACAGAGCTTCATTGAACCAACCGAAATTCATCAAAATTGTCATATCGAAAAAATGCTGTTATGTCCTTGGGTAATTAACCGATTTTTATTTTGTTTTACATGTTCTATACATACATAGCGGACCTTCATTAAATACTTTTAAGAAACAAAATATATATTATCAAACAAATTTTTTTTTTCCAGTTTGTTTCCCAATATCATTGAAAGCTTAATACCCTATTTCCACCAGAAGCTTAACTGCAGTTAAGAGCTCACGTAAGGTAATAATAAAAGAAAGGAAATGCAAGTTCCATGAAATTTAATTTTTGCCCTTTTCTTTCGTTTCCTTTTACCTAATAGGTTGAATTATCCCCTTCGAATTGTAATCTTCATTTTCCAAAAGGCATAAACTGCAGTTAAGCCTTGGTGGAAATTAACTATAAAGCTCCAAAAATGCATAGGAAAAATTCCTTGAAATATGTTGTACTTATTAATATTTTTGAATAAGCGTTTAGCTTAAAAAGCTTTAGATTTTATTTAACCAAATTTATATGCATGTACGTATATGTAAATTTAAAATTTTGTAAGTTTAGTTTTTTTTTCAAAGAATTAGGTTTTTTAGAAGATTGAACTTCTAAAATTATTTTAAGCGATTCATTTATTCTTGAGTAACTGGGATCGGCAGAATCGAAAGTAGATCATTTTATTTATTGAAATTTCCTGGTTTTTTTCCAAATTTTAGAAACAATATTTTTATGTATTTTATTGCAGTATGAACCATATTTTTTATAAAAAATTAGCGGAGAAAATTTAAAAAAAAGTTGTTGCATTTATTATGAAAAATTCGCGATGCCAATACTCTTTTCCGGCAGTGTATGATTTCATTTTCTTGGTTATTCTTTTTTTAAGAATGCATCGACTTTTTCGTAAGCTTTATCCTTTGAATTAGGTCTAGTTTTTTATGTTCATATACATACTATATATGTATGTATGTATTTACGTACAAATGATACGATTAACCTAAATGGACCAGATGTGTCTTCCGTTATGTAGCCACATGTTTGTACATAGATATGTATTTAGTGATATAAAGACTATCATGCGTGTCCAAAGTTTACATCAAAGCAAATGCCTACTTCTATTAAATGACCCAATCTATATGCCATTTTTTGTACACTTGTCTCTCTACATATACATATACTTATGTATGTGTGTATGTCTTATGCTCGTAAACATGTAGGTGTATTAACGCATAACTCATACACACATCTTTCTGCCTACAATTTCTGTACAACCAAAACAAACCATAACAAATCGAGGCGGCGCGTGCGCAAAAGACTGATTTGTTGCCACAACAGCAGTAACAACAAACAATACTTAACATTTCGTTGTACTATGCGTAGCAACAAGATTCACCCAAAAAACCAACCAACAATCTATACGTTACCAAGCAACAGCCATAAACACATACGCACTGGTGTACAAACCAGAAAACAAAGTCAACAAATTTTTTTCTGCTTTTCTCGTTTTTGCTGATTTTATATATTTGTTTTTTGTTCAGCCCGCTTATTGTAATTGAAACGAATGCGATTAACATAATTTACTTAATATTATTGTTGTCACACAGCAGCAAGTAATTGCATACATTGCTGTTGTTGTTGTTGCTATCACTGCTACTGCTATTGCTGCTGTGCCACTAAGCGTTGCCCATTTGTGGAGGAGAATCACAATAATTGTGTTGGTCAAATTACATGCTGTGAGTATCTGTTAGATACTTATTATATGTATTTGAATGCATGTTTGTACATACATAGATACATATATGTAGATAATCACACCATATGTACATATGTGTGTCTACAAAGCAACATTATATGGCTAACAATAATAAGACCTTGATGTTGATTTTCTGCAAATAAAGTAGCAAAATTCAAAAAGGTTTTTTCTCGTTTGTATTACAATTTGTTAGCGAAGATTTTCTAAAGTGTTTAACAACAGCGCTTTTGAAATTACATATGGATGTACATATACATACATATGCATACATATATTCGTGCCATGCATACCTACATACATATGTATTTAGATATATACTTACAACATACAAACGCACATGGGGTATATGAGAAGCTCTAAACCATCCACAATTTTGTGGGTAAATGATGACAATAATAATATTTTAAATGGACTCTAGCGTAGCCAAGCACCTACAGCAAATATGTATGGAAAAACATGTACGCTTGTGTACACAAACAGATATGAAAATATGTACACTAAAGTAGGCGTTTAATAAAATAAAATGCCCTCATAATGTTAGTATAATTAATAGTGTATTTTAGATTTGAAAAAAAAATGGAAATGTTTAAATACCGACAATTTGATAAGTTAGTGACTTTCTGAACTTTCAGCAGAAAAATCAGTTCAATCATTTCAATCAAAAATAATTTACAATTTTATTACCAACCAAATTTCACTACCAAATAAAACATTCGTCTTATGTAACCTCAAAAACAAGTTGAAAATCAAATGTTTAGCTTAAATTTTGAAATTAAATTAATATGTGCTCACCGAATAAAAAATAAAATGTTGATTTAAAAATTTTCTTAAATTTGTTTCTTCAGTTTAGTTGTGTTCTCGTTGCTGGCTATAAATTTGTGTAGAGTATTTAAAAATATTTCAAATTAAGTTTTTAAGCTAAATCGCCTTTAGCTTTTTCCCCACAGAGACATTTACGAAATTAAAACGGCTCCTGTCTGGCGACAACAGCCGATAAAAGTCATACAGATCTAAAAAAAAAAACAACAACAATAGAAAGGCAATTCATGAAAAGCACAAAAAAATGGCAAACATATTTCATAGATAAGTCAAAGACAATTAAAAATATAAAATAATATATACTAAATCTGTACGTTTAATATTTAAAAGTGAAACCGAAAAGAAAAACTGCCACCACCCACGAGAGCTGTGCGGATGCTCATAAATTTATAGCGCATATGTAGGTGTTTACATACATATGTATGTATGTATGTAAATATGTATGTAGTATGTACGAATAATAATTATGTAGATATTAGCGTGCAGACAGTACTTTTTTATTTTTTATTTTTATTTTTTTGCTATTGAGTCAGCAACCCAAAAAAAGAAGCGGCAACATCAGCGAATAATGGCAATAAACTCGGATGCGCACACACAGTGCTTTGCTGGGTAACAAAGCAACAACAACCACACAAACAAAAGAAGTGAATTAAATTAAGAAAAGTACTCCCCCCAATTATTGTTAAGTGTGATGCTAAAGTGCCGCATTGTTGTACATAAATATACACAAACATAGGAGTATATTAAATAAATGAGCAACAGAAGTGTATAAGGGGAATCTCCAAGAATTTTTAGTTCATAAAAGCGTCTGTATGCAGTATGGCAATGTAATCAAAATTGTAACTTTATAGATATACGCGCAAAGGCTTGTTCATAAATTTGTTTATTTGTTTTCGAGAAATCTTTCGCAATCTCAGCAATTCTCGAGTACAACACATTGCCCTTCTGCGTGTTGTCTATAGTGGAATTCCCAATGGCCACCTCTTTGGCGGACAGAGTGGGCATGTAGGAATTGGGTTAATTACAAATAAATAACATACTTTTGATTATACATATGTATGTACATATATATGTACAATATGGTATATGAAATGTGTATACATACATACTCATCTTAACTCCTCCCCCCCACTATCATACATACATATTGTAACAGAATATATATGTATGTATGTATGTATGTATGCACATACTTCTAGCTATCAAATTTATTGGTCATTAAGTTAATCTAAAATTTATTCCTGGAAATTTCAAATTACGCACAACAACA
>NW_023458565.1:7905656-7908662 GCF_013731165.1 Rhagoletis pomonella
GGCGCCGCTGTTGACCGGCGGTGTTTTTTGTTTGCCTTTCTTAATTTGGTTTTTTTTTTGTGTGCTTCTCGTGAAGCTGCTACTTTCTTCTTAGCGGTTTTTTCAGCTTCGCTTGTCGCCTTGTTCGCGCGTTTTGTTTATCTGCCAGACGTTAATTCTCTCGGCGCTTGCCTCTTTTTTATTCACTTTTTTCGAAATAGCTGAAAGAATATAAGAGAAAAAAGAAATATTAAAATCAGCTTACAGTTAGCGGCAAGTGTGTAGAAAAAAGCGATGTATTAATGAACTGTGTTGCAGACTTTTGGCTGGATAAGTGATCGCCACTCTTTCGTTGTGTGGCCGTTCCGCCACTTCCGACATTGCATTGAAGCTCACGAAAAGTTTCAATCCGCAGCCAATCAATTGCGCTGATGATCAATATGCATAAACATTCAGTTGTCTATATGGCATACAGACAGAGGTGCAATTGAAATATGGCGAGAGTGTGAAAAACAGTATGCAATGTTTTTAACTCTTGAAATTCTTTCTTTTGTTCGAAAATCTAGGCCAACTTGAAGATTTATAGAAGTTTGGAGGTTTTAATGCGCTAGGTTTTGCTTTTTGTTGTTTATTTTTGTGGCAACCATGAGTAGACAAATTATTCTTTAATGTTCAATTAGACTGTGGTTATTTGTTGTAAAACTGTTTGCAATAATTTACAAAAAAAATTTCAGATTTTAATTTTTCATGCATTATTGTAAAATATTTTTTTTTAATATTGCGGCAACTCTGGTGGGATTTTTTTTTTCAAATTATAATTTTTAGCTTGGCCTGTAGGGGTTTATGAAAAAAAATGTATGCTATAATTTATCTATTGAAAAAATTAAAATTTTTTTAAAAAATAAATAACTTAATATAGTTATATGTACATACATGTTATGTAATTGAAAATCTTATGTTACTTTGACTTTGTTTTTTGTTTTATTTTTATTTCTTTAAATTAATTGTTTTATTTTTATTTTAAAACTTCTCATACTTTGTCATAATCTACTTTTTGGTTTTTACTTTTTGAAAATTTTATTCTTTTTAATTTTATTTATGCGTACCGGTTTTCATTTCATTTTATTATTCTATTATTTTATTTTTATTGTATTTTATTAAATTTGATTTTCTTAAATTTAATCGCATTTTATTTAATGTTACTTTGTTTTATTATATGTTATATTATTCTTTTTAATTTTTATATTATTTTGTTTTGTTTTTAAATGTAATAAATTTTTATTTTAATGATATTGATATAATTTATATTTTTGTTTTATATATTTTTTGTTTTCAATTATTTTGTGTAAGTAAAACATAATCTAATTTTTACTTTATTTAATTTAATTTTATTTTGTTTCATTTTATGACAGTTTATTTTTCTTTATTTTATTTTATTTTACATTATTATATTTTATATTTTGTTTGTTTTAATTTTTTATTTAATTTAATTTAATTTATTTTTTATTTAATTCAGTTTACTTTATGTTGTTTCTGTTTATTTATGTTATTTTTTGTTTTCTTTAATTAAATTAATTTTTTTAATTAACTAATTTTATTTTATTTTACTTTATTTCGGTTTAGTTTATTTATTTTATTACATTTCATTTCGTTCTACTAGAGTTATCTATTATTTTTATAATTTACAGCTTTCATTTTGCCAATAAAATAAAATTACTATTCCCATAACTTCAGTATTTTTTCTCAGAAAAATTTCCTTAAATTGATGATTTTTTAACTTTTTTGTCTGCTGCTGGCAACTGTGCCTCCAAAAAATATCAAATTTTAAGGGTTTTCTGCTGAAGTGCTTTCACATATTCAAGTAATAATATTAAATTATTATAATGTTTTTCAACATATGTATGTAAAAAAAATATTTTATTTTTTATAATATAAATCAACATTCTTGTTGACAAGTACATTTGTAAGCTAATCTCCAAAAAATTGCGTATCATTTGGTACCCATTTTGCGATATCTGTCAACTGTAGTTGCCAAACTCCAGCAAACTAATGGCAACCCTGCTCGTAAAAAATTTTATATTCCAAAAAAATTTCTAAGCACCGTTAAATGGAAGCTCGTGTACTCAAACGCATAACAGTATGCCAGCATATGTATGTATATGTATGTATGCATATGCAACTAAAAAACATGATGAAAAAAAATATTAATTTCGAAAAATTTTGTTATGTTTTTTTATTTGTTAAAGAAAATCCGCAGTTTTATTGCATCACTCTGTACATGCAAACCTACGTAAGTATGTATGTACATACAGTACAGTAAAAGTGCATTCGCGTGCACCGAAAAGAGTTAAGCAAGCGTTAGCTTGCACTCAAGAGGTACTCGCAAGTTGCAATATACCATTTATGTACTAAACAGCGAACTGTATTTTTCGTTGTTGTACCTTTTTTTGTTAAATACTTTTAAACAACAAGGCTTTAAAGCAGTGGTCGGATTCAGTAAGTGAGACTGTGTACGTTAAATGCACTGCTCAGCTGCAGCTGCTCTTCGTATACTTCGCTCACTGAACTATGGCTCGTCGACCACTGCCGTAAAGGCTTACGGTAGCAACTTGAAGTGAGTTGTAGCAAGTTTTTAGGCGTTTACGCGTATTCCACTTAATGTTTGCACACATGAACACATTTTAGTAACAACCAGTGCATACATACATACATATATATGCACATTAATATGCATGCATGTGGTAGTGCGTGCGTATACCTTTTACAAATTTTATGATTGTCGTGCCCTACATTCCAGCGTAATTACATACATACATAAAAATACATATGTACACATATGTATGTGCATATGTATGTAGGTAGATAGAAGCATTTCAGCCAAGTACACTAACCCAACTTTACTGCCTACAAATTCAGGCATGTTGAGCTATGTAGTCCCTTGAGCTTTAGTTTCACAACAATAAGCGCACACCCTCGCATGAGCAAACGTTGTATTTGCTGTTGTTGTGCGTAATTTGAAATTTCCAG
>NW_023458565.1:7908762-7926654 GCF_013731165.1 Rhagoletis pomonella
TTAATCTAAAATTTATTCCTGGAAATTTCAAATTACGCACAACAACAACAAATATAACGTTTGCTCTTGCGAGGGTGTGCGCTTATTGTTGTGAAACTAAAGCTCAAGGGACTACATAGCTCAACATGCCTGAATTTGTAGGCAGTAAAGTTGGGTTAGTGTACTTGGCTGAAATGCTTCTTTCTACCTATATACATATGTATTTTTATGTATGTATGTAATTACGCTGGAATGTAGGGCACGACAATCATAAAATTTGTAAAAGGCATACGCACGCACAACCACATGCATGCATATTAATGTGCATATATATGTATGTACATATGCATGCACTGGTTGTTACTAAAATGTGTTCATGTGTGCAAACATTAAGTGGAATACGCGTAAACGCCTAAAAACTTGCTACAACTCACTTCAAGTTGTTACCGTTGAGTAAGCCTTTTAGGCAGTGGTCGACGAGCCATAGTTCAGTGAGCGCTCTCTCAGCACATGTGTGTTTCACACGTATACGAAGAGCAGTGCATTTAACGTACACAGTCTCACTTACCGAATCCGACCACTGCTTTAAAGCCTTGTTGTTTAAAAGTATTTAACAAAAAAAAGGTACAACAACGAAAACTACAGTTTGCTGTATAGTACATAAATGGTATATTGCAACTTGCGAGTACCTCTTGAGTGCAAGCTAACGCTTGCTTAACTCTTTTCCGTGCACGCGAATGCACTTTTACTGTACTGTATGGAAATACATACATACTTACGTAGTTTTGCATGTACAGAGTGATGCAATAAAACTGCGGATTTTCTTTTACAAATAAAAAAACATAATAAAATTTTTCGAAATTATTATTTTTTTTCATCATGTTTTTTAGTTGCAGATGCATACATAAGCTGGCATACTGTTATGCGTTTGAATACACGCGCTTCCATTTAACGGTGCTTAGCGATTTTTTTCGGAACATAAAATTTTTTTACGAAACGGGGTTGCCATTAGTTTGCTGGAATTTGGCAACTACAGTCGACAGATAACGCAAAATGGGTACCAAATGATACGCAATTTTTTGGAAATTAGCTTACAAATGTACTTGTCATTTGATTTATATTATCAAAAATAAAATAATTTTTTATACATACATATTGTGAAAACCAAATAATAATTCAAAATTATTACTTGAATATGTGAAAGCACTTCAGCAGAAAACCTTTAAAATTTTTTGGAGGCACAGTTGCCAGCAGCAGACAAAAGAGTTAAAAAAAATCATCAATTTAAAGAAAATTTTCTGAGAAAAAATACTGAAGTTATGGGAATAGTAATTTCATTTTATTGGCAAAATGAAAGCTGTAAATTACAAAACTAATAAATAACTCTAGTAGAACGAAATGAAATGTAATAAAATAAAATAAACTAAACCAAAATAAAGTAAAATTAAATTAAATTAAATTAAATGAATTCAAATAAAACAAAATAAGATAAGTTAAAAATAACAAAACAAACTACACCTAAATAAAGTATGTAAAATGAAAAAAATAAAATAAATTAATTGAAAAAATTAATTTAATTTAATAAAACAAAAAATAACATAAAATAAATAGAAACAACACAAAGTAAACTGAAATAAATAAAAAATAAATTAAATACATTTAAATAAAAAATTAAAAGAAACAAAAAATAAAATATAATAGAGTAAAATTAAATTAAATAAAGAAAAATAAACTATCATAAAATAAAACAAAATTAAATTAAATTAAATCAAGCAAAAATTAGATTAAGTTTTACTTATACAAAATAATTGAAAACAAAAAATATATAAAATAAAAATATAATTTATATAAAGTATTTTTAACCAAAAATTTGATAAAATTGAAAAAATAACAAACAATCATTAAAATAAAAAATTATTAAATTTAAAAACAAAACAAAATAATATAAAAATTAAAATGAATAATATGAAATATAATAAAACAAAGCAACATTTAATAAAATGCAATTAAAATTAAAGAAAACCAAATTTAATAAAATACAATAAAAATAAAATAATAGAATAATAAAATGAAATGAAAACCGATACGCATAAATAAAATTAATAAGAATAAAATTTTAAAAAATTAAAAACCAAAAAGCAGATTATTACAAAGTATGAGAAGATTTAAAATAAAAATAAAACAATTAATTTAAAGAAATAAAAATAAAACAAAAAATAAAGTAAACGTAACATACGATTTTTAATTACATAACATTAAATAAAATAAAACAAACATACATACAAATTTTAATTTTTTCAATAGATAAATTATAGCATTCATTTTGGTTTAAAAAACCCCTACAGGCCAAGCTAAAGATTATAATTAAAAAAAAAATCCCACCAGAGTTGCCGCCATATTAAAGAAATATATTACACTAATAATTGAAAAATTTAAATTTGAAAAGTCTAATTGAACATTTACGAATAATTTGTCTCCTCATGGTTGCCACAAAAATAAACAACAAAAAGCAAAACCTAGCGCATTAAAACCTCCAAACTTCTTTAAATCTTCAAGTTGGCCTAGATTTTCCAACAAAAGAAAAGATTTTCGAGTGTTGAAAACACTGCATACTGTTTTTCACACTCGCGCCATATTTCAATTGCACCTCTGTCTGTATGCCATATAGACAACTGAATGTTTATGCATATTGATCATCAGCGCAATTGATTGGCTGCGGATTGAAACTTTTCGTGAGCTTCAATGCAATGTCGGAAGTGGCGGAACGGCCACACAACGAAAGAGTGCCGATCACCTATCCAGCCAAAAGTCTGCAACACAGTTCATTAATACATCGCTTTTTTCCTCACACTTGCCGCTAACTGCAAGCTGATTTTAATTTTTCTTTCTTCTCTTATATTCTTTCAGCTAGTTCGAAAAAAGCGAACAAAAAAGAGGCAAGCGCCGCGTGAATTAACGTCTGGCAGATAAACAAAACGCGCGAACAAGGCGACAAGCGAAGCTGAAAAAAACCGCTAAGAAGAAAGTTGTAGCAGCTTCACGAGAAGCGCACAAAAAAAAACTAAATTAAGAAAGGCAAACAAAAAACACCGCCGGTCAACAGCGGCGCCAACAACACGTGAAAAATTGTGAAAAACAAACATTTACATCTTTCAACAAAGAAACGAAACGACGAGAAAAACTTAAGCATAAAGACTAGGCAAAAAAACCCAAACTAAAGAAAAATAAACACACAAAAAAAGCCAAACGAAAATGGAGCAATTTGCGGCACAAATATGGCAAGAGCAGCAGCAACAACAACAACAACAAAAACCACAACAGCAAAAGCACTCCATTGACGAGGTCATCCCTGCTGTTGAACAACACGAACTGCAGCAACAAACTCCAACAGCAAACACTGTTGTTATCGTCGACAAACTGCCCGCCATTGAAGCAACCATTATTGACATTCCATTGCCGGCAGCGACATCATTATCCTGCCCTACATCGACAAACACCCACACACCCACTGTTCCAGCAGCAGTGACGGTACCACTGGCATCGTCGCTGTCTTCCACAGCCGCTTTGTCCGCCTCGTCCTCGTCCTCGTCCTACGACACCGATAGCAGTACAGCGAGTAGCACTTGCTGCACGCGACACGGTGAACACATTTACATGGAGAAGGCACAACATAAATTGCAACAAAAGCAGCAACAAAAATACCTGCAGGAAAACCACCATCAGCAGCGGCATCAACATCAGCATCAGCATCAGCAACAACAACAACAACAGACGAAGAAATACGCTTGTAATGCGGATCCGGAAGCGGCGTACTTGAAGAATGATTTGAGGCTACATTGGCCATTCTTCATGCTGGCGATCTCGCTCATTGAGGTGAGTTTCTAAAAAAAAAAACAGTAATTAATTAAATTGACAGCGAAGCTAATAGTTTATGAAGTAAGCGAACTATATTGTAATTATATGTATTTTTGTGAGATTAGTCATACTTCTCCGCTAAGTATCCAGAAATTGTTTTAAGGCTTTATGCACAAAAACACTGCTGGAATACAATTACTCCATAATTCTTGTATTGTTTTTAAATGTATACTAAAAGTTTTAACAGCGATGAGTGCAGAAATTTTAATACTATATAGTGTTTGTAGTTTAAAACTGAATTTTAACATTTTCTATGAGGAAAAGTTGGCTAGGAAATCCATCGAGAAACCCTTTTTTGTCACCTTAAGGAACAGCTCAGCAGCAAGACAGTGAGCATGCCATTCACTAGAATGAGTAGTACTACATATTGGCGACTTTAGTTAGAAGTTACTTCTTTAAGAAATCGATAGCTGACGTAGGGTACTTCTGAGGGCATTAGACACACTTAAGCTAACATCAGCGCAAGGGGTTCATCCTTGGCGCGAATCTATTTAGCATAAACCCTATGTCTACATCTTAAGAAAGAAAATCACTGTCGAATACATATGTGTTAGGCAACAAGCAGGGCGAAGCTCACGGGCAGAGAAGGGAATCAACCTAGGGAAATAACAAGAAAGCTGGCTTAACTAGTTGAGAGCAAGTCTGCTAGACTCATACCGACTCTGGAACCTTTATGTAGCTACTATCTGCTCACTGGTACTAAGAGGGCATAAAAGACTCCAGCGCGTTATCTGGTTCTCTTTCTGGCAATTGCTTTGAGCTCCTTTCAGCTTATCCCGAGCTGCTTTGCCTCCCGATTCACTGTTCTTGTCCACGTATTACACGGTCTGTCAGACAATCTGCCTCTGTCGCATAGGGGATTTCTTTCCCAGGTCTAGCGATGTCAAGGGTCTCCATATTAGATTGTTTTACGCTAAAGAATTAGGAATGCGAGCAAGAATGACGTAACCATCTAAGAGTATAGAGGGTATAATAATGGCATAAAGATCAACGGAAAAAATGCGCAGCAGTAAGGAAACTTATTCCTTTCAGAAGCAGTTTCTTTGAAGCAATGCCCTAGTTGAAAAAGCGGAATCTGGACCACGCTATAAAGATGCGAAAATTGGTCCGCAGCGCTTTAGCCTCCGCGCATATAGCTGCTGGGTTTAAAAGTTTCGAATCGTACCAAAACAAGAATACGCCTCATATTATTTCCACTTGATTTTTTTAAGATAAAATTAGTATTACTTATGTCTTATTATTATTTTTATTCGTTTTATTTTTTTATACTTTTTATTTTGTAAGACATCTCTTTTTGATTTTCTCATTTAATTTTATTTTCTATTTTATTTTTATTTGTTTTTTCAAGTAGATTTTAAAATTTATCTGCCCTTTCTTTAAACACATTTTTTCAGAACAAAATTTATGTTTAAAGGGCGAACAAATTTTAAAACCTTTTTGAGAAAACGGCCATTACTTTATTCAGTATTTTATTTAAATTAACCTTTTTTATTTTTTTGTTTATTTCATTCTATCTTTTTTGTTTTTATTTTGTTTTTAAAAACTTTGTAAATTTTTTTTAGTCTATATTTTTTGTTAAATTTTTTTCATTTCCTTATCTTATTATATTACCTTATTTAATTTTTATGTTATTTTTTACATTCTATTTAGTTTTTATTCGTATAATTTTACTAAATTTTTCTTGTAGACAGCGAAAATTCTTTTAATTTATTTGAAATATTTTTAATTATTTTTTTCTTTAAAATTTTTTTGCTATTTTATTTTTATTTTCTTCATTTCGTTAAATTTTTTAATTTTAAGTTAGCTTTTTATTTTGTATATTTAATTAGACTTTTTAGTTTTATTCTTTACAATCTATTTAATTAGAATTTCTTTTGTTTTATTTTTCTATTGTTTTATACCATTTAATTTTCTATCTTACTTTTTATTTGTTTAATTTATATAATTTTCTATTCCAAGTTTATTTTCTTTTTCGTTTTTTTTTTTAATTTTTTTGTTTTGTTATATTTTATTTTATTTTGGTAAATTTTTTTAATTTTACCTTGCTTTATTTTGTTATTCTTAATTTTCTTTACTTATTTTGTAGTACCAGTTTTATGTTTAATTTAAGTTTTCTTTGTACATTTATACCTTTTAATTTTAATGCTATTGGCCCTTTTTAGTTCTTGTTTTTTTTTTAATTTTTTATGTTCTTATATTTTGTTAGATTATTGCGTTTTGTTTAGTTTTAGTTCATTGTATTTTTTCTAATACCGTCACAAACTAAAATTTATTTGTTACTCATTTTGCTGTAAAAAATCACAAACTATGTAGGTATGACTGACTGTGTACTACTCAATTATTTACTATACAGATTTTTTATTAGATAAATATTTTGCAAATTAATAAAATTATTCAAAAGCAAATCAGATTACATACGTATGTACGTATGTATACCGAGAATATTAAAAAAAAGGGAATCAAGCTTAATAAAACCAAAACTTTGCTGTTTAACAGTTCATCGCACCAAATAGAATGGATTTGTTTTCATTTACAATTTGCTCAATTATTCATAAAATAGTTTGATTACAATTAATTGAAATTGTTTAAATTGTTGGAAATTTTCACGAAAAATATGTGGGGCGATTTAGCAAATTTGGAATATAAAATATTTAAGTTCACTTAATCAACATATGTACACACATCATTATATACATATGTATCTATTCATTATTTGGTTTCTTTTTTCGTTTCCAACCAACACAATTTTCGCATTTCATTGGAATCCATAAACCAAATCGGACATTTTAACAATTTGATTAATTTAACGCATTAGCTATTTACTTTACTAAAAATACGCAAATTTTCCGCTAAATTTATTTTATTTATTTTTAAATTTTCCGCATAATTCAAATCGAGCCAAATTCGCTGCTTCTAATTAATCATAATTTCAGCTAATTGCATTTTTAATTTTACGGAATTTCCACAAATTCACGCAAACGCGTGATTTCCAAATAAAATTTGTTCGCAAACAAATAAAATATGCCAAAACTTTTTCAGTGAATTCGTTGTACATTAATTACATGTCAAAAAAATAAAAAATAAAATACTTAGTATCGAAGTTAAATCGTGCTCGTCGAACTGTGAGAAATTAAATAAATACAGAAAATAACCGAAATTATTATTTCACTATAAATTTTCATAAAAATCCTGCAGCGCCTTCCTGTGACAAAGTTTTTCAGCAGACGACTCCTATGCTGTAAATAAAAAAGTTATACAGCCAATAAATGGTCTAGCACAGATACAAGAAATAAAATTTTATACACTCACATGTATCTGGTATCTATGTATGTATGTAGGTATATTAGGGTGCATCACTGTCCATACAACAAAATTGGAATTATAAAACTTTTTCTATTTTCAGACTTCTGTCAAAATAACTCAAAAAAAATAAGTTATAAGTGACCAGCAACCGATTTGAAAATAAAAAAATGTCTTTATTTTGATTCGGTTGATAAAATTTTTAAACATTTCATGTAGACCTTTTAAGCTTAAACACGCTACCATCTGAGTCATTTTTTTTGACAAAATAAATAAAAAATTTATAAGAAACTAAGTTTTATAGTGTACTTTCAAATCAGTCCAGCTTGCGTAAATATAAATTTTCCGAAATATTTTAAGAGTCATATCGCACTCGATCTTCAAAACTGGCACAACTCAGAATTTGGCATTTTTGAAATTACATATGCACTAAAAATGTACACAGAGCTTTAAATTAGCTTTCAGCAAAAGCTGGAGCAAATTTTTGTTATAATTTGTTGACAACCCCTAAGGTAAAGTCTCCCTTGCCCATATGATTAGCATGTACTAAGAAATAGTTTTTCGCATTTCTGACGAACGTGTAATTTTGAGTTGTGACACTTTTGAAGATCGTGTGCGATATAATCGGCCCTACCGCGAATTTCACATGAACAAATATTCCCAAAAATTATAAAGCAAAATTTTTCCCAATTTGTTTTTGTTTTGCATGTTAAATTATGGAAACGATTTATTCACATGGAATTGGCGATAGGGCTGTATGAATTTTGTAATTCCCATTTAATAAAGGCAATTTTTTTTCTCACGAGGCATCCTAATGTGCATATATGTATGTATGTATGTAAATGCGCTTATACAAACACGAGGACGAACTGCTATGTACGTACCAATCAATATGGCGTTAGCAGCAACGGCGGCAATGTTAAGTGGCACAACACAAAAACGGAAGTAGTTTTTCTTTTACTATAACTACACTTACCTCTTAATGCATACATACATATATACATATGAAGATACATACATATGTATTCCGTAGCTTGTGGCAACGGCGGTCAGTGAAACAACAATAACAATATTAGCTTCACGTACCCAAGTAACAAGCCAACACAATTGTAGCTAAGGAAAAAAATGGCGCACGAGTCGCCTGGCGCCCCAAAATCGATTACACACTGTCTGCTGTGGTCTATATATGTATGTATGTATATGTAGTATATGTACTAGGACTCTGACTCTACATAGCTTTGGCTGTGGCACGTTCGAGTCTGCCGACTCGGCTGGGTGGTTATTCAGTTAGCTGATTGGGTGCGCGCTCCATACATTTGTATGTATGTATGTATGTATGTATGTATGTACACTAAAAGCATAAAAGTATTTCAATTGTTCACTGCTAGTCGCATAAACTTTGAACTACTACGATTGCTATGTCACTGCTACAACTACTGAAAATACAACTACAAAAAATACAACTACAAAAAATACAACAACAAAAAATACATACATACATATGTATGCATTTAACTGGTAGCGTTATATATCTAAGGCGAGACAAAGTTGTGATTCCATAACGAATTGAAAAAAGCAAATCACCAACGATTACGACGAGGACTTTTTTGAAAATATGTACTCTCCTCGTGGGCCCAGCTTGCTGGACTATGTCACAAAAGTGGCATTGGATGTATGCAAAAAAAAAACACTCACACTTCCTGCCGCCGTCTAGTAAGCTTGATTCTGCGTGTATGTGTTTCTCACGCGCCTTGCCGCCTTTTTTTTTATCTATAAACTATGCTACCTTTTTCTGTGCAATTTATGCGCTGCCATTTTTAATTTTATTTTACTGTACTTCCGAAAACTTTTCTATTTTCACAATTCACTCGGCAATAAAAGTTTTTTGTTTTTTGTGTTTTTATTTCTACATATATTTTGCTATGCGAACAATGAATGTAGACAAGGAGGAAAGGACCTTTCAAAATATGCCAAAATCAAAAATTTCGAAGTAGCAGGAAAATCGTATGCATGACAGCATGGGCAAGCAAAAACAAAAGGGATACTAGGATATTGAGTGAGAGAAAGGAAAAAAAAAGCTAAAAATGCAAACACACAATTGTGACTCAGCCAAAGGGAGCGGCGAATGGCAGTAAAAAGCAAGGGGACATAAAAAATTGCATACACGTTTTTTTTGTTGTGAAGGTTTTTAGTTTTATTGTTTTGCTTTTTTGTTTGTCCTAATAGATTGGCCACTCTCATAGTTTTTATTTGACTCGATTCTTATTGCTGTCGTTTTTTAAGTGAGTGCTTTTTTTATTTTCAATTTCTATTTTTTGCTAAATAACTGCAGCTGCATGTCCATCTAGAGTTTTTTGTTCTCCAAAATTTTTGCGGCTTACATGTGCAGAACATAGGAAAAGGTTTGCATTAGCTTATGTATCGCCCCTACAATTCATTCATTCGAGTTTTGCAAGGATTTTTGTAGCGAAGAATGTTTTATACATAGCATACGAAATTACATTTACATACATACATATTTGCCATGCCAAGTACATATGGCTTGTACTCTCTTTAATGAACAGCACTGTATTTTGGCAGTTTTTGTTAGTCCTTTGCGTTTGGTTCCAAAAAGCACCCCAGCAACTAGCGTTTTTATTCAAACGAAAATTTTTGCCGCAACCACAAAAGCAATTTTATTAGTCTTTCTTGCACACACGAAATTCCAAGCGTCGTTGTTATGAAAATAGAAAAGGTACTGTGAGTTTTTACCAGCCTTTACGTTGCAAAATTTTTGTATAATTCTTATACCATAAGGAGAGCTTTAAAGTTTCTAAAGCTTCTTTTTAAATACTTCATAAAATAAAGGTTAATTTTTGAACCTTCCTAATACTGCGTTCACACTAAGTAGACAAAATATTTAGTTTTTCAAATTTTATATTTATTTTCTAGAATTAAATTAAACAGCATTTCCAAAATCTATTGTGCGTTATATGTTTGAATTTTTTTAATTCATAAGAATCTGGCTCGCATTACGTTACATTGAGTGGATGAAATTTTTCTTTTTTATAAATTTTCATTCGAAAAAGTGAATTGAAATTTTTATTTTTAAATCTTCCAATACTGCATTAACACTTAGATCAAAGCATGGCATTCGATTTTTAAGAATCACAAAGTTTTTTTTAAGATTTTTTTCTAACTGCCGGATCTAAAGGATATTTTTACACACAGTGGATTACAATTTATTCTTAAATCTTACTATGTTTACACCTAATGAATTAAAATCTTTTTTTAAATACATTTGCGCTATTTAGACAGATGGGTTCACTTTTTTAACTATGTGTTCTTCTGTTAACTTTTTTAAATCTGTTTTATACTACGTTTACACGTAATGGATTAAAATTGGGTTTCTTCTGCTTAGTAGCTTTCGAAATTTTTGTTTTTTTTTTTGAATCGTAGTTTTGCACAGCCTGAATAAAAATATATTCTTTAATTCCTTTTCACATGACTTTTTTTTAAGAATCTGTTATAAGATTTTTTGAGAAACTTACTACGCTAAAGGGTTGCAAATTATTTTTAAAAATATGTAAAAAAAGAAAATTATTTTATTTAATAAATTTATTTTGTATACATATTTTTAAAGACTAACTTCAATATTTTACTTTTACACATGGCGGAATACAATTTACTTATGGCACGTTTTCACATAGCAGCTGTTTTTCAAAATCCGTTAATTTTAGGTTCAATGTTTAAGATTTGGGTATTTTTTTGGTCGTTGGCTGAAAATTAATAATTTTATATGTGATTTCAAGAGACTCAAAATATTTTTGTAAAAAAGTTGATATTCTATTTTGAGTAATAAAAAATACATTTAATAAAGTTAAAAAAAAAAACATATTTTTGCTGAACACATATATCAAAAAACAAATTTGTCTTCAGAAAAATCTTTTATGCTAGTATTTTCATACGAATTTGAATTTTTAGTAATTTTGGGGTAACATTAACATTTCTAACTCTTATTAAATTTTTTATATAAATTTGACATACTTTGCAAATGTTTTCATGAAAATCAAACAATCGATTTAAATGCTCTGCCGAATTTCCAATATGAATTGAAATTGCAACGAATTTGTGCGATTTAAAAACACTCTTTGGAATCGAGTTTAAATTTTTTTAATGCGCAATTTTGTCACTAAAACTTGTGTCATTTAATGCTTGGTGGAAATGCGGTATAACAGTAATTTTGAATACTAATCAAAGGTCCTTTAATTATAGAAAACATTTTTTAAATATTTAATGAAATTCCCAATTTTGTCATTGAAACTTTTTTCATTTTATTAATACCTAGTGGAAATACTGCATTACTTCAATTTTGAAGACTAATGCCGAATTTTCACTAGGCAATGAAATTACAAAAAATGTCATGTGGAAACAGACATAATGACTATTTTTGTGAACATAATGGCACGAAAATTTTTTTATGCTCAACATTGTCATTAAAAATGTTGTCATTTAATGCCTAGCGGAAGTTCAGCAAAAGAAATTATTTTAGCTATAAAAAATATTTTTCTGCAATTTTTTTTTAATAAAGCTAAATATGTTTTGTAAAAATATACAAAAATTCCGCACTTTGACTTCTGGAAAACCAGAGCTTCCCAAGCTTGAGCGCATTGCCGTTGCTACTTTACTGCAGTTTTTTGATAAGCAATTTGTCTTGCGTTACCAACTTCGCTTCGTTTGTACTGCACACTCGACAAGTGGAAAACAACTTTTTGGTTGACAAGCATTCGACTACAAAGACAAGAAAGAGTAAACAAAAATATAATCTGGTGACTATAATTTTTTTTTTATATAATTTTTAGTTATTCATTTTTCATAATTTTCGGTCTGTGCGAGTAAACATGTTTTTCGTTGAAAGTGCATATCCTTGGTCGTTGCGCTGCATTTCTGAACTATGTATTGGCTTTTTTGGCACCGAATACCTTCCTTTTTCTACTACCGTAGCGTGCATTTTCAATTTACTTCACTGCATTGCACGCATTTGTGACAAGTGAACGCACAATGTGAAGAAAATTTATGTGAATTTTCTGCGGACAGGAACTCTATAAATGAATTTCACCTCAACTTCTGCCTGCAAAAACCATAATCCTCTCTTTTTATATTAAGTAGCTGCTTTGCCAAGTTGATGGTTGTTTTAAAAACTTGACTTTTAGCTGACTTTTTAATCAGCAGTGAAATTCGTAAACTATGAAGGAGTAATGAGCAACGCAAAAAGTTGAGCGCGGTTGTTGGCAGGACAGGAAAATGCTTAAATAACATTGGCAAGACATAAAATTGGCAGGGGAGGTAGAAAATTTGGGGGATGTTAAAATTGGCGAACCTGAATGTGTTTTTCGACATTTTGCGATATTTTTAGTATAATTTCGGAATGCCGAAACTTCGGAATTGGCCTCGTTTAATTCAGCAATTCAATGTAGTACTCAAAATTTAAGGAAATTCATGTAAATCAGGACTCTGAAGTTTAGGGATACTATAAATTTTGAAAGTTCGGAATATTTTGGGTATAATTTCGGGATTGGTTTAATGCAGGAATAATATTTTCGGTAATTCTTATAAATTTAGACCTTAAAGTTTTTGGATATTTTTGATGCAGTTTCGGAATACCGAAATTTCGGGACTAGCCTCCTTTAATTCAAAAATTTAAATTTAAACTCAAAATTAAAAAAAAAAAAAATTTACTAATTTCGGGATTTCGAGATACATAGATTAAGTATTATGTCGAAATCCCAAAATTTCGGTATTGACATCATTAAATGCAGGGCTTGAATTTAAGGAAATACCTTAAAATTGATTTCCCAAAATTTTGGGTTTTATTAATTTCGGGATTTTGAGATCGTAAGCCCGATTTCGGCATTTCAAAATTTCGGTTTTTGCTTTATTAAATTCAAAAATTGAATGCATTTTGTACTAAAAATTAGCGGAAAATCCTACAAATTTAGATCTCGAAATTTCTGAATTATTTGTTGGATATTGAAAAATTAATGTAAATTTAGATAAATCGAAAGCTTTTTAAAGTTTTTTTTAAGGATTTCTTTTTTACTTTCAGTACAATTCTTACAATAAAAAAATTAACTTATACTCGTATTATTGAAACTTTAGTGTTATACTTACAAATAAACTCTAACTAAATTCATATCTTAGCTAGCTGTAATAAATGTCTTATCAATACTCATAACACACACATGCTAATCCTCTTTCTCTCTTCGCTCTCTTCTCCTTACAGATCGCAATTTTCGCTTACGACTCAGCCACAGTGCCGGGCACGGCAACAACACGTCAACTCATCCCACACATGCCCATCGCATCCGATTCGGTTTTCATCTATCGTCCCGATCGTCGTTTACAAGTGTGGCGTTTCCTCTCCTATATGTTTCTACATGCCAACTGGTTTCATTTGGGCTTCAATGTGGTCATTCAACTCTTCTACGGCATCCCGCTGGAGGTGATGCACGGTTCAGCGCGTGTGGCGATCATTTACTGTGCGGGCGTTTTTGCCGGTTCGCTGGGCACCAGCGTAGTCGACTCGGAGGTGTATTTGGTGGGCGCCAGCGGTGGCGTATACGCAATGCTTGCCGCACACTTGGCCAACATAACACTCAATTACAGGCAGATGCGTTATGCGGTGGCGCAATTGTTGTCGGTGTTGATATTTGGTGAGTTTAGAAAACTAATTTTCTTTTTCTCACTTACAATAAATAAAGGGGCTACGAAGCTAATGGGCCAATGGGTATTAGTGCTAGCGATTTATGCTTTTTTGATTTATTTACTAACGCGTGTAGTTGAAATGTGCGAGTTGCGTTGACATGTTTTTGTTTTTTCTTTTTTGGGTTTCTGTAGCTCGTTTCTGTAACAATTCTCTACCAAGGCGAATTGAGATATGAATTCGCCGCCCTGTTCTCTACTGCTAACTAGTAGGTGAGAGTCACGTATTTTCTCTACCAGTAGAGAAATAATCGGTAGAGAAAAGTTACAGAAACGGGCTACTGATCAGCGGGCACATTTCATTCCACAAGCTCTTTAGTGTGCCCCATATTAGTTTTTTTGTTTACTTCTATATAGTTTCTTCAAGCAACTGAACCCCAAATCAAAACAAACTTCTGCTAATCTCCGCACTTTTTTCTATTATTCTCTCCTCTCTTGCAGTTTCTTGCGATCTGGGTTATGCGCTATACTCACAATATCTCGATGCCGACGCGGCGATCAAGCCGACACACATCGATCGCACTTGGCCCAATCTTGATCCCCCACCAGTCTCATATGTCGCTCATATGACCGGTGCGCTGGCGGGCTTCACCATCGGCCTACTGGTGCTGAAGAATTTCGAACATCGCGCTTATGAGAATCTTATTTGGTGGCTGGCGTTGGGCGTCTATAGCGCCTTCACTGTCTTCGCTATCGTTTTCAATCTGATCAACACGATGACCGGGCAGCTGGTAGAGGAGCGTAGCGAAGTTGTGGCACAACAGTTGTTGTACGATTTGGGCGTGTCGTAAAAAGTCTGTTTGCGATTATGGACAATTTAAGCGAAGAGGATGCAAAAAAAAACCAAAATAACTCGTAAAAAGTTTTAGTGAAAAAGTTTGGCTGAGCAAGCAAGAGAGATTAACAAAAATGCAGTTAGCATAGAAGAAAATAAGAAAAAATATTTCAAATGAAAGTACGCTCGAATTTAGTGCCGCGCGCGCGTTAATTAACCAAACAGCTAGGAAGTTAAAATAGCAAATATCGCAAACTTCAAATTTTACTCCTACTAAATATTTTAATTTTGCGCATTTTTGTTAATCCTTTTTATATTTAATTTTTTTTTTTGTTAACAATTACTCTAACGTTTAAAGCACCTAAATATTTTCGTTACAGTTCTTGTTTAATTTATCATTTAATTTCGTTACTTTTTTACTTGTTTTTCATATTCAAATATTTTGCATCGAACGCAAATAAAACCCCCAAATCGTATAAACAAATGTTGTGATAATACCAAAGACTGAATTAATTTTGAAAATAAAAGTAAATAAATAAAACACACACACACACACACATAAATGTGCATTCAAGCACGCTTGAATGACATTTAGTTATAGCATTAAGAAGTGAAGAGAAAAAACATTTATTTATTTAATTAAAATATTTTTTTAATATAAAATTGTAAACATCAATGCACAATCGGGTCACACACACACACACACAAAACCAAATATTGTAAATGCGGTTAAAGTGCATTCTGGCACTTTTGTAAATACATACAAACTGAAGTAGCCTAAAGGTTTTTCGAAAAAAAAATATAAGCGAATACAAGTACAACGCTTGGTTTATATAAATATATGTACATATATGTATTAGAAAAAAGTTAGGAATCATCTCCTCGTTATCCCCCGCAAGTAATAATAGTTAAACTAAAATGTGAACTGAAGTGTACATTAAACGCTAAAAATCGCATTTTCACACAAAAAAATAACGCACTAGTCAACCAAAAACAAAAATTAATGAAATATAAAAAAACAACGCAGTCGACAATTGGCCGGCAAAGGGAGCGACGAAAGCCGAGGTGCGGCTAACGAGTGCACGCTTGGATAAAAAATTCCGTTTCTTTTTTAATTAAAACACATTTTTTTGCATCTAATGGTCGAAATCTTCAGCATATTAAAAATTTTTTTAAAATAATACGCGTTTTTTTTATGGAAACTAATATTAAAAAAATATATATTTTCGGAAAATTTTCAGTTTTTAAAAATGAAAGATTTCTTGAATTGATTTAATTTTAAAATTTACGTAGGAAAAAGGCCTTTAGAATTAAAAAAATTTCGTAACCGGGGCACACATGTGTCTACGCTTGACCAATTCGCTAAATTTATATTTTTTTAAATTGCAGTTAATATTTCCAAATAATATAGGTATTAATTTTCGAAAAGCTTCAAAATATTTGAAAATTGCAAAAAAATAATTTTTCGTTATAGATTTCTTAAAAAAATTTCAACTTTCATTTTGGTACGAATTTTTAGTTACACTTTTTAAGAAAAATATACAAGAAGAGAAGAGAAGACACTGGGGCATATTCATAGTTGAAATACAAAAATTCGCCAAGTTTATATTTTTTTTAAATTGCAACTATTAATTTTCGGAAATTTTCAAAATATTTAAAAATTGCAAATAAATATTTTTTGACTTAAAAAACTTTCAAAAAACATCATTTTCATTTTGGTTAGATTTTTTTGTTTCTTTTTTAGGTAGAATATGCGAAAGAAAAAAATTTTGGCATATTCATAGTCGAAATAAAGTATTATGATAAAATTAGTAGCAGCATTTTTTACAGTCAATATGATAGAAAATTAGGTTTGCTTTTGGCAAAAGATGCTAACTAACTTAAGTTTTTACTTAATTTTGACTATGAATACGCCGCCTTCCATCTTAAACTCTTTATTTATTTTTGAAATTATCGAAAGTTTTACCTATATACATAAATACTGATAATCAATAAACCACAATTATTAAAACGCAATAATTTTTTTTAATACTGCAAAAATTTAAAGTTCAGAAACTCATGCATTTTAAAATCTTAATTTGACAAATTAATTTTTTATTCTTTTTAAAATTTGTTTACATTTTTTATAATTTTTTCAAAGGTTGTTTTTTTTTAATTAAAAAAGTAGATTAAACAGTTTCAAAATTACTTTTCATCTAATTTTTAATAGTTTTTATTTCCCTTTTAAAACATGCCAGAGAGATCTTGTATTATTAAAATTTTTCGGAATTAAAAAAAAATAATTTTGTTTTCGAAATTAAAAAAAAATCTAAATAATAAAAAAGTTAAACAGTTTCAAAATTACTTTTTTTGTGAAAAAATTTTATGTAATATTTTTAAACTTGCTGGAGAGAACCTGCATTACTAAAACTTTGCAAAATTAAAAAAATCTTAATAACATACGCACGCATAGCCGAGGCTCTCGTATCGCTTCCTTACTACGCCAATTTGTAAAAAAAAAGAGAGAAAACAAAGCTGTACATATGTATGTAAGTACTTGTACATAAGTATATATGAACATATGTATACATTGATTTGTACATATATACATATTTCTAATATTTGTTGCGAGATTATTTTCTTTTCTACCTAGTATGTAATACTATATCTATTATTTATATTGCAAACAATTTTTTCCTTTTAATATTCCTAATACTATTTATGTAGTTAAAAAGGTAATTGAAAATAAAAATCAAAATTGTAGTTATAACTACTTCTAATATAAGCACACAGTTATTTCAATTAAAATGAAAGTATGTATGTATATGTTATCGGCCAAGCCCGATCTTAGACCAAACTAGTTTTTCCTTGGCTAAACTAGTTCTGCGTAGATCCAATATATCCGTTCAACGCGGAAACAAGTTGGACGCAACAATATTGTGAACTACGTAGCTGGAGTTGGACTGATGAGGGTAATACTGTAGTCCCTGATCTAATTTAGCCTGGGCAAAACTAGTTTGTCCTAAGATCGGGTTTGGCCGGTAACATTTAGAAAACACACAAAAAAGCGCAACGAAAACTTACAAAAACCAAAGAGCAAACAAAAAATAAGAGAAACAACAGTAAAACTTACAAAAAAATAATCACCCAAAAAAGTTTCAAAATTACTACCAAAATTATTTTTGTCCAGAAATCGAAAAAAA
>NW_023458565.1:7926754-7951358 GCF_013731165.1 Rhagoletis pomonella
TGTGGCTTGTGGTTGATATTATGTACTGTTATAATGGTTGCTGTTGTGGCTGCTACTATTTGCTGTATTAAGAGCGGAGTGTGCGACAATATCCTTTGCTTCGTCATTTGATGCGCTGCTGGAGAACAGGATTTATGTGTAAATTGTATTTGCCACTCCATCGCGGTGCAGCTACGTACAATATGTATATTTTTTAATAACAATAGAGTTGCCAAACGTTGAAGTTTAAGGAGACATTTTCAGGTGTTTAGTGAATTTCAATTGGATCCGAAGTCCTTAACAAATCCTTGTATGCCGAAGCAGGTCTCCTATCCTTCGCTAGCCTGTAGAGAAAATCCCCTAAACCGGAATTTCGAATCACTCCTTTAAAGCTTCGAATTTTGTCCGCACTTTTGGACTTCGGCTGCACTGTGCGTCTGTTTATGAGCATATGTATGCACCAAATTAAATAAGCTTGGAACAAGGAGAGAGAAGAAATTTTTTCATAATTTCTGTTCTGGATTTCTGAATTCCCCACAATATAAGTCCAATGATTCCTATTAAGAAGGTCAAGTTAGGTTAGGTTATAGTGGTTGCCCCAGACAAATGACGCATTTGGACAATTAAGAGATTGTCCTTTAATATCACGAAAACTGAGCGGAGGCCATGTATTTAGTCGGTCACACGCCGCGAGCCGAGAGTTCTTTAGAGTTAATCAGGAATTGCGAGCACCAATGTTTCCATCTTAGCCTCGCGCGCAGTAAATCGCACAATGGCCTGTCAAAACGCATACCAAAAGCAAGAGCTGAGGCTTTGCAAGCGTAATGAGCTCCAGGCCAGAAGGAACTTGCGATTGCGCATATCCTAGTTTTAGTTCAGCGCTCGCATATGAGGACATAGAGTGCCATTCTTTGCCAGGTCATTAGCTACGCAATCCATTCTGAAAGAAGTTTCGAAACCGGATTGTATACTATGATTTCTGGGGTTCTGGGAAGGGGACTACCGCAGCGAGTCTGACCTTCCCAAAAATATCAGTCCGATGCTTCTTCTTCGGACGATTGAACAAAATATGAGGCAT
Organism: Rhagoletis pomonella; assembly: GCF_013731165.1. NCBI lineage: Eukaryota > Metazoa > Arthropoda > Insecta > Diptera > Tephritidae > Rhagoletis > Rhagoletis pomonella. The sequence continues at coordinate 7,927,812 of NW_023458565.1, forward strand.
CCGCCCAAAAAGTTATTCCAGAGTCCGATAAATATATGTATCTTTCTACTGTTGACATTACCTGAAATATCCTTTTGCTTTGCGTTGGTTACACTACATACATACATACATATACCCATACACCCAAATGGCTTTTGGATGGTGAAATTCGATTTTTTACTGCCAACTCTTTTTGGTATCATTTTGTTGTTTTAGTTTACTTTTAATTTTACATTTTCGCTGACACTTGCTGTTATTTATTTACGATTCTATTATTTTTATAGTGTTTGTATGTTTGTTTGTATGTACATATGTATGTGTTTCTCTGTTTTGCACGACAATGCCCCAGCGGCTTTGTTATTCATTATGGGAACTTTGGAACTTTGCTGTGGTACTGCAGTGACTACGTGTCGCAAGCGTGAAAAACTAATTACGAGGAGAAATGCTACGTACTATTTACACCCAGTCCTACATACATACATACATACATACATATGTACGCACATTCGTACCTACCTCCAAAAAAAAGAAACGAAAATAAAAAACACTAAAATAATCGTCACGCCAAAGCATTCTATATATTTGAAATAAAACGAGATGGCGCAGTTCAGTTTAAGTTCGCAATAAATGACACCAACAAATTGAATTTCATATTCGGAAAATGAATGCACAATTTTAACATGGCATTTCGTTTGCAGGAGTTTACGATATTCCGAAATTGGAACAAAGAAAAAAATTTTTGATTTTTAATGCTGAGCTATTTCGAATTCAATGCATATTTATTTTCTTTAAATGTTGAGGTATGTATGCGCTACGACCACAAGATTTTTTCTTTACAACGCGCTGCCCAGTGCTAACTGCCGTAGGAGGTCTGAGATGAATTTTTTTTAACCGACTTCCAAAAAAGGAGGAGGTTATCAGTTCGTCGGAATTTTTTTTTTTTTTTTTTATGTATGTTACCGCATAACTTTGGACCACGTCAACCGATAATTCTTTTTGCATCGGAAAGGTAGTGTCTCAGAGGTGGTCCCATACTAATCTGGCTGAGATCCGATCAGTGGATCATGAGATATATATATATATGTTTTTTTTATATGGGAGTTGAAGTCGGTTTTTTTTGCTAAAAATTACTTGTTTACATCTAGTGTTTGTGAGTCGGCTACGGATTTAATGACCAGAGGTGCTTCTCTCGCCTTCTCGTCACGGCTTCGTATTCGAGCAGTATGGGCTTGGAAGCCTTAGCTGATTTATCACAGAAGCGGCTGGCATCGTTGGACCAGGTCCTGAGTTTATGTAGGCGGTTTCGTAATCTGCAATGACCTGTTAGAATTTTTAGTTTCTACTTTGGGAGGTTAATAAGTTTCTCACATATTTTCCTAAATGTTGTATCGTCCTAGTAGCTTCTTTGCCTGTTCTCTACTACCTCACCCTCCTTATCTCTTCTCTGATGGCGTCTAGTCCTACCGTTGCTGCTGTTGCCTTCCTGGCAAGCATGTCTGCCTCGTTATAACATTCGGACCCTATTGATTGCTACTAGCGTATTAAGTAGGGTGTTCGATTATTCGCCTTTTTTCCAAAACCTGTTTTCGAGTTATTCGATAAATTGCAATTTGCAAAAACCCGGTTTTATTTTACATAGTTCTTATACAGTGAAAATGCTTTTCTTGGTATGAAGTCATGAACAAAAATTACAACAAAACTATAAACAGCAAAGACTTTTAGAAAAGATCAAAGCAAAATAAGTACAAAGTTTTTTTTTTTTTTTTTAATTAAAATTAAAATAAATAAAAATCAGTTAAAAATTCTCGTTTGGCCTCTTTTAAATATGCAATTTATTGCGTTTTTTCTTACTTCTACGGTTTTGAGTAGTGCTCTTGCCACCGTGGCCGAGTGCTTAGAGGTGCCTACTGCCACTCGGGAGATCCCTGGTTCAATTTCTGGTCCCAGCAATATCAACAGAAGTTTTTTCAAATAGCTGTCGCCCGTTGGCAGACAATGGCAAACCTCCTAGTGTACTTCTGCCATAAAAAAGCAGAACACGAATTTTAAGAGAAGCTCGGCCAAACACGTAGATAGCGTTTGAGCGCTAAGCATTCATTTATTGGAATCAAATATGGTCAAAATACTGGTCAACCCAAAACATCCTGGGATATAATTTTAAAACGATATAGGGGTTTCCCTTAAATGAAAAAAACGGTTTGTTCGATCACAAAATTCGGTTTATTCGATATTCGAAAAATCAAGATTTAAAAAACCGCCTATAGCTTCAAAAAAAAAAAAAAGAAAACGGTGGAAACCGGTTTGGCAAAACCGAGTCAACTAGCCTAGTATTTAACCTCCTAACAATCGCTTAATATTAGTATATTTTCATCACAATACTTTTTCTAAAGATTCATATCTGCGCCCAGACTAATTGCATTAGCTTCTGCTTGGAAGATATTCGGCAATGTACCCATGTGAGCTGAGATGCTTGATCTTGACCTAAAAATTCCAGCTCAAATGCCGTCGGTTGTTTTCAATCCGTCTGTTTACCAAATTGTTTTTTGGTAAATATTTTTGTAAATTCTGCTTGCATTGTTTCCTATTTCTTTTTATTTTGAAGTTTCTATCGAAGCTAATGATCCTGCCATCTCGTGGCAGTTGAGCCCTGAGACATTCTATATTTCGAGATGATACAACCAATCAAAAACGTTTTCTGGTGGATTCTTTGCGTCTTATTGAAGATAGTTTCAAGACACTTGACTTCGTAAGAATATTTAAGTACTATCCAGTCAAGAGCAATCGAACCAATGTTCGGCTTAAACCTTCTTGTGGATAGCTCAGCTGGTGCGACATAAACTAAGGACAGATTTGCTATTTTTGAGTCGTGGTACCATATTAAAGCCTGGATGCGGAACATCGGTTCTGCCACCATCGATTGGGGTATCGCTGTATTACAATATGGGTGGAAAACGACAGAGATTTAAGAAAGCTTTGTTTTGAAAATATTTGCAACAGCGTTACTACCTGTTTAAAGTCAAGTTCCTTTTTTTTAATTCCTTAAAACAGTATTTCAATATGGATGTTAAACGAAACACTTCTTTATTTAAATTTATTTCGAACGTATATTGGAAGAGGATTTACATTATAAATGATTTGAATAAAATATCTTTAAAGAGGGTTACCACCTTGCTTAAAGCCAAATTCAATCAATAAGTTGAATAAAGAACTACAGTACGGACGTTGATGAAAAGAGTTTAAAATAGGTTTTTTCGAAGTTATTTTTGAAAAGAGTTGCCATCTGTTTAAAATTCAAATTAAATATAATCACCAAGTCAAATTAAATATTACAACATGCATGTCGAATGACAGTTGTTTAAGAAAGTTTAATTTAGAAATTATTTTAAATGGGGTTTCCATCTGTTAAAAATTCAAATTAAATATAATCACCAAGTTTAATTAAATACTTCAACATACATGTCAAACGATAGTTGTTTAAGGAATTTTAATTTAGACATTATTTTAAATAGGGTTGCCACCAGTTCAAAAGTCAAATTAAATTGAATCAATCAGACTAATCAAATATTACAGTATGAATGTCAAATAAAAAAGCTTTAAGAAAACTTAAGTTTGAAAATATTTTCAAGAGGGTTGCCATTTTTCCAAAAATTAAAATAAATTTAATGAAATATTATAATATGTATGCCAAACAAAAGATGCTTGAAAACATTCAGGTGAATATTTGCAAAATGGAAATTCTTTTGGTATTTATAGCAACGATTTTCCACCATTCCCAAATTTCAATAAATTTATTTATTCTGTTTAAGCAATGTATATTTAGCAATAAAGTATGGGTGTTAAACATTATTAGATGCTTTTTACATATACATATATGACTGGGCGTTGCCAGCACTTAGTGCATTAAAGTCTGCGAGTAAGTGTCGAATTTAAACATAATTTAACCTTTCCGAAAGACATGCCGGTACATACATACATGCATAAGTAAATGTTTCTTTACATGTGGCTATGTTGGCAAGGACATTTTATAGCACTTTTAAGTTAATTGCCACATCAGACAATTCCACAACGACTGCAAATGTCACAAACTTATGTATCTACTACATACATATGTACATTAGACCGTATCACCTGCCAAGCAAACAAAAAAAAGTTCGTCAAACACCCCTGATTTTAAGGTATTTTTGCAGGAGCGCGGGTCATCTTTTTACATTTTTCGGTGACAGCTACATTCAGCAAAAAACTTTTATTTTTAAATAGTTCTACGGGAATAATCAAAATACTTCCTTAGCAAAAGTTTTTAGTGAGCTATAATTAACAGACATTAGGTTGGTACGTTAGGGTGCTAAGAAATGAGATGTGGTGGGATAGTACTAGAACGGAGCACTTGAGGTCATTGAACTTTGGAACAAAAATATCGACTACTCAAGGAAAAAGCATCGATTTAATTACTTTAAAATCCGACTGTAAGTGCCGAAGATATGACGAAAAATTTAAAAAGACGAAAGCAAAAACAAAAAATTGCATTCGAATCGAAATACTTCTTTGGCAACAGCATAATATTTTTTAGTGAGCTTTAATTTACTGGCATTAGGGGGGTACGTTAGGGTGGTGGCAACTGTAAATGCCGAAGATATAGAGAAAAGTTTAAAAAGGCGCCCCCAAAATTGTTTTTATAAATTGCTTTGCAAAAATATTTTAGACTCAGGGATTTACCGCGAACTTTTTTTTCCGGTACGGTCTAATGTATGTACATACATATGAATTTCTAATTATTTGCGAGTGTGGCGTGGAAAGACACGTGAATGAAGTGGAAGCGTTCCTAAACCACCATTTGCGTCATACATATGTACATCCATAAGACTCGAGGAAATGCGAAAATGTACATACTTACGAATAATTTTCTATGTGTATGAGGTCATTGCTACAAATTTGCAAATTAGTACAAATAAACCAACTCATTTGCGATAAGCGCACGTTCACACATACATATGCACATATACTACATATATGTATGCAAGTATGCAAAATCTTAAGTGACTATACTAATATATCTACCTATTTAGTGTTGTTTTTGTACATGTTGCTGTCATTCGCATTGCTGTTATGGCTTTTGCTACCTTAGTTGTTGCTAAAATTGTGGTATTTTAGTGTTTTTGTGGGCGCAGCGTTCACATAAATATTTAATCATCGTCGACGACATTTATAATCAAATTAATTTGAAATTATGATGTGTGTAAAGTATGCACATATGTATGTATTCAAATATAACTGCAATAAGCTGTAGAAAATAGAGAGGTTACTGACACCTGCTATGACGTTGCTTGAAGTTGCTTGCGTCAATTCGAACATTGTGGGTATGACTTGAATCATTCCGAGAAAGCCTCGCCAAAATGAATTTTGTTAATCCTTAACTTAAGGGTTTTTTTTCATAATCTAAGGTTATGCTTACTTCAAATTTTTTGTCGGTAATGACCAAATGAATACGCTACTTATTTATGTAGTAATTTCTTCGCAGAGGTGTGCATAGAGCTCCAGTTAAGTGATGTAGCTTATTCATCTCGGAACCTTGCAAAGCGTTTAGTTTTAGTTTCACAGAATTAATGCAGCTGAGCTGTGGAACGGGTATCTACCACGAAGAAAAACTGCCAAATGAAAATTTTAAAATATGTCTCAAATAGATGAGGTTGGGTTAGGTTAAGGTGCTTGCACCAAAAATATACTTGCATAATAAACTTCAGTTCTTTGTGCTATGTACCAATATTTATTGAACGGAAACTGCAAATATATCATAGTGAAGAGATTCGGTGCCGAGAACGAAGCTGCTGTTGATCTTACAGCATAGACAGCATAGGCAATGTTAATTCAGATTAACAGCTCAGTTGATCCGATAAAAATTGCACCCTGACAGACGGCGGTATTGCGGATTAAGCGAGTTCGTTGAGTTTTGGTCAGTATTATCGAAAATGCCCGTGATCCGCATCTAGTTTGAGAATTAACCCTATGACTTAATCCCGCTCAACTGCAGTTCCGAGATAAAGAGTTCATCCGGATTAATGCCTATGTCTATGATTTTAGAGAATTCTTCAGGCATGGTTCAAATTATTCAGACAGCAGCCTCACAAAAACTGAGTTTCTTGCGTCACAAGAAACTAATTTGTCCAAGAGTAGTCCAGCCGTAGTCAAAGATCTATCCTTTTGATCGTACTCTTCTTAGCTAAATAGCTCATCCGCCACGAAGTTTTCCGCAATGCCACTATAGACTAGTAGCTGGTTATAAAGACATACATACTAGGAAATTATCAGATATGTATATCCGAGAGAGAAAGCTCAAGTGTTCCTCTACTATGAGGAACGTCTAGAAAGAAAGTGCAAATTGAGTGTAGGCTTAAGTTATTTACGTTTTTTTCAATGCAAGTGATGAGGCGGTGGATGTTCCTTCGCCCACTTCTCCGTCTCCCCCTTCACCTCCTTGTCTGTTAAAAAACATGTTTCCACCCATGTGATCCAACATGGAAATGAACAGATGGTAATTTGAAGGCGCCCCATTCAAAGGAGTCCAGGAGTTTCTTCGTGCTGTTAGCCGAGTGAGGTCTGGCATTTGCCAGAATGCTTTTCTCCATCACCATACCAACTATTTTAACCTCATTAAAAATTTCAACAAGAGTATTTTCCTTCTCAACGAGGTTGCCGGTGGCTGTGCAGAAATACTTCTGTGTACTGTAGTTTCGTTTTGAAGAGGAGGAGTCAGGCTACACAGAAGTGTTGACAAAATGACGAAAAAAGCATTCCCTACGGCCGTTAAAGCCCGAGTACATTTACTTTTTGGACGAACCTCGTGGCATTGAACGCATCTTTAGCGAGACCGCTTGGCTATCAGAGTCGATTTTTATCTCCTTTTTCCAGTTAAATGCTTCCTTTTTGGAAGTTGGCTCTGTCCGGAAAATACTGCAGGCCTTAACTTGAGGCTAATGAAGAGATTCCTGCAAAAAAGACTCCTGCTAAGTAAAAGTTCACTAGTAATTCCTTCCAACTGCTTTCTCCCACTCAATAATCCCTTGAAAGAATGTGCTGCTTCGCACCAGACTAGCTAAACAGTCTTGAGTCAGCTAAACAACCAAAGCCTCTTAGTCTGGCAGAAGCTCTTTCTGCAATGATTTTACTTGCGATGTCGACAGCCGCTATAGTAATTATGAAGTTGTGTTTCGGAATGGGAGCAGTCTGAATGGCCTCATCGATTTCAATAATTGCGATGCATTGCACCGTGCCGACTTCCGAACAAACGTAGTTTTCTAATCTGGTAACTACGGTATTATATAACCAGGAAATAGCTCCATTAGAGATTCCCCACCTCGTCCAAATTGCCGCCCAACAACAATAAAGAGCCCCCATCAGCTTTCTGTATAAATCCTAAGTAAAGCGAAAGCACCAATTGGAGAATTAGTCACATGGGGTGTTCTAGTGAGCGCGTCCAGCTTCATCTTTGTGAAATTTATGGGGATCGAATTCAATTATCCTTGAATGACATAATTTTGGGTGTACGGAACCTACCCTTCGCTAAAAGTTCAATGTCATCTGCACAGGCAATTTCCCTGCATATTGTCTTCTTCAGCTCTTTTAGTATTTCGTTTAGGACCACAGTCTGGTCCTCTTCTAGAGGACCTCTACTCGCCCGAAGTTGTATTGGGATACTCTACCGGGACAGTTTTGTCACCAAGCTGGTTAAGTGGGTTTTAGCCACAAGATTATTAAGTGATTTAAAACTAGCCACAGGCAGCAAGCTTCTTCAATCCTGGCGTTTACTGTGATGATGCCGAGCTTTTCAGCCCGAGCCCGAGTAATCTCATCTCTTCAGCAAAACTTCAGCACAGTCTCTTAAACTGGTTACTTTTTCAAAAGACTGTTGCCATAAAGTATAGATTTTCTACCAAAAATACAAAGTAGTCCAGTAGTGTCTCTGTATGCTTGCATAGCTAACACGCTTCAAACAATTTTCCAGCTGGAAATCATTTTGTTTGCCATCAAGGTTGATGATGACATAGTTAATGGCCAGCGATGACACCCCACTCTTAACCACTGTCTATGGCTTTTTTATGACATTTAATTTATGGCCTTTGTAGTAGCAGGTTTTGCGTGCGTGTTTAAAGCTAATTTTCACAACACGCACCTTAAACCTTTGACACCATAAAACCTTGACGACCGTCTATCGATTTGGTTTAAATTTCGTGCAAATTGGCATATTAAATAAACAAAGTTCTCTTATTGATGTATGTATGTATGTATATAGTTATGTATCACATATCTTATGTCTAAATACGCGTTTCATAGTGGCTTGTCATTTCATTAAAATCTAATTAAATTTGTTGTAATTTTTCGGCCATCAAAGAGCAAGCGCGATAGCCACCTTTAACACTTTTCAGCAAATTTTATGTCAGCACTGGTAGTATTCAAGTCAAAATGCCTTAATTTGTTTGCACAAAATAAATATGTATGTGTTCTCTCTAATATTGCAAACGCTTCTTTACTTAGATATATATACTTAGATCGTAAAGGATAGCATATTGGAAGTATAACACTGTGCAACAGACGAAACCAGCTCGGACGGGAAACTAAGCTTTTATTTTATGGCCTACTAAAGCTTTCATGCCTCGGCCTAAGTGGTTTTCAAAAAAGTGGAAAAAATGGTTAAAATAAATGTCTGAGCGAAATTAAAGTCTAAGACATGTATACATAGTAAAACTTCTTGGGAAATATTTTCGTAGAACATTTTAAGCCATTAGCTCCCGCCTGAAAGCGTAATTTTGGCCCTTACTTCAAGTAACCCCGCAGAAAGCAAATTTGGAAGGTCGTAAGAGGATTGATATATTCTAGAAAATTATTCTTCGGAAAATTTTATTAGGGGTCTTCTCAGGTAAAACCTTCATGCCACCAACGAATAAGTCTCTAAAAAATTATGTAAAATAAAAAATCAGCAATAGGCCGGGATATCAAAATTTTAGTAGGCCATACAAAAACAACACGAGCTAACATTTGCTAATCCATGAGTGTTTTATTACTGGATATGTATACTTTCAGAAACTGTTAGCAAAGTCCAGGCTGGTTTAAATTGTCATAAAATTGTCGCGCAGTGTTATTAGCTTAGCTTTAAACGGCTGCTGCTTTCAGGGTCGGATCTACGGGGGGAAGGGAAATAGGGGAAATTTCGGGTTAAGAATTTCAATTACACTCTTGGTATTGTGATTCTAACTACTTCCGGAACAATTTCGTGCTAATTGAAATTTCTTTCTGATATGAAATTGGCCATTTCTTATAGATTTTGTCGCTGAACTCATATTTGAAAAATATGCACAGCATTTTAAAATACATCTCTTGTCCTTTCACAAGCCGCACAGTGTGCTTTTTGAACACTACACGCGAATTAATCGTAGCTCTTTCGACAGAAGCAGCATTGTGATACGAAACAAAATGGTTTTGAAAGCTTAAGTAAATCCCTTTCAATTGTGGCCACTGAGCCACAATTATCCCTTGACCTTTAAAAAAATTTATCAAAAGTAGTGTTCTTCGAGAAAAAACTTGCAAAATACACGGGATTTTTTCCAAAACAAAAAATGTATGTATTTTTTATTATACTAGACGAGCAACAAGATTACACTATTCAAAATTCGAGGAAAAAGCCAAGGTAGAAGCATCTAGGCCCTCTGAGAGCCAAGCTATAACAATTTTAAACCAAACTTCGAAACTGCTGTACTAGTTTTTACTCCGAAATTAGAAAAAAAAACTTGCGTAAAATGTCGAATGACATTTCGAGGGATAAAATTTGTGTGAAGGATGCACAGCTGTATGCAAATAAAAAAATTCAATATATAATGCATTTTTCAAATTGAAGGGTTGCCATTTTTTTTTTCGTTTTTTAAACAGTGGAATCGTGTTTCTCGTCTCAAAATCTATAATATTAGTATAATAAAAATCCAAAAATTGTTTTTTTTTTTTTTTTTATATATCCGTTGGATTTTGCATGTTTTTTTTCAAAGAACACTATTTTTAACCATTTTGTTTTAGGTCAAGGAGTGATTGTGGCTCAATGGCAATATTTTTCCTTAAGAGGTAATTAAATTAGCTTTCAAAGCCATTTCGCTTCATATCAAAATATTGCTTCTGCCGAAAGCGCTACGATTAATTGGCATAAAGTGTTAAAAAAGCTGTGTGCCGTTGAGTTAGCTCGAGTACCTATCTTATTTTTCAGTCGAGAAATGTAATTTTGAAATTTTAAAATTACTACGGTGTATTTTTCTCAAAAACATATGACTCCAAATATGTGATTTGTAAAAATATAATTCATTTATAAACAATATATAATATAATAAAATAAAATGTCTATCATACTTGGGCATACACAATTTTTGATTCTCATTTCCGGAACTTTATGGGCAATCTCTCTAAAAAATCTATTATGCTGCCATGAAATTGAGCAGATTTCTACATACCATTAAGTAGTTATAACCATCAGATTATAAGTAAAAGGCGTAGAAGAATTCTCCGTCAAAATCCCATTTGATATCATCGATAGTTTAGTCCGGGAAACGCACATTTCCACGCGAAAAAACCACCCAAAATAAGTACATATGTACATATATATATATACGTATGTACATACATACATATATACATACATACATACATATTTTGTTATAGTTGAGTGAGTAGCTGACTCTGCTAAAAACAAAAAATACAAAAGAATGAAAATCTGTGTTTTATTGTCGCGTAATTCCATTTCACTATTTTGATTAAGTATCACGTGACAAAGTCAGATTATACTTAATCACATTTTATTGATTTTAGAAGCAAATAGCGGCATCATGAACTACTTTTTAGAGGTTGCGAGAAGTGGGTGGATACACACCTGGTTTAGTTTTTCTGACCATGATTTTAATACACTCACGCCGTTTGGTTTTGGTTGAATTTGGATTTATTTTCTTCCCAAACACATGGAAGAAAAAGTTCAGAACTAGAACGATGAATCCGTCTTAAATATTGTTTTTGCTCTAATGCAACTACCAGTTTAATGTGCCTTGATACGAGCATTTTTTTCTTCAGAGCTGCATGCTGATTTAAGAAATTTAGATCGAAAAATGTTTTTTGCTTTCGTGTGCGTCATTTCATATGAATTTTTCGTTTTTGAAGAGGCGAAAATAATAAATTTAACCAAAAAAGCCGGTTTCAACAGAATTTAGACAAAAATTATTTTACCTTTTTGTTTAATTCAAATAGAAATAACAGTTTTTCACTTAAATTGCTTTCGTTAAATTGGCTATTATATTAATTATTATTAAATAATTGAATTAAAATAAAATATAAATAAATGGAAAATAATTGAATGTACGTTTAAACTAAATAAAGGTACGATTACACTAACTTTTCCATCACTATAGCTAATCGAGCAGCTGACTGTGTGTGAACGCCAATAAGCAGTAGCTCAATTCAGAGATTAATTGGATAAATTAAATTTTTGTCCGAACTAAATTTAAAGCTCTCCGTCAGGGAACACTTTTTAGTTGTCCTTTTAAGGTACATACAAAAATATGTAACTTATTCATATGTAACACATGTACAGCAGAGTTAAGCTGATGCCAGATAAAACGCTTACTTCGCTTCGCGTGCCAGATTCGCTTTGACAGATAAGTTGAAGTGTATGAAAATGCACAAAGCATGCCACATAGATGGTTGCAGCTGCAGCGCGAAACGAAAAGATGGACTCCCATCGTTTTGCGCGCGTTGACAATCAGCTGGTTTAATATTTATTTTGTTTCGTCCAAATTCGACTTTTCATGCAGAAACATAAAAATTTAATTATATTCCAGATATTTTTAAAGCTATATATATAAAATCCACAGCAATTTTGACAAGCAAAAAAACTGCACAAAATTGTTTTCTAGGCGTTCATAAAGTTATAAATGTCACGCAAAGCCACAAAGTTTTATCTGGCATCAGCTTTGGCGTGTTGTTTAACAACAAGTTTTATTGATAAATGAGTGGCTTTTGCGTATGCAAAAAACTTGCAAAGTAGACGAAATAAGAAATTAGAAAAGGAAAATAAAGTTTCACCTACCGAATCCAAAGCCTTTTATATTAAACTAGCAAATACCCGGCGCACTTCAGTGCGCCTTAAAAGTGTTGTTGTACTATTTGATATCCATATTGTAATATTTCATATGTTTTATCAATTTAATTTAATAAAAATTTTCGAACAAGTGGCAACCCACCTGAAAAATATTTCCGGCATTATACTTTCCTAAATCAAAAATTCAGTTTCACACCCATACTGTAATATTCACTTTATCTTATCAATTAAATTGAATTAAAATTTTCAAACATGTGGCAACCTTCAACAGAAATATTTTCGGCTGTAGGCCTTCTTAAACCGCTTTCTTTTGGCAGCCATACTGCAATATTTACTTTATCTTATCATTTTACCTTATCTGGAGATTTCAAACAGGTGGCAACTCTCTATATTTTAAGTTATACCTCTAGAAATGTATCGGGAAAACTTGCATTAAATTCCATGCATTAGTTTTCGAGTGGTGCGCGTACAAACATACGAACAGACGGACAGACACACACTGTCGCATAAGTGGGCAAAAATCGCAAAATTCGTTCTCTGCAATGTGAACGTGTTTGGTACTTTTGTGAATACAATTTATCCACTAAAAAGAATTATCCAGAAATTTCCCTAAAGAATAAATTATATGCCGCAAGGAAGCCACTTTAGTCGGCAAATTTTATACTAAGAATTTTAATAAGAGCATAGCCATGCGGTATTAACAATTTTTTTTAAACAAAATTAAAAAAATGCTAAAATCTAATGGAAGGAATAAAAAATATTTTTCGACAGCATAAATAAAAACCCGCTAATTTGCACTTTCTGAAGTAATGCGTTTTTTACTAATACTCAAAATATTTTTTTATTTTGTGTCAGTGACATGAGATCTACACGATTCGTTCTATTTAAAAAAAATGAAGTGTCAGATTAAAAAGCTTGACTTGCGGACAATAGAAGATTCATTTTTTTTTTTAAAGAGTTGCCACCTGTTAAAAAATTAGATAGTTAAAAAATTTGATATTTTTTTTATAAGTTATATGAATTCTTAAGAGATGGGTATCTATCGAAATGTGAATGAACTGCATGTAGAGGGTTGCCACCTGTTTAAAAAGTCAAATTCCATTTGAATTAAATGAATTCGGTAATCGAAATAGAAAGGTATCACCATAAGGAAGTCAGACGAAAGTGGTTTAAGAAGATTTTAGTTTGAAAATATTACAAAGAGGGTTGCCACCTGTTTGTAAAATCGAATTTAGTTAAACTAAAATAGTAATTACGTCCAACCATAGGTTTACGCCATCGTATTTGTTATTTTATTACAAATACATACATACATTGTCAATCAGTGATTTGTTCTGATTACATTCCTTTTTTAATTACTGGACTCTTAAATTAACTCAGGAATGTTTTTACTCTTCACTTATTTCTTGCTAAATATGTCCAATTTTTCATTTGTCTGATACTCATATTGATATACATATTTTAGTTAACTTATTCCCTTAATTAAGGTGAATTTGATTTTTTAAACATATGGCAACCCTTCTACATGTCGTTCAAAAGTAAAGCATTTTCAAAACCATTTGAATTGATACCCATATTGTAATATCTAATTCATTTAACTTATTAAATAATTTTAATAAAATTTTGTACCAGTTGGCAAACCGCTTGAAAAATAAAAAACTTTATTGCCCTGTCATTCGACACCTCACTTTTGAAAATAGAACGAACTGTATGAACATAGGCTATGTGAAAGCCACAAGAACCCAAATTTTCAACTTCAAACTACATTTACAGTAAACGTAATGAAAGTTATCCAAAAATAAATTGCATTTTTGAATTTAGCGTCCTCAATTTTACCAAGAAGCGAATTTTCATTTAAATCCGTCCATAATTCTATTTTTGTCCACATTTTATATGGAAGGGAAGCACTGTGACACAGACAGAAAGAATTCTACAAATTATTGATTTGGCTTCTGTTGCTCTAATAAAGATATGTATAGTTTATATTAAATTTCGAATATCTAAGGTCTATTCACATTTGTTCGCTAAAACTTCGCCAATATTTCTACCTCAGATATCAGTAGATATGTATGTACCTTCTATTACTCTGATTGCAAAAGGAGTACAATCGAAATTTCAAATCAATTTGTTGATTGCAGTTGTGCCACAAACATATATATATCTAGTACACATGCGAACTTATGTACATACTTACATATTTATGAACAAACATATGTATGTACATATTTTTGCCTGCACTTTTACCGAAAGGATTTAAGTTTTGTTGACTTTTCTATCTAATTTGTTTGACTTTACTTACCATTTGTAACTGCTGTCAATTCACTTACACACATTGCTAAGTACATTATAGGGGTATTCCCTGAGTATTGCACAATTTGCAAAGCTGTCCCATACGAAAACCGGCAATCCTTGCAGTCTGTGCACCGTGCAAGGTCTCTGCAGGACTCAGAGAATATCCCTTACGTGTATTTGTGTTTGCACATTACACTTATCAATTATCGCTCTAAGTGACTTCTTTGGTAGCCCGCACTGTCCTGTTGTGTTCTAACTAAATTCCAACCATGCTGTGTTGTTTCTTGGTTTTCAACACCATCTCCCAAGTTGTTGCTGTTAATTAGTTTAAAATACACACAAATACACAATATTACAGAGCAAAAAAGGATAACAAAGGAATTTGTTTGCATGAAGCTCGAAAGGCTCTGTATTGGTGGTGGAAATCCAACAACAATGTGACGATATCTGGGTTGGAAGACTTGTTTTCGATGCAGTCTACGATACGTTTGCCATACTGGCTGGTATGTATGTGGTCTTATGTCATTTGCCGAGCAAAACCACAGCTATAATGTTTGCTTGTGAGTGTGTGTGTGTGTGCATTCCACAAAGCCCAGTCGGGTTTGTGAGGCCATTCTTGCGCCTGCAGGAGTCAGCTAGTTTTTTTTTTTGGCCAGTTACAGTTGAGTGTATTAAAATATTTATACATACTCACTTAGGTAGTATACATACGTATGTATGTACTTATGAGTATATGTTACATAGTTTGTGTATGTTATATGTATGCGCCCCTATGACTCCTTTGTGTCCATTGACTGCAGTTTGACTCCGGTTTTTTTTTCTTTTTTGAAATGGCTTTGTTTTGGGTCAATCTCTTTGCTTTTTAACGAGTTTACAAATATACATTTTGTTGTTGTTGCTGAGTTATGTATTGGCTATTGCTATACTGCTGACACCTCCCGCAGGGCTAATTTTTTTTTTCGTTTCAATGCATGCTCTGTGTATTGGACATAAAGTATGAGTGGCAATTGGATAAATGGCAATTGAATGTCTCACAGCATTAAGTTATCAAAAGGCAACTCGCCGCTGATAACTGAAAGGTCAACCAAAGTGTGCGGGTAGATGTAAGGAACAAAAAAAAAAGAAAACCGAAAAAAGGCATTTAAAACTTTTTTTTACGATCTGGTAGCTCTGCGCTTTAAGGCCTTTTGCATGTACATTAGACTGCATCACTCCCCATACAAAAAAAAAACCGGTACTATTTTTCCATTGGTATTATAAAATCGATTATATTTTAAGACGTCCACCAAAATATTTCGAAAAAATATTAAGATTTAAGTAAGCTGGACCAATTTAAAAATACCTCCAAAAATGGAGTTTTTTAAGAATAAAAATAGTTTCTTAAAAATTGTTTTTTAAAAAATCCCCTCAAATGACAAAATGGTTTAAGCTTAAAAAATTTGCATAAAAATATTTTTGGAAAGGCATTTTCTCACCCTTTTTATTTCTTTGCTAATAAACTCATTCAAAGGATGACAAAGAAAGGTAGGATGAATGAACGTCATTCAAAGTTGAATTAGGATGTGTTGGTATTTGCAAAAAAAAATTGGGACACGAATGATTTTTTTTGATAGAAATAAAAACAGTGTGAAAATACCTATCTACTGAGATCTCACAAGTCTAAATCAGAATAGTTTTGGCCCAGTTATTTAAGTTTTTCCTAAATCAATCTTTGAAAAAAGTAAAAAAAAACAGCATCAAAAATCTCATTCTTACGATTCCGTTGAATATTTTTAAATATTTGTATGCAGATTTTTTAAGCTTAATTTGTTTTGTCATCTGAGGGGACTTTTTTCAAAAAGTTCTTTAAGAAACTATTTTTATTCATAAAAAACTTCATTTTTGGAGGCATTTTCAAATCGGTCCAGCTCGCTTAAATCTTAACATTTTTGAGAAAAAATTTTGGCGGACGTCTTAAAATATAATAAATTTTGTAATCCCGGCGGAAAAACCGCAACTTTTTTTGGTGATGCAGTCTAATGTACATATATAAATACATTCGAGCGCACAACAAAAAGTGTGCGTCGAGCATCCCTCAGTCTATAGTATTATTGCAAGACGAATTCGAATTTTTTTTTACCGACCGTTGGGGGAACGTTTTTAAATTGTCCTTTATATCTTCGGCATTCACAGTCGATTCTTAAAGTATGATATATCAATGTTCTCGAGGAGGCACTTTTTATGCTCCAAAGTTTATTGACTTCAAGTAAACCATTCTAGTATTTACACACCTGATCTCAGTTCCTACCATCCTAATGTACTATCCTAAAGTGTGTGAGTTAAAGTCCTCCAAAAACCCTTAAGCTTTTGCTAGGGAAATATTTTGATTATTTCAGTAGAATTATTAAAAAAAAATATTGCCGATTGTAGTGCCAAAAAAAAAATCGAAAAAGGCCGACCCTAGGTTCGGCGAAAGGAAAAACAATCGAAATTGCCTTGTAAAAATACTTTAGATTCAGAGCTGTATGACCAACTTTTTTTGCGTGCTTGTAAGGTGGTGCGGTCTAATGTACATAATGTCTCTGTCGCAATGAATTCTTAATTTTTTTTTTACTCTTTTGGTGCCTCCTTTGAACCTTTGAATCAAGTGAGAGTAAAAATATTTACAAAATCTCAATTATCCTCACTTTACTCCCTTTTAGCATCAAAAATAAAAGTAAATTTCATTGCTGCATTTTCATTTTAAATTTCCGAGTTATATTTTCGCACATTCCATCGTTGCATTTATCTGTTTAAATACATAGTTGAATGTGAATGCTTGTGTAATGTGACACATTCCTAGGCTGCTAAGTGAGTGTCTTGTGTGGTACATTGATTAGGAGTAGCAGATTAATTAGTTTTTTGGGTGGGCATTTATTTTTGTTTGTACATATTTATGTATGTATGTATGTATGTACATGAAGCAGAACTAATTTGAGGAATTTTTAGGATAAATTGCTTTCGAAAAGGAGTGAGTCACCACACTGCTGTTCGAAACTAAATATGTATGTAAAGGTGGTGTTCATGCCGAAGGAATGTGGAGAGCTCGGTTGTTATCTACTTCGTGTAATTCATACTCTCTATTACAATAGTAGTTTACGTGTGGTTTATGCAGCTCAACTCTTCAGTGGTAAATCTTCTCTGTGGCAAGTATCCTTAAATGATTTTTCGTTGAATGTCTCATAGATAGAAAATAAAGAGCTGAAATATATTTCGGTATAAACCTATATATGGAAATTGATAAGACTTAAGCGAATTTTAATAAAAAAATCTTTAATGAGTTTTTTATAAGTAATTAGCGAAATAATAAATCATTGCTTCGGTTTTTCTTAAAGTATGAATTCTATGTACATATACATATAGCGAAGTAATTTCTAAGTTTTCCCATGTTGGCGATTTAAAGCGTTTTTGAAATTGATGCATTTTCAAATTTTGGAGAAAACAAATTTGGCCGCAATACTGAGATTTTTGAATCTTGAAAACTTGTTTTCTCAAGAACACAAATTGTTCTAGTAAATCTGAGTATGAGGCATCATTGTTCGTATGGCCAACAGTGAAATACAAGGAAAACTTTGAGCACTTTGAGCGATCTTTAAATTTTTTTGATATCAAAATAAGAAATTAAAGGTATTTTTTTTGATATAGAACAATCCTAGGGGGGTGAGAGAATTAAAAATTCCGACTTCACTTTTTTTTTTTGGTGACCCTAATGTATATACATACATTAGAGCTTAGCACGATATATGGGCCAGAAAAAGTTCAATTTGTTCCAAGCGATTTTCAACAATCAGGAGAATAAATTTTTTTCGGCACCCTGTAAAACAGTCAAATCGGTTTTTTTCCATACCTTTCTTTTATTGATATCATTAGACGCAATGTGCACGGAAATATTTTGAATACATATATTTCATATTCATCTAATTAACGGCCATTTTCTGAGCTCCATTATAAACATCATTGAACTATCCTCCTTATGAACAATGAGTAAAAAAACAATTGCATAAAAAAGTTTAATGCGTACCAAACTTCAAGTTACTTAGTTCACAGAATTCAACTAAAATTTTCCTGCCATTTTAGAATTTGATCGAACATGGTTTGATGAGGATTTGAGGGATTTCCCAAGATACACGAGATAGCTTAAGTTCAACACGAAAACGAAACAAAATTTCAAAGGCTTGTCGAATTCATGAAAATGTTAAAAAAATGTACACATATGTATGTACGTCTTCCAGAATTCAGCATTGACGTATGCGAGGCTTGTGTTGTTCTTGAACTAAATGAACTAAAGGACTAGTTCATCTCAATGAACTACATAGTTCACTAGTTCGTCCTTTTCAATTGAACTAAATTTGTCAGTGCTAATATATCTCATTTTGGATCGCGATCTAAATATTCTTGGAACGAACGTATGGCGTAAAAACCCATCTTTACAGATACGTTTTAAAACGCTTTTGCACTTTTGCTGCTTCAGTTCCATCCGAACACTTTTTTTGGAGTGCAGGGAAAATATTAAACTGGCGTAGAAAGCTTTAAAATCAAGCAAGCTTTCTAATTTAATTTGTTTGAACAGCAATATGTAAGTGTTAACATATCGTACATAAATACATATGTTTATATTCCACGAATTTGTTAAAGTTTTTGTTTTATGTTATATCGTCACTAGACACGAAAAACGACGCGCTTAGGGCGTTTTTGAAAAGTTTTTTTGAAATAGGGCGTTTTCGAACTGGCTGCCAAGATAGGTCGACCATCCACTCAGGTGTCGTAAATGAAGTCAGTTGAACTAAATGAACTATGTGAACTAAGAAACTAATTCACTAAGCTGAGTGATCTACAACTGAACGGTTCACTCAAAAGAACTAAATTGCCCAACTCTAATGTATGCATATACGTATGCTTCCAAACCAATAAAAAAGAGTGCAGATGTGATTTTGAATGTTTTGGCATTTTAAAAATTCAATACAAATTTCAAGAATTGACAGTCGCATGCAGCGGTGGGTTGAGAAGCTAAGCCCAAACGAATGGGCCGATGAAAACGAATATGAAAACAAACTTTCGACAATCGAAAATATGCAACATAAACTTTAGCATGAAGGCGGCAGGTGGTATTTGGCTGCGAGCTGTCGGCCGTTGGCCGTTGGCACTTTGCGGTTGGCCATTTGGCAAGTGATCAAACTTCTGCCAATGTTTCGCATCAGCTGCAAGCTCAGCCGGCTTTAAGCGCCACGCTGTTGATTATGCGTGCAGGCATCAAGTATTTATACATTTAGTACGTTTATACCTTGTGTGTTTGTTATTTGTGAGGCTTTAGTGGTCAATTGCACCTGCCATTCGCAGAAATTGCCACCGATTGTGATAAAAGAAGTATTCGAATTTCTGTTCTTTTTTGGCTGGAAGTACGAAAGTGTTCTTACATAAATACACATAAATAATTGCATGGTTACATACTTATGCATGTAGATAGAATTGTATGCGCTTATATCTATGTACATATATATATATATATGCGAGTATTCAAATGTATATATGTAAATGCCAATTGCAACAGATTGACGTTGCTGCATGTGAGGTTAGTAAAATGAAATGTTTCTGTTATTGCGGTTTTTCTTCAAACATTGGTTTATAGAATGGATGTGCATGTACATACATATATGCAAATATAAGAATTTTTGCAAAAATATAAGAGTTTTTGTGAGTTGTCGCAGTTACACACAATCCTTGATACAACAATATTCCTTAAATTCGGCGTGTTTTTGCATTTCCATTTATTACTTAGTTTTCACATGAAACCTTTGCTGTTATTTTCCTGCCAATTTAAAACTAAAAATATGACACGCGTATATACACACACAGATATTGTTTGAAACATATTTTTTAAAGCAAAGCAAAAACTGCTTTCAAGAGATATGTAGCTGATAGATAAACTCAGAGCAGCTACATGTAAAAAGACGTAACAAACATCGTCGCAGAAATTCAAAAAGTCATAACTAATAAAAAATTCAAAATCCACTTTTTGATTGATATGATGGATTTCATTGAATTACAACTTCTAACATCATTTTATGAAAAAAAAAATAAAATATTAGTAACGAATTTTTCCATTTCATTTACGATATGTACATATGAGGCTTGAGAGCAGAAGTGGCCTAAACCAAAAATTTTTTTGTTGTACTTAAAATATGTAGTCTCAAATGTGATAAATTTTAAAATAAAAGTCGTTAATTCCTTAATTTCCAGATACAGATCTGCTTGATGTACCATCAAACATCAAAAATTTGAGACTATTTGAAGTAGGAAAGTACAAACAGAAATTTTTTGGATTAGGCCACTTCTGCTCTCATAGCCTCATACATATGTATGTACATTAGGATGATCCCTAAATGTATGAAGCAAATTTTAACATCAGATTTCCTAAGCCTCAACCCCTACGTCGATGCTACTATACCTGAAGATATCAAATATAAATTTTGGTTCCGATTGAAGTCGGTTAAGGCGTGTTGCACAGTGGTCAAAGATCAGATTACCCTATGAAGCCGTCTTAACTGACTCCAATCGGGACCAAAATTTATATGTAGTTGTTTAATTGATGTATGCGAGTATGTAGTATAATAAAAGGTTTTGGTAAAAAACATACAAAAACGCGTACTTTGTGATCGTACTTTCACGCGGTAAGCAGATTTCAAGAGTTAAAGATCAATGTTATCTATTTCAATGGAGTCTATAGCTCCGAAATATAAAATCCAAGGGGTAGTTTCTCCAAATCAACTTAACTTAGCCATATTTTGGATTTAAGTCAAAAGTTAGCCTACTTGTTATTCAGCTTATTCTTGACTAAGTCAAAAATAGGCTTAACTAAGTTAAGTTGAGTTGGAGAAACCAGCACTAAATCATTATTAAAGTAAGTTTATTAAGCACATGTAATTTAAAAACAGTTTTTTGTGCGACAAGCTTTAACTGGTGGTTAATAAAAAAATCGACCATCGCACCATCTAGCGGATACATTTTTTGTTGAGGTGTTTATTTACATCTAAGTATCTAATATATGTTCTAAATATAAAACAAATCGGATCATAAATAAGGGCTTTCCAAATATCTCAACTCCTGCGCCACCTATCGGGTAAATTTGTTTAAGTCTGTTATGTTTGTTATGTTTTTTTTTTAAGTCTATTCATTAAATCTTCGTTTGTCTTTTTTCGCGTAGTTGTTCTTGTATGGCATTGCCAAAAGGTTGTTATATTTTTATTATTCACATCGGCATACAACATACCTGTTTCTTGCATTTCCATCGTTATTTGGATTTATTTAACACTTGAACTAAAAATATCGCAAAATTCGAATTGGCCTATTTTACACGCACTTACTGTTGACTTTGAAAGAGCGAAAGAACCGTTTCACGTTTCAAATGCGCATAAATAGATATTCACCATAAAATGTCAATCAATTTGCTGTAGAAAGGCATTGCAGAAATCCGTTTTTGAAAAAATCAAAATGTTTGACTTTTGTGTACGGGGCAGTCCACTGTGCATCCCACTCCTCACCCGTCGGATCTGGCATTTTCCTGAGCCTGCCGTTAGACAACATGTAGTCGGTTCACTGATATAGACAGATTTTAGTAAGCTCCCTGCAAACCATTTTTTCAGAGTATTCTGAATTGTAGAGAAATGTTTAAGGAATTCGTAAAGATCTCATCCGATTTTTTGCCGAATTTTCTAAAGTAAAATAAACTGTACACACTTCGATTCTATTACGAGATTTCGGAAGAAAATTGGTAAAGCAATACAAATGATGCTGCTATGTGAAGAATTTCTTGCAGAATTTTTTTTCAGAATTTTCTCTATTTTTCGTACAGAAATTTCTTTACAAGTTTGTGTCAACCACTTCATAGAATTTCCTTTGAAGGTTTGTAACCAAAATCGTTACAGAAATGAGATACACCTAAAGATTTCGTTAAGATTTCGGTAACGTTGGTTTGCAGGACTGATACAACAAAAACAACAGTAAAAGCTTTTCGTTCGGTTTTAAGTAATTTTCTGAAAAATTTTCCAGTAGTCAGATATAAAATTAATAACAATTTGCTAGTTAAATTTTTGATCGAAGAAATACATATCTAGAGTTTTAAGAATCTGGTATGTAAAAAAAAACTAGGTGGAAATCCGGTTTATTCAAGATTACAAAAATTCTGGCTAAAAATGTTCAAACAAAAAACCAGTTGAAACCGGTTTGGAAAAGCCGAGTCAATCAGACATGAACATGCACATGAACAGTAACTGACGTAAAGCTTAGCGTTCGAACGCCCTCCGGACGAAGTACTTAACGTTGGTACCGGGAGATCGCTACAAAGACAGTAGGGGCTTAGTGGGGTTAAAGTCTCGCACTGACGGGGTTGGGCTTTCGATGCTTGCTCCTCAAAAAAAGAGAAACGAAGAATTATGAAACTCATTTTATAATTTGATTTCACCTTCCGTCAAATCTTTGGCCCTTTTGCGACCCTTGTGCTTTTTTGCCCGCATTAAAAAATATTACTTACCAAACCCGATATTCCGCTAAAAAGTAAAATGTTAAATAAAAGACAATATTTGTTTTAAACATTTAATTTTTTTTTATTGATTTCATTGCTGCTGACAGGTGCGCACACATTTTTATAAAATGCATTCTTTTCACACTTTTTCAATTTTGTTATGTGTTATTTGTGTTTTCTTCTTCTTCGTCTTTTTATGGTATCTAATTTGTGTTTCTTGAATGAACAACTGACGGTATTTACTGTTTAGTTATTATATCATTCTTAGGTATGAATGTATGTATATTTCTTGGTAACATGAAATTTTTTTTATTTTTATTGTAGTTAAATGTAATTATTAGTTTACAGATTTATTTGTTGGGAGATTTTTTGGCATTGTATTTGAATATAGACAACTTTTTATTGGTTACTTAGACTGTTATAAATACATATGTACATATTTATTTACACGGTTGAGTATGGGTGGTATGTATTGCGAGTTTGTTTTGTAGTGGTGGATTCTTTTTTTATTTTATCATTGTCAATAACATTCGATCGATAGTCATTTATTATGGATTTGTGTATGTTTATTTGGGCCTGTTGCTTGAATTTGGTGAACACTTAAGAAAATTTGGGCGATTTTTTT
>NW_023458565.1:7976358-7976526 GCF_013731165.1 Rhagoletis pomonella
AAATTAAGAAAGGCAAACAAAAAACACCGCCGGTCAACAGCGGCGCCAACAACACGTGAAAAATTGTGAAAAACAAACATTTACATCTTTCAACAAAGAAACGAAACGACGAGAAAAACTTAAGCATAAAGACTAGGCAAAAAAACCCAAACTAAAGAAAAATAAACA
>NW_023458565.1:7976536-7994899 GCF_013731165.1 Rhagoletis pomonella
TTTTTTTACTAATTGTTCATAAGGAGCATAGTTCAATAATATTTCTAATGGAGCTCACAAAATGGCCGTTCAATTAGATGAATACGAAATATATTCTCCTCAGCAAACCGTATTACGGAATATGCGAAATTACTTAGACTGAGGCTTTCAGAATATTGCCGTGCACATTGCGTCTAATTATATCAATAAAAGAAAGGTATGGAAAAAAACCGATTTGACTGTTTTACAGGGTACCGATAAAAAAATGTACTCTCCTGATTGTTCGAAATCGCTTGGAACAAATTGAACTTTTTCTAGCCCTTATATCGTGCTAAGGTCTAATGTATATATGTACATTAGGGTCATCCAAAAAAGTAAAGTCGGAATTTTAATGCTCTCACCCCCTAGCATTGTTCTATATCGAAAAAATACCTTTAATTTTTTATTTTGTTATTAAAAAAATTGAGAGGTTGCTCAAAGTGCTCAAAGTTTTCCTTGTATTTCACTGTGGAACACAAAAACAACCTAGAGTGCGCATATATCAGGTTTGATAGCATATACGAAGAGGGGTCATACTCAGATTTACTAGAACAATTCGTGTTCTTGAGAAAACAAGTTTTCAGGATTTAAAAATCTCAGTATTGCGGCCAAATTTGTTTTCTCCAAAATTTGAAAATGCATCAATTTCAAAAACGCTTGAAATCGCTAACATGGGAAAACTGAGAAATTACTTTGCTATATCGAGCCCTAACCGCCAAAATAACGTAAGCGACATTTTTTTCAAAATTTTCTTTTTGATGCAGAAATGCGTCTAGATGCTCTAGGAATATTTATGCATCAAAAACAAAATTTTGAAAAAAATTTCGCTTACGTTATTTTGGCGGTTAGGGCTCGATATGTATACATACAATTCATACTTTCAGAAAAACCGAAGCAATGATTTATTACGTACTTTCTCTTATGTATTACTATGTTAAGCTCTACCTTGCAGCACCCTGGCCAACACTAACCACAAGTATATTTTCAAACGGAAAAGGATTTCATGGCTTACAGATTTGGTGCAATTGGTTGAATAATGTCAATAACGAACTATCCTCAACGCAAATTTCAGCCGTACTTTTCATTATTTGAATAGCTTGCAATTTCTCCAAGAACCACGATGGCTTTAAGACTTTAAGACTGCCAAATTATGTGTATTTTATCAAATTTGTTTTAGAGACATTCTTTGGTTTCCGGGGTTCAAGATGACCAACTCGACGACAAAGGTCAAGGAGATACGAGAAAAGTTATTTGGACTGAAGCCAATTTCGCCTACAGGATAGCCTACAGGATATTGATCAATGCCTCGACTGCATGAATTTTATATGTAAGTATTTTTTCGCTAATTACTTAATAAAAAAATCATTTTAAGTTTTTTTTTATTAAATTTCGCTTAATTAAGTCTTATCAATTTCCATATATGGGTTTATACCGAAATATGTTTTAGCTCTTTATTTTCTATCTATGAAACATTTAACGAACTCCATTTAAGGACACTTGCCACAGAGAAGAGTTGCCACTTAAAAAGAGCTGCATAAACCTCACGTAAACTACTATTGTAATAAAGACTATGAATTACACGAAGTAGATAACAACCGAGCTATCCACATTCCTTCGGCATGAACACCACCTTTACATACATATTTAGTTTCGAACAGCAGTGTGACTCATTCCTTTTCGAAAGCAATTTATCCTAAAAAATCCTCAAATTAGTTCTGCTTCATGTACATACACACATACATACATATGTATATACAAACCAAAATAAATGCCCACCCAAAAGACTAATTAATCTGCTACTCCTAATCAATGTGCCACACAAGACACTCACTTAGCAGGCTAGGAATGTGTCACATTACACAAGCATTCACATTCAACTATGTATTTAAACAGATAAATGCAACGATGGAATGTGCGAAAATATAACTCGGAAATGTAATGAAAATGCAGCAATGAAATTTACTTTTATTTTTGATGCTAAAAGGGAGTAAAGTGAGGATAATTGAGATTTTGTAAATATTTTTACTCGCACGCGATTCAAAGGTTCAAAGGAGGCACCAAACGGGTAAAAAAAAACAATGGAGAATTCATTGCGACAGAGACATTAGACTGTACCACCTTACAAGCAAGCAAAACAAGTTGGTCATAAACCTCTGAATCTAAAGTATTTTTGCAAGGCAATTTCGATTGTTATTCCTTTCGCCGAACCTAGGGTTGGCCTTTTTAGATTTTTTTTTTTTTTGGCACTACAACCGGCAATATTTTTTTAAATAATTCTACTGGAATAATCAAAATATTTCCTTAGCAAAAGCTTAAGGGTTTTTGGAGGGCTTTAACTCACACACTTTAGGATAGTACATTAGGGTGGTAGGAACTGAGATCAGGTGTGTAAATACTAGATGGTTTACTTGAAGTCAATAAACTTTGTAGCATAGAAAGTGCCTCCTCGAGAACATTGATAAAAAATCTAATTTGCCTTGCAATAATACTATAGGCTCAGGTGTGTAGGACACCCTTTTTTCTGGTACGGTCTAATATATTTCTATATGTACATGCAAAAGGCCTTAAAGCGCACAGCCACCAGATCGTAAAAAAAGTTTTAAATACCTTTTTTCGTTTTTTTTTATTTGTTCCTTACATCTACCCGCACACTTTGGTTGACCTTTCAGTTATCAGCGGCGAGTTGCCTTTTGATAACTTAATGCTGTGAGACATTCAATTGCCATTTAACCAATTGCCGCTCATACTTTACGTCCAATACACAGAGCATGCATTGAATCGAAAGAAAAAATTTAGCCCTGCGGGAGGTGTCAGCAGTATAGCAATAGCCAATACATAACTCAGCAACAACAACAAAATGTATATTTGTAAACTCGTTAAAAAGCAAAGAGATTGACCCAAAACAAAACCATTTCAAAAAAGAAAAAAAAAACCCGGAGTCAGACTACAGTCAATGGACACAAAGGAGTCATAGAGGCGCATACATATAACATACACAAACTATGTAACTTATACTCATACATACATACATACATATGTATGCTACCTAAGTGAGTATGTATAAATTTTTTAATACACTCAACTGTAACTGGCCAAAAAAACTAGCTGACTCTTGCAGGCGCAAGAATGGCCTCACAAACCCAACTGGGCTTTATGGAATGCACACACACACACACTCGCAAGCAAACATTATAGCTGTGGTTTTGCTCGGCAAACGACATAAGACCACATACATACCAGCCAGTATGGCAAACGTATCGTAGACTGCATCGAAAACAAGTCTTCCAACACAGATATCGTCACATTGCCGTTGGTTTTCCACCACCAATACAGAGCCTTTCGAGCTTCATACAGACAAATTCCTTTGTTATCCTTTTTTGCTCTGTAATATTGTGTATTTTAAACTAATTAACAGCAACAACTTGGGAGATGGTGTTGAAAACCAAGAAACAACACAGCATGGTTGGAGTTTAGTTAGAACACAACAGGACAGTGCGGGCTACCAAAGAAGTCACTTAGAGCGATAATTGATAAGTGTAATGTGCAAACACAAATACACATAAGGGATATTCTCTGAGTCTTGCACGGTGCACAGACTGCACGAAATGCCGGTTTTCGTAGGGGACAGCTTTGCAAATCGTGCAAGACTCAGGGAATACCCCTTATAATGTACTTAGCAATGTCTATAAGTGAATTGACAGCAGTTACAAATGGTAAGTAAAGTCAAACAAATTAGATAGAAAAGTCAACAAGACTTAAATCCTTTCGGTAAAAGTGCAGGCAAAAATATGTCCATACATATGTTTATGCATAAATATGTTAGTAAATATGTACATACGTACATAAGTTAGCATGTGTACTAGATATATATATGTTTGTGGCACAACTGCAATCAACAAATTGATTTGAAATTTCAGTTGTACTCCGTTTGCAATCAGAGTAATAGAAGGTACATACATATCTACTGATATCTGAGGTAGAAATATTGGCGAAGTTTTAGCGAACCAATGTGAATAGACCTTAGATATTAGAAATTTAATGTAAACTATACATATCTTTATTAGAGCAACAGAAGCCAAATCAATAATTTTTAGAATTCTTTCTGTCTGTCTGTCTCACAGTGCTTCCCTTCCATATAAAATGTGGGCAAAAAAAGAATTATGGACGGATTTCAATGAAAATTCCCTTCTTGGTAAAATTGAGGACGCTAAATTCAAAAGCAAATTCAAAGTCAAAGCAACATCGCAAAAAATATAGAAAAAAGGTTTTTTCTTAACAGCGGTCGTCCCTCGGCAGGCAATGGCAAACCTCCGAGTGTATTTCGCCATGAAAAACAGCTTCTCATAAAAATACAACCGCCGTTCGGAGTCGGCGTAAAACTGTAGGTCCTTCCGCTTTGTGTGACAATATCAAGGCGCACGCCACAAGTCGGAGGAGAAGCTCGGCCAAACACTAACATATGTGTAAGCGCCAATCTAAAAAAAAAAAAAAAAATTCAATATGTTTTTGGATAACTTTTATACGTTTACTGTACATGCAGTTTGAAGTTGAAAATTTGGGTTCTTGTGTTGTTACAAAATTTTATTAAAATTATTTAATAAGTTAAATAAATTAGATATTACAATATGGGTAACAATTCAAATGGTTTTGAAAATGCTTTACTTTTAAACGACATGTAGAAGGGTTGTCACATGTTTAAAAAATCAAATTCACCTTAATTAAGGGAATAAGTTAACCAAAACATGCATATCAATATGAGTATCAGACAAATGAAAAATTTGACATATTTAGCAAGAAATAAGTGAAGAGTAAAAACATTCCTGAGTTAATTTAAGAGTCCAGTAATTAAAAAAGGAATGTAATCAGAACAAGTCACTGATTGACAATGTATGTATGTATTTGTAATAAAATAACAAATACGATGGCGTAAACCTATGGCTAGGCGTAATTACTAATTTAGTTTAACTAAATTCGACTTTACAAATAGGTGGCAACCCCCCGTCGTAGGTATTTTCTTAAACCTCTTTCGTCTGACTCCCTTGTAGCGATACCTATCTATTTAGATTACCGAATTCTTTCAATTCAAATGGAACCTGATTTTTTAAACAGCTGGCAACCCTCGACATGCAGTTAATACACATTTCGATAGATACCCATCTCTTAATAATTTATTTAACTTATAAAAATATTTAATCTAATTTTTTAACAGGTGGCAACTCTTTAAAAAAAATTAACCTTCTATTGTCCACAGGTTAAGCTTTTTAATCTGGCACTTCATTTTTTTAAAATAGAACGAATCGTGCAGATCTCATGTCACTGACACAAAATAAAAAAATATTTTGAGTATTAGTAAAAAACGCATTACTTCAGAAAGTGCAAATTAGCGGGTTTTTATTTATTCTGTCGAAAAATACTTTTTATTCCTTCCATTAGATTTTAGCATTTTTCTAATTTTGTTTAAAAAAAATTGTTTTACTAGAATACCGCATGGCTATGCTCTTATTAAAATTCTTAGTATAAAAT
Organism: Rhagoletis pomonella; assembly: GCF_013731165.1. NCBI lineage: Eukaryota > Metazoa > Arthropoda > Insecta > Diptera > Tephritidae > Rhagoletis > Rhagoletis pomonella. The sequence goes on from NW_023458565.1 coordinate 7,982,078, forward strand.
TTGCCGACTAAAGTGGCTTCCTTGCGGCATATAATTTATTCTTTAGGGAAATTTCTGGACAATTCTTTTTAGTGGATAAATTGTATTCACAAAAGTACCAAACACGTTCACATTGCAGAGAACGAATTTTGCGATTTTTGCCCACTTATGCGACAGTGTGTGTCTGTCCGTCTGTTCGTATGTTTGTACGCGCACCACTCGAAAACTAATGCATGGAATTTAATGCAAGTTTTCCCGATACATTTCTAGAGGTATAACTTAAAATATAGAAAGAAAAAAAATAGAGAGTTGCCACCTGTTTGAAATCTACAGATAAGGTAAAATGATAAGATAAAGTAAATATTGCAATATGGCTGCCAAAAGAAAGCGGTTTAAGAAGGCCTACAGCCGAAAATATTTCTGTTGAAGGTTGCCACATGTTTGAAAATTTTAATTCAATTTAATTTATAAGATAAAGTGAATATTACAGTATGGGTGTGAAACTGAATAGATTTAGGAAAGTATAATGCCGGAAATATTTTTCAGGTGGGTTGCCACTTGTTCGAAAATTTTTATTAAATTAAATTGATAAAACATATGAAATATTACAATATGGATATCAAATAGTACAACAACACTTTTAAGGCGCACTGAAGTGCGCCGGGTATTTGCTAGTTTAATATAAAAGACTTTGGATTCGGTAGGTGAAACTTTATTTTCCTTTTCTAATTTCTTATTTCCTCTACTTTGCCACTCATTTATGAAATACTTTTTGTTAAACAACACGCCAAAGCTGATGCCAGATAAAACTTTGTGGCTTTGCGTGACATTTATAACTTTAGTTAGAAAACAATTTTGTACTGCTTTTTTACTCATCAAAATTGCCATGGATTTTATATATTTAGCTTTAAAAATATCAGCAATGTAATTAAATGCATGAAAAGTCGAATTTGGACGAAACAAAATAAATATTAAACCGGCTGATTGTCAACGCGCGCAAAAAGATGGGAGTTGGCCATCTTTTCGCTTCGCGCTGCAGCTGCAACCATCTACATATGTGGCATGCTTTGTGCATTTTCATACACTTCATCTTATCTGTCAAAGCGAATCTGTCACGCGTAGCGAAATAAGCGTTTTATCTGGCATCAGCTTAACTCTGCTGTACATGTGTTACATATGAATAAGTTATATATGTATGTAAAAAGGACTACTAAAAAGTGTTCCCTGACGGAGAGCTTTAAATTTAGTTCGGACAAAAATTTAATTGATCCAATTAACCTATAAATTGAACTACCGCTTTTTAGCGTTCACACACAGTCAGCTGCTCGATTAGCTATAGTGATGGAAAAGTTAGTGTAATCGTACCTTTATTTAGTTTAAACGTATATTCAATTATTTTTCAATTATTTTTCATTTATTTATATTTTATTTTAATTCAATTATTTTTCATTTACTTAAAATAAGAAGATAGAACCCAATACTAATAGCCAATTTCACGAAAGCAATTTAAGTGAAAAACTGTTATTTCTATTTGAATTAAACAGAAAAGATAAATTAATTTTTCTCCTAAATTCTAATGAAACCGGCTTTTTTTGGTTAAATTTATTATTTTCCTTTTTTCAAAAACGAAAAATTCATATGAAGTGACGCACAAGAAAGGGAAAAAAAAATTCTACGATCAAAATTGCTTAAATCAGCAGGCAGCTCTCAAGAAAAAAAGTGCTCATATCAACGCACATTAAACTGGTAGTTGCATTAGAGCAAAAACAACATTTAAGGCGGATTCATCGTTCTAGTTCTGAACTTTTTCTTCAATGTAGAATGACGTTTAAGAAGAAAATAAATCCAAAATCACTGCATGTCCATCTATGTACATAATTTGCCCACTAAAACCAAAAACAATCGGCGTGAGTGCATTAAAATCATGGCCAGAGAAAGCAAACCAGGTGTGTATCCACCCACTTCTCGCAACCTCTAAAAAGTAGTTCATGATGTCGCTATTTGCTTCTAAAATCAATAAAATGTGATTAAGTATAATCTGATTTTGTCACGTGATACTTAATCAAAATAGTAAAATGGAATTACGCGACAATAAAACACAGATTTTCATTCTTTTGTATTTTTTGCTTTTAGCAGAGTCAGCTACTCACTCAACTAAAATAAAATATGTATGTATATATGTATGTACATATATGTAAGTATATACATAGATATGTACTTATTTTGGGTGGTTTTTCGCGTGGAAATGTGCGTTTCCTGGACTAAACTATCAGTGATATCAAAAGGGGCTTCTACGCCTTATGCTTATAATTTGATGTTTATACTTAATGGTATTTAGAAGACTGCTCAATTTGATGGCAGGGTAATAGATTTTTTAGAGAGATTGCCCACAAAGTTCCGCTCACTTCGTATAGTAAGTAAATACGACAGGCAAAAGAAAAACCTTATCACCATCGAAAATCAGAACAGAAAATTATCGAGACCGTACCAGGAATAGGGGGGAAGTTCGTAATGAGAAATAGTCTAAAAAAAATTTTCAAGTCCTTTGCAAAAAAGGTACCTAGTGATTTTTTATTGACATAACTATTTTTAGTGAAGTTATCTATGAGAATCACCACAAGCTACTTCCAAGGTTACTATCTAAGGAAATTAAGAAAGAAAAACTGAAAGGACTTCTTACAACGGCACTAAGCTGCTGACAGTTTCCAAAAGTCTAATGGCAGTCACAAAAAAAAAAAATTATTTTATATCAATAAGAGAGAGAAGAGCAGTGTATCTTCAATGGTACCTGGACATGCTAATACACCAGGAAACTAGAAAGCAAAAATGCGTGCTTTCGCACCACTTTCGCCGGTCTGGAAGAGGTTAGGTATGCGGCTTGTTTCCTGTAATCTCATGATTAGGTAGTTACTATTAAAACAAGTACGTGCGAAGTGGGAATATGTTAGTAGATATCTGCAAAAAATATGGTTCTGATAAAATATTTTTTTATTTTCACTTTTATTTCAACATAGATTGATTAAAGAAAAATACTGATAAAATACTGAATACTGAATATATTCAGTTTGAGATTAAGATTATAGTTAAGTTAAGTTCAAGATCTAAATAAAAATTAAGATTCAGATTAAGATCAAAATTATGATCATGAGCAAGAACAAGATTAATATTAAGAGTGGGAGTAAGATTAAGGTTACGAGTAAGATTAAGAAAAGAATAAGGGTAAGATTAAGATTAAAACTAAGACGCAGATTAAAATCTAGATTAGGTATAATATTAAAGATTAAATTAAGAGTAAAACTAAGATTAATATTAAAATTAAGATTAAAATTAAATCTAAAACTACGATTAAGAACAAGATTATAATTAAGATTAAGATTACAATTAATATTAGGATTCATTTTAATATAAGGATTAAGATTAAGAATAAGATTAAAATTTATATTTAAATTAAGATTAAGATTATCTTAATCATAGTTAACGATTAAGGCTAAGAATAAAGTATTAAGGATCAGGGATTATGGGTTAAGATTCAGATTAGGATTATAATTAGGATTAAAATTAAGATGAAGATTACGATTACGGTAAAGATAATTGTTCATTATTATGCAGAAATATACTCATATAATATGGTGGGCTATAGGTTAATAGGAAGCAGTTTTTTTATTGCAGGATTTTGAAACGGTTGAAACGCAACGAAAAAGGTGAGCATACTGCAGCGCTCAAATTCATTGATAGAGCGTACATCATATCACCAAAGTCCCAGTCCTAGACGCATGAGTACTAATAGTAAAAGTAGCAGCCGTTTAACCAGCCTGGACTTTGCTAATATTTTTTGAAACTATACATATTCAGTAATAAAACACTCGATGAATTCGCAAAAGTTAGCTCGTGTTGTTTTTGTATGGCCTACTAAAGTTTTGATGCCCCAGCCTATTGCTGATATTTTATTTTACATAATTTTTTAGAGACTTATTCGTTGGTGGCATGAAGGTTTTGCCTGAGAAGACCCCCTTTCCGAAGAATAATTTTCTAGAATATATCAATCCTCTTACGACCTTCCAAATTTGCTTTCTGCGGGGTTACTTGAAGTAAGGGCCAAAATTACGCATTCAGGCGGGAGCTAATGGCTTAAAATATTCTACGAAAATATTTCCCAAGAAATTTTACTACACATGTCCTAACATCGCTCAGACATTTATTTAACCATTTTTCCACTTTTTTCAAAACTTTTCATGAAATCTTTAGTAGGCGATAAAATAAAAATACGAGCTTACTTTTCCGTCCGGGCTGGTTTTGGCTGTCGCGCAGTGTAATACTTCCGATATGCTATACTCTACGATCTAAGTATATTAGAGAGAACACATACATATTTATTTTGTGCAAACAAATTAAGGCATTTTGACTAAAATACTACCAGCGCTGACATAAAATTTGCTGAAAAGTGTTAAAGGTGGCTATCGCGCTTGCTCTTTGATGGCCGAAAAATTACAACAAATTTAATTAGATTTTAATGAAATGACAAGTCACTACGAAACGCGTATTTAGACATACGATATGTGATACATAACTATAAACATACATACATACATCAAAAATAGAACTTAGTTTAATATGCCAATTTGCACGAAATTTAAACCAAATCGATAGACGGTCATCAAGGTTTTATGGTGTCAAAGGTTTGAGGTGCGTGTTGTGAAAATTAGTTTTAAACACGCACGCAAAACCTGCTACTAGAAAGGCCATAAATTAAATGTCATAAAAAAGCCATAGACAGTAGTTAAGAGTGGGGTATCATCGCTGGCCATTAACTATGTCATCATCAACCTTGATGGCAAAAAAAATTATTTCCAGCTGGAAAATTGTTGAGCGTGTTAGCTATGCAAGCATACATAGATACTGGACTACTTTGTATTTTTGGTAGAAAGTCTATACTTTATGGAAAACGTCTTTTAAAAAGTAACCAGCTTAAGAGAATGTACTGAAGTTTTGCTGAAGAGATGGGGTTACTCGGGCTCAGACTGAAAAGCTCGGCATCATCACAGCAAACGCAGATCAATTGGGGATTGAGGAAGCTTGCTGCCTGTGGCTAGCAACCAGCTTTATTTACAGCAAGCTTGGTGACTAAACTGTCCCACAATACAACTTCGAGCCAGTAGAGGTCCTCTAGAAGAGGACCAGATTGTGGTCCTAAACGAAATACTAAAAGAGCTGAAGAAGACAATATGCAGGGAAATTGACTGTGCAGATTACATAGCACTTTTAGCGAAGCGTAAGTTCCGTACACCCGAAATTATGCCATTCAAGGATAATTGAATTCGATCCCCATAAATTTCACAAAGATGGAGCTGGACGCGCTCACTAGAACACCCCATGCGATTATTTCCACAATACGGGCTTTCGTTTTACTTGGGATTTACGCAGAAAGCTGATGACGGCTCTTTATTATTGTTGGGCGGCAATTTGGACGAGGTGGGGTTTCTCTAATGGAGCTATTTCCTGGTTATATAATACCGTAGTTACCAGATTAGAAAACTACGTTTGTTCGGAAGTCGGCGCGGTGCAATGCATCGCAATTATTGAAATCGATGAGGCCATGCAGACTGCTCCCATTCCGAAACACAACTTCATAATTACTATAGCGGCTGTCGACATCGCAAGTAAAATCGTAGCAGAAAGAGCTTCTGCCAGACTAAGAGGCTTTGGTTGTTTAGCTGACTCAAGACTGTTTTGCTAGTCTGGTGCGAAGCAGCACATTCTTTCAAGAGATTATTGAGTGGGAGAAAGCAATTGGAAGGAATTACTAGTGAACTTTTACTTAGCAGGAGTCTTTTTTGCAGGAATCTCTTCATTAGCCTCAAGTTAAGGCTTGCAGTATTTTCCGGACAGAGCCAACTTCCAAAAAGGAAGCATTTAACTGGAAAAAGGAGATAAAAATCGACTCTGATAGCCAAGCGGTCTCGCTAAAGATGCGTTCAATGCCACGAGGTTCGTCCAAAAAGAAATCTACTCGAGCTTTAACGGCCGTAGAGAATGCTTTTTTCGACATTTTGTCAACACTCCTGTGTAGCCTGACTCCTCCTCTTCAAAACGAAACTACAGTACACAGAATATTTCTGCACAGCCACCGGCAACCTCGTTGAGAAGGAAAATACTCTTGTTGAAATTTTTAATGAGGTTAAAATTGTTGGTATGGTGATGGAGAAAAGCATTCTGGCAAATGCCAGATCTCACTCGGCTAACAGCATGAAGAAACTCCTGGACTCCTTTGAATGGGGCGCCTTCAAATTACCATCTGTTCATTTCCATGTTGGATCACATGGGTGGAAACATGTTTTTTAACAGACAAGGAGTGAAGGGGGAGACGGAGAAGTGGGCGAAGGAACATCCACCGCCTCATCACTTGCATTGAAAAAAACGTAAATAACTTAAGCCTATAACTTAAGCCTACACTCAATTTGCACTTTCTTTCTAGACGTTCCTCATAGCAGAGGAACACTTGAGCTTTCTCTCTCGGATATATATATCTGATAATTTTCTAGTATGTATGTATTTTATAACCAGCTACTAGTCTATAGTGGCATTGCGGAAAACTTGGTGGCGGATGAGCTAGCTAAGAAGAGTACGATCGAAAGGATAGTTCTTTGACTACGGCTGGACTACTCTTGAACGAATTAGTTTCTTGTGACGCAATGAGCTCATCTCTACACTCTCTTTTAAACGTTTCAGCTTTTGTGAGGCTGCTGTCTGAATAATTTGAACCAACCCTGAAGAATTCTCTAAAATCACAGACAGATGGCAGCATTAATCCGGATGAACTCTTTAGCTCGGAACTGCAGTTGATCGGGATTAAGTCATAGAGTTAATTTTCAAACTAAATGCGGATCACGAGCATTTTCGATAACAATACTGACCAAAACTCAGCGAATATACGACCTCGCGACTCGCTTAAACCGCAATACCGCCGTCTGTCAGGGTGCAATTTTTATCGGATCAACTGCGCTGCTGTTAATCTGAATTAACATTGCCTTTGCTGTCTATGCTGTAAGATCAACAGCCTCGTTCTCGGCACCGAATCTCTTCACTAGGATATATTTGCAGTTTCCGTTCAATAAATATTGGTACATAGCACAAAGAACTGAGGTTTATAATTCAAGCATATTTTTGGTGTACCCACCTTAACCTAACCCAACCTCATCTATCTGAGACATATTAAAAATTTTCATTTGGCAGTTTTTCTTCATGGTAGATACCCGTTCCACAGCTCAGCTGCATTAATTCTGTGAAACTAAAACTAAACGCTTTGCAAGGTTCCGAGATGAATAAGCTACATCACTTAACTGGAGCTCTATGCACACCTCTGCGAAGGAATTACTACATAAATAAGTAGCGTATTCATTTGGTCGTTACCGACAAAAAATTTTAAGTAAGCATAACCTTAGATTATGAAAAAAAAACTCCTAAGTAAAGGATTAACGGAATTCATTATGGCGAGGCTTTCTCGGAATGATTCAAGTCATAACTACAATGTTCGAATTGACGTAAGCAACTTCAAGCAACGTCATAGCAGGTGTCAGTAACCTGTCTATTTTCTACAGCTTATTGCAGTTGCTATATTTGAATACATACATATGTGCATACTTTAAACACATCATAATTTCAAATTAATTTGATTATAAATGTCGTCGACGATGATTAAATATTTATGTGAACGCTGCGCCCTCAAAAACACTAAAATACCACAATTTTAACAACAACTAAGGTAGCAAAAGCCATGACAGCAATGCGAATGACAGCAACATGTACAAAAACAACACTAAATAGGTAGATATATTAGTATAGTCACTTAAGATTTTGCATACATACATACGTATATGTAGTATATGTGCATATGTATGTGTGAACGTGCGCTTATCGCAAATGAGTTGGTTTATTTGTACTAATTTGCAAATTTGTAGCAATGACCTCATACACATAGAAAATTATTCGTAAGTATGTACATTTTCGCATTTCCTCGAGTCTTATGGATGTGCATATGTATGACGCAAATGGTGGTTTAGGCACGCTTCCACTTCATTCACGTGTCTTTCCACGCCACACACGCAAATAATTAGAAATTCATATGTATGTACATACATTAGACCGTACCGGAAAAAAAGATCGTGGTAAATTCTTGAGTCTAAAATATTTTTGCTAAGCAATTTAGAAAAACAATTTTGGGGGCGCCTTTTTAAATTTTTCTCTATATCTTCGGCATTTACAGTTGCCACCACCCTAACGTACCACCCTAATGCCAATAAATTAAAGCTTACTAAAAAATATTACGCTGTTGCCAAAGAAGTATTTCGATTCGAATGCAATGTTTTTTTGCTTTCGCCTTTTTAAATTTTTTGTCATATCTTCGGCACTTAAAGTCGGATTTTAAAGTAATTAAATCGATGCTTTTTTCTTGAGTAGACGACATTTTTGTTAAAGTTCAATGACCTCAAGTACTCCGTCCTAATACTATCCCACCACTTCTCTTTTCTTAACACACTAACGTACCATCCTAATGTCTGCCAATTAAAGCTCACTAAAAACTTTTGCTAAGGAAGTATTTTGATTAATCCCGTAGAACTATTTAAAAATAAATCTTTTTTGCTGTCACCGAAAAATTCGGCGAAAAACAATATCGAAATTGTCTAGCAAAAATACCTTAAAATCAGGTGTGTTTGACGAACTTTTTTTTTTGTTTGCTTCTCAGGTGATACGGTCTAATGTACATATGTATGTAGTAGGTACATAATTTGGTGACATTTGCAGTCGTTGTGGAATTGTCTGATGTGGCAATTAACCTAAAAGTGCTATAAAATGTCCTTGCCAACATAGCCACATGTAAAGAAACATTTACTTATGCATGTATGTACCGGCAAGTCTTTCGGAAAGGTTAAATTATGTTTAAATCCGACACTTATTCGCAGACTTTAATGCACTGAGTGCTGGCAACGCCCAGTCATATATATGTAAAAAGCATCCATCAAACCTTTTTGTTTAATACCAATACCTCATTGCTATATATATTTCATTGCTTAAACAGAATGAATAAATTTATTGAAATTTGGGAATGGTGGAAAATCATTGCTGTAAAAATCAAAAGATATTCCATTTTGCAAATGTAATGTGATTCAATAAACAAACCGCCTTTTTAAGCATCTTTTTTTGGACAAACATATTATAATATTTCATTCAAGTTATTTTCATTTTTAAAAAAGTAGCAACCATCTTAAAATATTTTCAAACTTAAGTTTTCTTAAAGCTGTTGTGACAACCGTATTGTAACAACCGGTACCGGTATTGTACAACCGGATTTTTTTAAATCTATAGGCGGTTTTTTGAAATCTTTATTTTTCGAATATCGAATAAACCAAAGTTTTTGATAGAACAAACCGGTTTTTTCATTTGAAACGAATCCAATAAAAGTTTTATATTTTTAAAAGTTTTCGAGGCTTTCTCCAGTTTCAGGGAAAACTTTAAATCGTTTTAAAATTATAACCTAGGATGTTCGGAGTTGACCAGTACCAAGGATGACATGATACGAAATTCTCTCATTTTGCTTCCGAGGATCTAACTTAAACTCGTTTTCTGACTTGGCAGCACTGTCAAATAAAGTCGCCACTAGATACGCGCAAAATACACCGATTTAATTTCAATGGATTTCCTGCAATCATATTAAAAATTATGCTTAAATACAGTGTTTGCAAGAAAAAAAAATTACATGGTAATTTTTAACACTAAATAATAAAGATGATACTAAAAATCTAAAATATTTGCTTGTTTTTTAAATAAAAAAATTCACAAAAATTTGCTTAATAAATCTCCCAATATGATTTTCGCTGCTGTGGCAATATTGGGGGATGTTATAAAAATTAATCTTATCACAGCGCTCTCACGAGAAAAAGAGTTTCCTATCATATTACCTTTGCCAGTATATCATATTTGATTCCAATACATTAATGCTTGGCGCTTAAACGCTTTCTACGTGTTTGGCCGAGCTTCTCTTAAAACTAGGAGGTTTGCCATTGTCCGCCGACGGGAGGCAGCTATTTGAAAAAACTTCTGTTGATATTGCTGGGACCAGAAATTGAACCAGGGATCTCCCGAGTGGCAGTAGGCACCTCTAAGCACTCGGGTCCTCAAACCCGAAGAAGTAAGAAAAAACGCAATAAATTGCTTATTTAAAAGAGACCAAATGTGAATTTTTAACTGATTTTTATTTATTTTAATTTTAATCTAAAAAAAACTTTGTACTTATTTTGCTTTGATCTTTTCTAAAAGTCTTTGCTATTTATAGTTTTGTTGTAATTTTTGTTCATGACTTCATACCAAGAAAAGCATTTTCACTGTATAAGAACTATGTAAAATAAAACCGGGTTTTTTCTTAATTTCAAAATCAGCTACCGGTTTTTTTTCAAATTGCAATTTATCGAATAACTCAAAACCCGGTTTTGGAAAAAAGGCAAATAATCGAACACCCTACTAAATACGCTAGTAGCGATCAATGTTATAACGAGACAGATATGCTTACCAGGAAGGCAACAGCAGCAACGGTAGGATTACACGCCATCAGAGAAGAGATAAGGAGGGAGAGGTAGTAGAGAACTGGCAAAGAAGCTACTAGGGCGATACAATAGGAAAATATGTGAGAAACTTATACTTATAAATACAAACTAAAATTTCTAACAGGTCATTGCAGATTACGAAACCGCCTACATAAACTCAGGACCTGGTCCAACGATGCCAGCCGCTGCTGTGATAAATCAGCTGAGGTTTCCGAGCCCATACTTCTCGAATACGACGCCGTGACGAGAAGGCGAGAGAAGTACCTCGGGTCATTAAATCCGTAGCCGACTCACAAACACTGGATGTCAAAAAAATACATCTCAGACCTCCTACGGCAGTTAGAACTGGGCAACGCGTTGTAAAGAAAAAATCTTCTGGTCGTAGCGCATACCTCAACATTTAAAGAAAATAAATATGCATTGAATTCGAAATATGTGGCTCAGCATTAAAAATCAAACATTATTTTCTTTGTTCCAATTGCGGAATATCGTAAACTCCTGCAAACGAAATGGTAAGTTAAAATTGTGCATTCAGTTTTCGAATACGAAATTCAATTTGTTGGTGTCATTTATTGCGAACTTAAATCTGAACTGCGCCATCTCCTTTTATTTCAAATACATATTGCGTGACGTTTATTTTAGTGTTTTTTGTTTTCTTTTCTTTTTTTGGAGGTAGGTACGAATGTGCGTACATACATATGTATGTATGTATGTAGGTATGGGTGTAAATAGTACGTAGCATAACTCCTCATAATTAGTTTTTCACGCTTGCGACACGTAGTCACTGCAGTACCACAGCAAAGTTCCCATAATGAATAACAAAGCCGCTGGGGCATTGTCGTGCAAAACAGAGAAACACATACATATGTACATACAAATAAACATACAAACACTATAAAAATAATAGAATCGTAAATAAATAACAGCAAGTGTCAGCGAAAATGTAAAATTAAAAGTAAACTAAAACAGCAGAATGGCACCAAAAAGAGTTGGCAGTAAAAAATCGAATTTCGCCATCCAAAAGCCATTTGGGTGTATGGGTATATGTATGTATGTAGTGTAACCAACGTAAAGCAAAAGGATATTTCAGGTTATGTCAACAGTAGAAAGATACATATATTTATCGGACTCTGGAATAACTTTTAGGGCGGACGCCTCATATTTTGTTCAAGCGTCCGAAGAAGAAGCATCGGTCTGATATTTTTAAGAAGGTCAGAATCGCTGCGGTAGTCCCTTCCCCAGAACCCCAGAAATCATGGTATACAATCCGGTTTCGAAACTTCTTTTAGAATGGATTGCGTAGCTAATGACCTGGCAAAGAAAGGCACCCTATGTCCTCATACGGGTTTTCTAGGGCGGCCTCATGTAAGCTCAGCGAGCGCTGAACTAAAACTAGGATATGCGCAATCGCAAGATCCTTCTGACCTGGAGCTCATTATGCTTGCAAAGTCTCAGCTCTTGCTTTTGGTATGCGTTCTAACAGGGCATTGTGCGATTGACTGCCCAGCCTTCGCGAGGCTAAGATGGAAACATTGTGGCTCGCACTTCCTGATTAACTATAAGGAGCTCTCGGCTCGCGGCGTGTGACCGACTAAATACATGGCCTCCGCTCAGTTTTCGTGATATTAAAGGACAATCTCTTAATTGTCCAAATGCGTCATTTGTCTGGGGCAACCACTATAACCTAACCTAACTTGACCTTCTTAATAGGAATCATTGGACTTATATTGTGGGGAATTCAGAAATCCAGAACAGAAATTATGAAAAAATTTCTTCTCTCTCCTTGATCCAAGCTTATTTAATTTGGTGCATACATATGCTCATATACAGACGCAGAGTGCAGCCGAAGTCCCAAAGTGCGGACAAAATTCGAAGCTTTAAAGAAGTGATTCGAAATTCCGGTTTAGGGGATTTTCTCTACAGGCTAGCGAAGGATAGGAGATCTGCTTCGGCATACAAGGATTTGTTAAGGACTTCGGATCCAATTGAAATTCACTAAACACCTGAAAATGTCTCCTTAAACGTCAACGTTTGGCAACTCTATTTTGTTATTAAAAAATATACATATTGTACATAGCTGCACCGCGATGGAGTGGCAAATACAATTTACACATAAATCCTGTTCTCCAGCAGCGCATCAAATGACGAAGCAAAGGATATTGTCGCACACTCCGCTCTTAATAAAGCAAATAGTAGCAGAAACAACAGCAACCATTATAACAGTACATAATATCAACCACAAGCCACA